>NC_092077.1:7262500-7625000 GCF_039877785.1 Chaetodon trifascialis | reverse complement strand
AAAGTATGAGGATATCAATGCTGTGGCTAACATGTTAGCGGACCTATGGCTATTTACACATCTAGCGGAAAAGGAGCTCATTTAACATTCATTTGGATTCCTATTTTTGTCGACCTGGTGAATCTTCACTCTCCTTTCAACTCTGTTTTGGTCTCAACCAACTCCCAAGGGAAATCCCTGGCTCTTTGGCAGCTACCTTTTTCCAATGTCAGTTTAAAAATAATGATTTGTGCAGCTTTAACCAGAAAAAAATCTATCTAGACTCCACCTTGCAAGGCTTTAACTCAACCAATGAGATCATTTCTGCTTCTGAGAGACGTTTGCAAACTGAAAACTAACATGTTTTTTCCTGCTGCTCCTCGCTCCCCTTCCTCCTCTGTTTCCACCTCTCGCCCTCTCCCCTCATATCTCCAGCTGTCGCCTGCTAGAATGTAAATGAGCCTCTCAGCACAGAGCCTATGATGGTGTCAGCCCTCTCCTTAGTCTCTGGTCTCATTAGAAGCCGAGTGTAGCTGACATTTACCCAGCCGCTGTGTTGACTAGCTCTTCATGCGGGCCACATGGGTCAAAACAATACACAGTGAAACTTCAACAGTCCAAATGTCTTCAGAAAGGAAGGTCGCTGGAGCCTGTTAAATGACTGGATGTCAACCCAAAAAAAAAAAACTGATAAAATGCCACATAAAAGCTTTCAATGTTAAAAAGAGAAGAACAATCCATCCATATTCCTTCACTGCAGATTCACCAGTCCTGATGATCCGTGTCCTTGCCGGATTGTGTGTATTGTTGGCATCAGTAAGTTGTGAGTATTTGTGCACAAATGTCAGCGTGACAAATTCCTGGCAGCTGGACTAATTAAGATTCTGAATTAACAGCAAATGCTCCTCGTTTTTCTTTCCTCTTTAGCTGCACAAATGCGTGAAAAAAGCTGAAATTGTCAAGGTTGTCTTGTGCAGAAACCTGCCTGATTTTACATATTAGTTTCTATCAGTCAGCATATTGATAACGTCAGTACAATGCACACTACTACCTCAAATTTACTTTGATTTCATATGAACAACAGCCGTCTCCCGAGCCTTACAGTTAGCTGGAGAAATGGCTCTGCGAGTCTGAAATTAATAGGATGGCCGCAGCTATTTCCTGACTCTTCCTCCTCCTGGGATCTCACAGCTCTGTTTTTCTGCGGTCCTCTCATCCTGTTACTAATGCCTGACTCTGTGTAACCCTTATCTCCATGCTCACTACATGGCCTGATAGGGCTCTGTGTGTAAGCAATTAAAACGGCTTATTTGCCAGATAAGTGAGGGAGAGCGGTCAGATTGAAAGCCACAGGCTGCCAGTATCAGGTCTTTAGGTTACAGCCCCCGGGTTAAATAGTCCGGGGGTGCAGAGTGAGCCAACCGAGGCGTAGAGCTCAGTGTGAGTGTGTGTCGGGGCTGAAACTCTAGACAGAGGCTCCTCTAATATATATGGATGTGTAGCCTGAGTCCTCTATGGAGTACAAACTAACGGGGATACATTTCTTTATGCACCTTTTGCAATATGTCGGCTAGATATATAAATCTTTGTATCAGATTGAATAGAATGAAATGTATTTTTTTTACTTCTATTTAACCAGTTTGTCGTGTGTTTGTAATATGGATTATGGGTATTTAAGATGAGCCTTAAGAGGAGCCTTGTGCTTGAAACATCACAGCTCATAAAAATCCTTCATAGGGGAGATCTATCTGTTTCAACTCTGCTCTATTTATTATGATCCGGCGCCTGTCCTGTTGGGCTTTTTTAGCGTTTCTTGTGAGGCTGAAGCTCTGCCAGAGGGAGACACACACACACAAGGCTCTCGGTATATTTTCCATGTAACCAACATACACTGAAATGAATATTTAACCATCATCCTGTGATGCAAACTTGTCAGCTTTCATCAAAATTTGCTTTTTTTTACCTCTAAATAGGTCAGCCATGTGGATGCTTCACCCTGTGGCTGTCCGCTGAAGTCCTGATCCGCCCCACTGAGCCTTTGATTGGCTGAGCCTGATATTCTCAACCAAACCCTCACCAATCTCACTCCTCATGGCTAAAACTCACCAACCCAACCTGTGAAGGCAACAAGTACGAGCCAATCAGAGGCAGAGTGGGGCTTCATCACACAGCGGAGGTGGACACAGTGAACTTCAGAGTTTAAATTAAAAAGAGGTTTTTAAGGCATTGTAGATGACCACAGTCCTCTGTGATTTGTCGGTCCTTTTAGTGTTTGAAAGTTTCATTTCATGCTTGAACTGGTGAGTATTAAGTTTCCTTTTACACTTTTACACATAAAAATGAGAAGATTTAAAATAAAGACGTGACTTCTGTCTGGATAGTTGTTCCCATAATGAAGACTAACATCACTTTTCTGTAAATGAATCTTAGTGCAACATAAAACATCAAAAACACGTTCAGCATCAGTTTGCACGTTGCCAAAGTGTTCAGTTTAGATCGGTGAGATATTATGGACTTTGTGTCTTGACTTTAGTGTTGTAAACATCAATACATCTTTAAAATTCCAATAGATGCGACTGAGTGTTTCTTGTCAGTGCTGCTTCATATCGTTGGTCTGAATATCAGGCTTTTATGTGCCACTTGAATGGAGCTTGTATAGAAAAATTAAGCATGCATCATGAGAAGGGGCCTGTGTGCAGTGCATTGATCATTTTCTACACCTGGCTGCACCTCTGATCATCAAAAATAAAGATGGTTGGATACACACTACTTCAAAAAGCTGCTCATATGTGTACAGATTTAAATTGCTGTGCACAAATACACTGTGCTATTCATATTATACATCTATGTCTAATGAATGAAACCAGTTCTCTGTCAAGTACTTCATGTCTGTACATCAAAGCCTTTTCCACCTCTGATTTATAACAGGCAGAAAGGTGCCATATGATCTCAACACACCGTGTTCAGTGCTGAAATATATGTGAAAAACTTTCTGTTGGCCACCACAGCTAACTGTTAGCATTTCTGTCAGAAAGAGCTTAAAGCGTCACAGCCTGTGACGCTTTAATCAATCAACCACCACCATTAACTTTAGCTATTATAGCTAAGTTACCTGGCACTGGCCTGCACACCCATATATATAGTTTATTATGTGAGATATATAGAATGGATGAGGGGGTCGTTTTGGGCACATTTTAGCCACTGACTTGCAGCTGAGTCATTTGTTTGTCAGTATTCCATATTTCTATTATTGTCAAGACCAAAACCACCAAGGAATGTCCCACAATGGCACAGGTATTATCCGTGTAGCCAAGAGCTGATGTATCTTATTCCTCCCTAAATAGACCACCAGAGCTCCACTGCTGTCCAAAAAAGTGAGCCACACTGCTGAATGAACATGGACGCCGTAGTTTATTTCAGCTCAGTCCCACACACGCCGTCCTGCTGCCAGAAATACTCACTCGAGCACCAAACCGTCCTCTGTTAAAAAAAGTCTTCAGCAAATTCACTTTTTTACACCTGCGTGAGTCACGCTTGCCGAAAACGACAGCAACCCGCTGTTACAGGAAATAACTTCAGAAAGGTTTATGTCTTCAGTGGGCGGGAATTATCTCCACAGAGGGAAGGGACGTCGAACAGTACTGAGCACACAGGCCATCTGAACGTTAGCGTTATTGTCGTCTCTACATGAGCCTGATGGCTAGCAGCAGTTTGTGCAGGTAGACAAAGCAGACTTATCTCAAGTGTCTTTCATGTTCTGTGCCACGATAATAGGAGTAGAGGTTTGTCAGGTGTACTAAATAAAGGTTAACTGGGTCACAGGAAACATTTTCAGAGAAATCTACCACACTGGATTTTTTTCTAATGATGCTTCAAATCTCCAAGCTGTATCAGATAGCTTTTTTTTTTTTTTTTTTTTTTCTTGAGCTCAGTCAATTATCCAGTGGGCCACCATAACTGCTTCAGATGTGGTTGCTGGCAGATTGGCTCACAGAGCCTAAAACGAAAACATGTACAGATGGGAAAAAGAGAGAAAGGCAGCAGTGACAGAGAGCTTTCTGAAGACATCACGGCAGAGTAACGGAGAAGACTTCGACCTTGGCTGTGACCTGAACAAACTGTAATGAGTTCTGAACTTCTGCCTCAGCTCAGTATTGTTGTGGTTTTCAGAGTGCTGAGAGCTGGTAAACAGGATATTGAGTCCCAGATGGGCTTGGCTCACATCATGAAAGTACTGTAGGCCCACAGCTCCACGCAAACCATCAGCCATCGAAATGAAATGCAGGGAAGGGGATGGGAGGGAGGGAGGGAGGGAGGGAGGAGGATGGAGGGCAGAGTGGGAAAGAAAGATGTTTCCGCTGTCCAAAATGTGCGTTGGTGTGTTTGTTTGGAGGCTTTCAGAGGCTGGAGTTATCCTGCGTGACGGGCGCATGTTTAGAAGCCACTGGGCCACACACAGAGCAACACTAAGACACTGCTGAAGAGATAAAACGGCCACGCGGGGGGAAAAACCTGGACACAGACCAGCGGATCTCCATTTTCTCTCACTGTCTTTTTCAGTCTCGCTCACTCGTCTTTCTTTCTCCCTCTTTTTCTCGCTCTGCGTGAAATAGGATCACAGTTAACCAGAGTGGGAATGCTGGATGAGGGGGAGGATGGCGTGAAGACGAACTACAAAGACCAGGGCCGTCCGAGCAGAGGAGGATTCTGGGATGGCAACAGGCGGTGAGAAATATGGACCGAATCATGTGCACGGAAAGCAAAAGTCCATTATAAAAACTGTTTGATTAATGGAGGCAGTACAGCCACATGCTCTCCTTTAAGGTACACACTGGCGCCGATCACAGCTGCAAAACACAGAAATTTAGCTCCTGTCAGAGAAATTTCAAACAATTTCTTTTGTTATCATTGTGTATTTTTGAGAAGCTAATAGCCAATAGCCACAGCTTTACAACAGATTCTAATAGGACTCAGTGCAGCTATTAAAGCTACATACTGGACAGTTGCGCTCCATGCAGTTTGCACCCAATGCCAACGCTCAGTGCCAGTGTAGGACGCAGTGTCCTCTTTATGTTGCGAGGTGAAAATCAAGGCTGTGGGCGGCGGTATGGTGTGTAACTTCCGTCATAGATTCCAATTATGTGTTTTTGGTAACACATTAAATACTTCAATAAAAGCTTATTTCTGCTAACAGCAACATTATAGTGTGTTTTAAGCCCTTTATATTATTATATATTATGTTGATTAAAAATGCTTGTGAACTTAACCATACAGTAGTTGTCACATGCAGATGTCACCTCCACACTGTCCTCCATCAAAATAAAAGCAAAAACACACAGTTATAAATAAAGCTATAGAAAATGTTAAAGTGGTCAAGATTACATTATGTTACAGTTTCCTTTGCTGGCTCAGGGTCAGCTATAGCAGGGATAGAATATGCTTCTCGTGTATTTTAGAAAGGCCTGCAGCTATTTTTAAAACGAGAGGACATACAAATATTATTTTATCAATGTGGGCTACTCAAGATGGATCTGGATCATCACATCCTACCAATGGGCCCATTAAAAACACTTTTTTCTGTTCAAAAAGAGCCTATAAGAACATTTTTTGCTTGGTAAATTTGTGTCCATTTGGCCTTTCTACAGCTATTGCAAAATAGATGAATATATAAATCATTGGCATCTGATTATTTTTTAGTATTGGCCAGCCTGTGACTCTCCCAGCAGGAGAGGGGATTCAGAGTTTCTAGCAGTGCGGTTAGAGGGTATTAAAGCAAGAGGAAGTAAAAATCAATGGTGGTAGGCACAGTCACATTTATCACACATTTGACTGAACAAAAGTCCACAGAGGCCAATATGAAAAATGGCGAAAGGACCAGTTAAATTAAAGCCCTGCCAAAAACTCAACAGGCAAGTGAGACAAAAATCCACTCAGAAGAAGAGGACGCAGGTCAGAGTGAAGAATGTGCAGCAACCTTTTGCTATTGTTTTATCACTTCCGCAGAGCTCCTGTTTATTCAGCGGCTGGTGAATTTGTTTGACTCGAAATGAAACGGAGGTAGAGCAGAGCGAGCCGCAGATCAAATAGAATGTGTGAGTGGAGGGGAAAAAAAGCCCTCGCTTCCTACTTACATCAAACAGCCGTACAGCGGGTGCCAATCAGCCGCCGATATTTTACACAAATTCCAATGGTTTCAGGAGAAGAGAGCAGAAACGCGCCTATCAAGGCGGTGCAGCCGAGCACCTGACCTCCTCTCGAATCTTTCATTTGGAGCGGCGAGGAATAAATCCCTGGGCAGTTTGCTGGGGCTCACAGGTTTCATCTCACATCTTCGAAAGCTTTTTATACATCGCTGCAAAAAAAAAAAAAAAAAAATGTCCAGACTCATCTTTAAGACTCTTAGAACAAAGAGGAAAAACCTGCCACTGGTAATGTCCTAATTTCTGATTCCAAGACAAGTGACGGCGTGTTGTTGGAAGCAGGTTTCTCCACTAGTGTGGAGATAATGGTGAGTGAAGCAGCAGTGAAGCTGTCTGACGCCCACCAGTATTCTTCAACATTTTGGAAAATACACTCACTTGCTTTCCGCCAAGAGATCGATGAGAAGGTCAATAGCACTGATAGAGCAGAAGGGTCCGCACAGGGATTCACCTGCTCTTCCTGACATCAGTGTCATGTTTGTCTCAGAGAGCCGCTAGCTCGTGTTAGCCACACGGCTACATGGCGGCAAATGAGATGAGAATCTTCGCTTTTCAGTAGCTTCACTTGTCGTAACCGACGACGCCTTGTCAAAACACAAACTGAGAACACAGATCGGCGTGCAGAGTCCTTGTCATCCTAACCCTCCCGTAGATATGACGTATGTGTAGATATAGCCAGAGAGCTGACACAAGGAGGCTACCGTTCATGCCATTTTAGAGTCGTGCACGCGAGGGTTTACAACCAGAACCTTGTTTCTGTGATGCAGCAGTGCGAACCCCTGCACCACCATGCTGCAAAATTTCAACCATCAGCCATAGATAAAAATAGACATTAGCTTAGCTTAGCATAAAGACTGGAATCAGGGTGAAGCCCGGCTCTGTCCAGAGGTCACGAAATTCACCCACCAGCACCTGTAAAGCTCACTGTTAGCCCGTGACATAAAAGATGCCTTCAAGCGTCTCAGCAAGTCGTGACAATGAGCCAACATGTACTGTACGACACCAGGACCCTGAAACTGAAGCAGCTAAATGGAAGCTGAGCTTTTCCTACTGTGATATGTCAAAATGTCTTCTTTCTCATTAGCTTAATCCACGCACAAACAAAAATGGAAATGCGACAAGCGGGGAGTTATGAGCTTAATTTCACAGCGGTTAGGTATGCCCTGATGCATGTTTCATTTGCATTTCAGAGGTTTTTAATTGTCTTAAGTCTCAAGTGCCCTTGTATCAGATTGATGGGCCTATAGAAACATTGCTGTTACTATAACTGCGGGTCTTGTTAGGATTTTTTTATCACTGAATGTACCCAGTGTTTGTCTTTATGCTGTTAAATAATGGCTGTAGCTGTCCATGCACTTACATGTAATTGAGGGCCTAAATCTGCTATGTTTATGAAAAATGTAAAAAAAAAAGAAGTAAGACCTGGGCACCCTCAAAGACCCCCCGCTGCTGTTGTGTTGCATGTCACAGCTGTTCAGTCCTAAGTCGGTCTGGTTGGCGAGGAGCACCGGACCATGAAGCCTCGGTGTCACCTCTTTGGATCAATGGCGAGGCAGCGCGAGGATGAGGTCACGTGACCCAGGGAGAAAGGTGACATTGGCTGATCTGCCGGCGCTGGCCAGACAGTCTGCACCAGGTCGCCCAGCTGGAAGGGGACCAGTCTGACCTGAGCCAGGCGGCCCGGAGCGTTAAACCTGACCATTCATGGTGGAGAAGCTGCTGCCGACGCTTCCAGCTAATTGGGGGCCGCTGCCAGTTAGCTCTTCTCTGAGGGAAGGAGCTACTGGCGGCTGAAAAGTTGCCAGACAATGTAATCAGGTGATTTGCTGATCAGTGCTGAGAGACAGAAGAGGTGGAAGAAGCATCCACATCCTTGAAGTGAAGAAGGATGAGCAGCAAAATGTACTTTAAGTTTTCAAAGTTATGTTTTACAGTTTGGTAGTTCAGTCCAGTGATTCCCAACCAAGAGGTCAGGCACCTTCAAAAGGTCACGATAAATCTGAGGGATGGTAAGATGAGTGATGTGGTAACAAAGAAGAAAAAGTTCTGAGGCAGACTTTTCTTTTCTTTCTTAATTTTTGATCTTGCATTATTGTGAAATATTGGATGGTTTTCCAGTGAAGGAAATGCAATCATTTGAACTCATCCGCTACATGACCGAACCAGACTGCTTTTTATAGGGGTCACAAGCCCAAAACAAGCCAATGGAGGGTATTTTAAAAGCTCATTATATGTTTGTAAAATCTTAATATGAAAAGCAGTTAGTGAGTGTAGCTGCCAAACAGTTTTTTGTGGTCTGACCAGGCAGCTATTTTATTTATTTATTTATTTATTTATGCAATTTTCATACAAGTAACAGTTTCCAGGGAGTCTGGCTTGCTCAGAAATAGACACAGAGTTTTAGGTTTAGAGACGTTTGTTTAATTCCGAGTTGCTTTTTTATGGCAAAGATACTGAAACTGGGAAAAGGTCAGCGGGTGGAGCCACAGTTTCTCTGGCTATGTGATGTGAAACTAAAGGTCAGGGAAAAGGTGAGAAAGGAGGAAGCTAATATTATGATGACAAGTACGGCAAAAAAAACCCCACAAAGCTACCTTTTTGTTGTAAAAATGTTTTTTTCTTTGAGGTGTAACTCAAGCTGTTGTTTTTTTCTATTTTCACCCTCAGAGCAGCTCCACCTCTGAGAAATGATACTACAACCTGCACCTTCTCCTCGCTGCTCCACTCTGTGCTTTTTGGTATGTAGTTTATTTCTATCTACAATCTTTTCCTGTCGTCCGATGTATCATCCCTGCATTTGTGCACCCATCTTGAAAAAAGCCATTATGTCTAATTCATTTAGTCCCTGATGTGTTCAGCAGATTAAAAGCATTAGCTCTGTGGCAGCAGGTGGAGGAGGAAGTGTCCGGATCAGCCCGCCGTTACTTCCTGCCACAGTGTCACTGGATTTCATCATCAGAGGACGTGCACCATTTGCTTCAGGTGGGCTGACATTAGTCTCAGTGCAGGAGGCCAAATCGATCCATTGCTATTAAAATGACTTCCTGACAGCAGTTTGGTGGATCCGCTGACAGAGTGTGCACCGGTCTCACCACACCCACCAACAGCACCAAAGCATCAGATGTATTTCTACATTCTGCAGTGAGACGTCTTGCATTACTAATACAAAATGCTTTTACAAGACCACAGCTGAAGTAAAGACTCCATGATAGACTTTGTGAAACCTTCTTGTATGTAGAATCCATTGATGAAAGTGCTGATTTGGTGAAATAAAGTAAACTGAATTGATTGGAGAGCTCCATGACAGCGATGAACAACTGGTGAAACTGCACTTACCAAAAGCCAGAGGGAATTTAACTAAAAGCCTCTGTTTTTAAACTGGAGTTTGTTTTTATTACGTTCAGTTTCAAATAATCCTTATGGAAAATTTAGCAGTTTTACAGACTGCATTAAAATGAAGCAAAAAAGAAAAAAAAAAAAGAAAAAGAAAGAAAGAAAGAAAATAATTCTCTACAAATGTCTTTCTACTGGAAACAGAAATGAGGCATCGCTGAGGTACAGACCTGCACGGACAGTAAGAACACAGTTGCAATGCAGACTGTCTGATATATGCAGGAAAGTGAAATTAATATCTTTTTTCTGTTTTAAGAAATATACATTCGGAATCCGTTACCGATTAATTCATATTTTTTGATTAATGCCTTTAGCAGAAGAATGGCAATTCCGTTAAACAGGACCAAATAATAGTTTTGCCGTAATAGCTTCAGTCCAGATTTTGGATTGACGCGGTACTGATGATCTCCAAAAAACCTTTGCAGTGGCAGCGCGGGTTTGTGCGCCTGACTGTGCGCACTCACCGGCGGGGAAACTCTTTACGGTCAGAGGCCAGAAAAATGACTGTCGAGGTCGCTTGAATGGCTCTTACCTGTAATTGTCCCACTCCCTTCCCGCACTTTAACTCCCGTTCAAACCATCGGCGGGGCTGCTGCTACAATCCAGAGGTGTGTCTGTGAGGTGGAGACATTTGCGTCCTGGGCTGGCGAATGAAACGGGAGTGGTGCCTGTTTTCCCCCCCGATCAAATCAAACAGCCTTATCAGAATCAGACACGATTATTCTTCTACTAACGCGGCACCTCATCGGCCGCACAGCCGAGATGCTCCTGCGTCCGAAAGCTCCCCTGTCCTTTAATTCCGATGGAGTCCAGAAAAACCAGGAGCCTGTCAGAACGGATAATAAGCTTTAATTGCGTCCTGCTGGTGCGGCTTTGGTGGGATCTGCCCGCACACTTCAAAATGAAAAGATGAATTTCTCAAAGTGGGATCGATCCTGATCAATCACTTCAGCCTCCAGTCTGCGCTCCGCCGCGTCTGCTCTCAGTCTGACAGCTCCGCTCTGTGCGCACTAACTTTTATGGAGACTCCGGAGCGCACAGCGCACCGCCGCTGCCTCTGCCGGTAACGCGTTACTGTATTGTGATTACTGCTGAGGATTTGTGTCATATTTACATCTGACCTGCTCATCTGAATGTCACGATGTCCGATCCGAAAAGAAGTGTGCGTTGCTTTCGTCATCAGCTTAAAATGAACCCCAGTGTGATGTATCAGTATCACCATTTCCATATCTAATTAGAATAATTCTAATAATTAGATGTGGAAAAGTCCACACTCATGATATTCTCAAACTAAATCGCATGGTCATTATACTACAAGGCGCATTTGGAAATTTGAGAGACTAATGATTCATTGAACTGAAAACTTCTGATTTTGTCAGAAGACTAAAGACACAATCAGCAATTTAGTTAAGCGCAAAAATCGCTTAATGCAACAAAGAAATTAGTGGAGTGCATCACTTAAATGGCAATTAACAGGCTATAAACTGCATCTGGTTAATTGAGCCCAGCAGTGATCATCTCCCAATGACACTAATCAATTTCACCAACTGCAAGAAATTCATGAAAGACCAAAATATGATCATTTCTTCCACTTCTCATCAGCTCCAACAATATTATAAACTGCAGCCACTTTTTATCCCACAACTGACGCTTTAAATCAATGTGTGATGAGCCCGCTGCCACGCCGGTCTCATCAAAAATGGTGCAATACTGCCATCATGTGGACGTTTGTTGTATTTCAGCGAACATCACCGGCATTCTTCTCACACTGAACCAGGAAGCTCAAGAGAAAAAGGCGATTAACGTTCAGTTAAATACGTTAAATACACTCCACACTAATAAATACAGTTTGATCAAAAACGTTTATTCCATGGTGAAAACATTCCTGTCACACACGCACACACCCAATTTTCTTTTTACAAACAGCAAAATTCCATAGTATAATGCATGTGAGGAGACAAAAAAATATCATAAAAGTGACATAAGCACAAAGTGACTGGCTTCTGCAGTTCATCCAGAAATAAAAGGGAACACTTCGAAAGTCTTTTCAGCTCGGTCCATTGGGGAAATCAGAACAACTGATGCTGTTTTTTATCTTTTTTTTTTACTTCAGGAAAATATCATCCTAAGGCAATCTTAAGAGAGGACAGGTTTCCCGTCTGCCTGTGAAGGGCTAGTGCGAGCGAACGTCCACGCGCTCCAGATTCAACGATTGTTCAGGCTGCTTCTGAAAGGCATCGGCGGCTGTGGTAGTAGTAAGTAGTTCATGGATTTGTTTTCCCAGAGTTCCTCAGCATTCCTCTTTGATGTAGATTTGTTCGTCTGTGTCGGACTCCATGTGCTCCAGCCGGTCCGTCTGTCCGTTCATTATCTCATCGGGAGTTTTCATGAACCTGGTGAATATGACAAGGAAGTTTTGTCATTCAGTGAGGTAACCCACAGGAAGAATACATTAAACAATGTTAAATATATGAGGAATAGCCTGACCAATTTTTAAATAGGGTGTCTTTGAAATGGTATACCTGAATAGAAGTCTTTGTCCAGGCTCTTTCCTGATAATGTTCAGTTTGTAGTAGTGTCTCAGTGCTCGCGACATCTTCTCATACGTCATGTTGGTCCTGTTCTGTAAGAGGGGAAAAAAAACCAAAGTGAACACAAGTGGTGCAAAACACGATTTAAAAGAACATTAAACATTAAACCTGTAATACCGGTGTTTCGGCCACTTGGGGGCAGCAGAAAGAAGCTGCAAACACAATAGTGACATCACCGTATATGTATATAGTTATAGTTGATATAGCATGTTTGCAAGCAACAACATTTGTATTGATTAGGACTTTCTGGCCTTCCAATGAATATAAGTCTAACTCCATCCTCTTTTTAAGAGAAACATCTGGCTCTGCATCTGCTAAATGCTCCGCTATATTGACCAGCTTGTCGCTTTGTTTGTCTCCCTGCCTGTCTTTTCTACATTGGGTTTTAATCAAGCTCTCCTGTTGGAAACAGCTGGCCGCTGCAGCTGGTTCCAAGGTTGATGAGAATAGTTTGTGGGATGTAAAATCATCAAAAGGTGACTAAAAAAGCTCTAAGCTCAAGGCGGAACTGCAGATTTGGATGATGTCTCTCTGGGAATTCATCACTTTGAGCAACAGATTTTATGTTACGCATCATCTTTTGAGTCTTAATTGATGTGAAAAATATCAATTAAGGCAGCTTTAAATGGGTCGTTGAGGCATCTGCAGCCTGATCATCGGCAACAATCACTGGACACCCGGAGCCCTCTGCTGAGTGTGTGTTTACCTTGTGGTTGCCCCAGAGCCTGGCCAGGCCATTGGGGTCCATGATGCGGAAGACTTTGCTCTCTGTATCCTCCCAGCGGATGTAGTTCTCGTACCTGCTGTCTGACAGGAGCTGGTAGACGTAGTCCCACAGCAGCCTGCAGTCTGCAATAGAAACATCAGGGAAACACAGTGAGTTTACATGAGACGGTACAGATTTTGCGTCAGTCAGTTCCAAAGAGGCAACATAAGTAACTAAAATCCTGCTGTCTCTGTAATGATCTGCTCATGTTGTGACTTAACTTTTCAATAAAGATATCACCTGTTGGAGCTTTAACCTCTAATCTTTTGACAGCTGAATCTTACCTGCTATCCGTCCGATGGGTATTTGTTGCTCCTCTGGAGGAGACACGGGCATGATGACGTGGTTCCTGTAGAGTGCCTCCTCCTGCTGCTGCATGAGATGCTGTTGCTGCTGCTGCTGGGCCAGTGGTATCTGATGGTGGTGGCTGTGGACTTTCCCCTCACGCCCGTTCTCGAGCGTCACCTGAGACTGGGTTCCACCGCGGCTGTGCCTGAAGTCCATGGCGGCACCCCCGCCGCTCCTGTTTGGGCTGAGGAGCAGGGGGTTCATGATGGTACTGGGCATGAGCTGGATGACGCGAGGAGGGCCCCCCTCCGGGCCCCCAGGGCTGCCCGGGCATGGCGCTTCTCGGGGTGTTGCGCAGCGGCCGTTTGGCGCAGCCGGGGACACTGACAGAGGGTACATTTCCTCAGGCAGGTGGTGGTTGCTGTCGGGCAGCTGGGAGAAGGTCTGCAGGTGGTCCTCATTGGTTGGGCGGGGGTGGTTTGGCTCCGGAGGGGATCGCCTGGTGGTTGGATGGTGGGGGGAGCGGGAGCGGTGCCGCAGCTCGATAGTTGGTGGATGCTGGGGGAGTGGCTCTGTGCCACGTGGTGCCCGTCGTACCGTTTCTATTGTTACAAAAGATACAATATGTCAATATGCATCCACGCAGTCTATATCTGTATCTACATGTATATCTTTATCTTATCGTATTGTGTTATATCAAACTGAATATCTTTGGGTTTTGAACCTCAGCTCTAGTTCTTTCCACTAATTTCTAAAATCATTAGCAGAAGAGTTGCAGCCCCATACGAAAATCACCTTTAAATTGATTATCTAGAACAGAGAACAAATCGTCAATGTGTGGATTTGTGTTGCACAAATTCCCTTACATTCCTGAAGCTAGCTTCCCAGTGTTGTTATGAACACGATTGGGTGTACACAGTGTTGTGTTTGCCGTGCAGGCGTGTCACCAGTCAACAGATATTGGCTATCACAGAGATAAAAAAGCAGCAGTTCAAGACTGTGACCAACTCCTCAAACATCACCACAGAACGGAATCAACACCTCAAATTATTACACATGGCACACTGGTTTCATGGGAAAAGACCACTAGGTGTCACTAATGTCCCACAGTTAAGCTAAGAACTCTCATTACACTATATGTGTGGAGTTTTAGTGAAAGTCCTCTGCTTTATGTTGAAGCAGTTTGCTCTTGTCCCTTCCTTAAGAAGCGATGGCGAAAACATCTACAAACAAGGAAGAGAATCGAGACAAATACCAGCAAACTAATCACTGCAATAAGCTACTGCACTGTGTGCTGCACTGCAGCTTGTTTAAATAAGGCAGCGTTTCCTCATGGAACAGGTTTTAGTGTCAACATGTGAAGTCTTGAATGTTGCCGTGTCACATTTCCTCAGATCAGAGCCAGAAAACAAGATACTAACATGGAGCAAAGACGTGTGTGCTTCTGATCAAAGAGGCAGAGTCACTGTCTCTTATTCTATTTACTGTACCAGACATACAGAAGATCATGTTAAATTTTCCGCACTTTTCGCTGATCTCTATGTTTTATTTGCCTCTGCTTCTTTTACAGAAAATAAAGTTTTTGTATTTTAACACAATGACGACCCTGATACAATTCTTCTGCACATTTTTAGAAGTTATTCCTCTCAGGTGGACAGTATATCAACTGTGAACCAATTTGCATCAAACACAGCCACAATTAGTATTTTTCACCACAGGAAAAGTGACATTACTTAAATAATACAGATTGTAATTGTAATATGGCTATCAATTAGCCTGCTGCTAATTACAAGATCAAATTAGCCTCCTCGCCTATAGCTAGCTAATATTAGATCACTGTACTTGTTGTGGATGTACTGTTGACATCTGCAGTTTAATACCTTGGCAACTTGAGTAAGTTGAGAATAAAGTTCTTGTATTATTACCCCAACTTTCAATGAGTGGTTCAAAAATGACCCATTTACTGCAAACCACATCATAACTGTCATTAGCATAAAAACAAAGCCATTTTGTTTTAAACAGTGAGAAAATTTTACATTTGGTGCATGTTTAACCATCATCAAATCATCAAAAGTTATTCTCATATAGAATTTAAATTATTCTGAGCAAGAACTGTGAGGTGTGGATTTATTATGAACAACTTTCAATCATTTTGGACCCATTTATGGTTCCAATAATCTATGCACCTGAAGGTTATGGTCAAATAAATGTCAACTTTAAGTGCTTTCCTTTATTTTGCCAATATCATCAGAGCACATGAAGGCCTATTGAAATTTATCTCAGAGCTGAAAATGGATGAAATGTGTGCATTAAAGAAAAAAATACCATTTATTGGACTGACCTTCAAGCTTCAGGTGCTGCACAGCGCTTTCAGGCAGCGAGTGGAAGGAGTTCCCGGGGAAGTAGGCAGACGGGTAAAACACATGGGGCTTCCTCTGCTTCAGGATGTGCTGCAGCAGCTCATACAGGACGTCCCCTGCAGAGATGCAAAGGTCAAATGTTACCATACGTCCCCTGGCTGCATTTTGCTCCTGCATAAAATGGGAAATTAGCAGTGGCGTCATCCGCTGAATCAGGTTCCCCTTCTTTTTTCCTCTCTGCTTTCCAGCAACAGGGAACTTGAGCAATAATGGAAGAGACTCTGAGGAGGCAGACAACATGTCAGAATGATGGTCAGCCTGTGGGCTGAAACCATGATGAGCCAAATAAGTCATCATACTGAAACAAAGTTCAGTGGCGGTGGAAGTTCACCCCAAGACAAGATGTCTTAAAAGGCATTGCAGGTTACTTAGTGCACAGCATGACCCCGATGTTGACACAGGTAAATGGGCCATAGCTCGATATGACCCTGGTATTCTCCTTTAAGTGGTAATACAGTAGTGGTGACACCAGGCACAAAGCCTGAGCAGGAAGTTCACTGAATGATTAACAGCAATGACAACAGCTGCTTTCCCAGCATGACAAAGCACGGTTAACAAATAACCTCAGGCACACTGATGTGATTTTAACAAGACTGCCATCACACGCTGCCTTAAGGATTTTTTTTTTAAGGCTTACCATAACAAGGAAATGATTCTCATAAAGGAAGTGATGGTGAACACACAAACACACACTCACCCCTTTCAGTTCTCACTTTCTGGTCCTGTGGCACTGAGTTACAGTCTGGGGAAAATTCCCACCTCATGATGCCTTCGAGTTTAAGTCTGGGTTTAAAATGCTAGTTTCAAACTTCACATGTTGTCTAAACGCTGCATACAAAAAAAGCATGTTTATCATCGTGAATCAGAATTATCAGGAATTGAAAGCCAAAACAGGAGAAAATGTCCTGTCATGTTACAGTTAGTCATAAATGATATATGAAACACCCTCTTGGGCTTCATGTGATTCTTATAAAGCAGACTCAGGTTGAAACATGTTGCTGTAACGTGGCTTTACAAACTGTGGGGCTGATCAGTTAAGACATTCCAGGGAAAAAAAAACATTATTATTAGAGCTTCTACAAAGGATAATATGGTGCACAACAGGGACTTATGGGAACTGCACCCTTACAATCCTTCAAAGGAGGAAATGGACACATCGCAAGCCGCAAAAATGTGCTCTGTTCCCTAAAATGATGCTTTCACTGATGTCACTGACAACTGGGCCAAAACAACTACTAATATCGAAATTTAATCAATCACTGACAGTTTTATCGCTCCACTGCCTTTGTTTTTGGTTGCTGATACAAAAATAAAATAATGTCAATGTCATATAGAGACAACTAAAACCTGCGATGATGAATCACATTTTCCACAATGTTTTTCCACAGAACTCAATTTCTTGACAGGATATGAAAGTTTTTGCTAAGTTGAAATGTAAACATCCTGATACAAGCTTGACAACAGCTGTCAGCTGGGCCACATCAACAGACACATCAGGGTCTCTGATTGTAGAAATCATACAGAACAGAGCAGCTTTTACTTTCTGTTCAATAAATGCTCAAAGACATAAGGATTTTAAGTGTTAAATAAAACAATAAATACAGGAATAACAGCTGAATTAATACATAAATAAAAGGTTACAGGTAGTTACGTCAGTGGCGGCATAGAGCTCAGCTTTATACACGGCAAGTGATCGATCCTGTGATCAGTCATGTAAAAACTGGTGCAATTATGCATAGAAACTCTTCTTCTAAGGGAAAAAAATGATAGTTACACTGACAGCATAAATGTAAAGATTTGTAGAAATGTAGAATATGTTAAAATTCATTATTTCCTGACTAAAGAGGCCATATTACGAATTTTGCATATTTAAAATATCTTGCGTTCTCAGCTAGCATTAGCTTTGCTGTTGTACGAAGCCTGCTCCGCTTGGGGGTCCTCGCTGGTATGTGTGCGTGTGTTGGTGATGGAAATTTACTTGAAAAACAATCTCTGATGATAATAATATAGCTACATGAGCATTAGCTTGCCACCCCACTCTTATGACTGTCACCCTGACCTACACCAAGACGTCCAAAACTCTGCACAGGAGAACTTTTTAGCTTTATTTTCATGCGCCTGGCTGCTGGCGTTGCCGGGGCAACAGTTGAGGTTGGTCTGTACTTCCTGATCAACCGTCTCCTACTTCCTCCCCTCGCAGCCTCGCTGTAACAGCTGCCTCCCTCCACTGTCGCCTGACAGTGCTGCCTTCCCTCTTCTGCTCCAGCTGACTTTATTGATTTTTAAAGGGTGTAGTTTTGCTGTAAACACATTGATTTTAAAGCTGCACTGGCGCAGGATTTCATGTACAAATAAACTGTAGTATTAGTCTAAACCACAGAGCACAAAGGACAACAGTTGACAAAGGGTCACAGTGTTCGCCGCAATTCAATTTTGTTGGGAGGAAAAATGTGGTCACAGATGCGGATTTACCAAGTGTTTCACTCATCTGTGAGGAATCCACACCATCCATTCATTTAGATTCCTATCAGTCATTTTGTGACAGCAGGTGTCATTTTTTTCCCTTCACAGAGGAGCTTCTATGTACAATTGCATCAGTTTTCCATAGCTTTTCTGAAACTAGTCACAGTGTTTCCATGATCTAAACCTGGTCTTTCTTCCTAGTTGGTAAATCTCCTTTTCCAGTCTGGGTCTTTCTCCAGTTGGACTAAAAAACATGTCTAATGCAATCAATGAAAGTGACTCATTTGTAAAACTTTTCACTGATGCCTCCAATTTTCCCAACCTGGAATACACCTAGAATATCTCACAGAAATTCATGAGGAGGTGGAAAGCATACCGGAGTGGGGGGATCGGTAGCGGAAGTCCTCCTTGGTGAGCAGCAGCAGAGCTTTGCCGTTCATCTGGAAAGAGCCGCTGGTAATCGGCCGCAAGGCAAACTCCTTCTCTGCCCATCGCAGCCACTGGGCCACATCCTCCCTGCTCCAAAACACTGGCTGCAAACCTGGAGGTGGAAGGATTTGGGGAAAAGGAAAGAAGGGAAAGGAAGAGGATGAAGGAAAGGGAATTGAGACAAAGGTTTGGTAAAGAGGCAACAAAGTGGAGGTGAAAAGGAAAGGGCGGAAGAAAAGAAGGATGAGATCAATGAAGAGGAAGGCAGAAGGATGTGGGGTAGGGGTGAGGAAGGAGGGGAGGGTGAAGGGGAGGGAGGAAAGGAGGAGGGGAAGGGGGGTGGGAGAGGAAGGAAGGAGGCAGAGGCGGTAAAAAGGATATTGAGGAAGTGAAGATAAAAGCCAAAAGGAGGGAGTGATTACGGGAACGGCAGCAGAGATAAAGAAAAAAAAGATGAAGGAGGAGACAGTCAGAAAGGGAGAGGAGGTTAGAATAAAAGATTAAAAGATGAGAGGTTAAGAGGAAGAATACAGAATGAATCATAAGGATAAAAAAGAGGGGGGGGGGGTATATGAGAAAGACAGACTGTTATTTTATTTGATCTGCTCTGATCTGTGCTGTTCTTCGCTCTCTGAACTCCAGAGACAGGCACATCAGAGGATGGGCAGTTTATTAGTTTGTGTATAAATGGCCAAGGACGCATGGAGGGAACAAGAGCAGAGGAAACAGCAATGACAGTATCTCTTTTTATTCTCCTCCCTCGCACTCTGAAATATTTCTCTCACTGCCGTGGGAACAGGAGTGTGAAACATCTGCACTGCTGACCAACAAGCATTTAGAGGTAGCAGGGAAAGAAAAGAGAACAGTGTGAAAGTGGAAAAAAAAAAAATCGGAACAAAAGCTCGATTTTTATCTGAATGTTGAGCAGAATGCTGCAAAAGCTGTAAAATGTTACTCAGATCTGCTGTGAATGCAGACATGAGCTTATTGGAGTTAAACTTCAGTTAGTGGAGAAACGCATTTTGTTCCTGCACACAAGTTAGCTAACAAAATGGCAAGAAAGAAACGTGGTCAAAATCTATATAAAACTAAAATACAATACCATTTTGCACAAAAATGTGTGGTCTGAATTTGATTATATGTTTGCCCTGAAATACAGTAATTCGGGTGTCTTTGTACAGGTATTACTTGGCTAACACCTGTGTACAAGCTAGCTAGCTGAATGGCAAAGAACTACAACTACAAACTATTGATAAAAACATAAACAAGGTTTATGTTTTGCTTTATTAGGCTATAATATTTGAGAGCTAACTAATTAACTCACTTCACCCTTGCGGCAAAAACAAAAGCTGAAGCTAATGTGGACATCATAAAATGCAGCTCGCTAAATATACATTAGCTCTGGGAAACCGCAGTGTAATGAAGTGACTGAAAATGCCACCAAATTTTCTTGAGAAAGAAGAAACTTTTTGTCCCCTTTAGTCAAAGTAGCCAAAATAAAATTAGCTAAAATGCTAACCTTAATAATAAGGTATGCCAAAACACACCAAGCTTCATTATATTAGTGCCCTCCTCCTTTACAGTTGTCTTTTTTTAACGTTACAATCACATTTTACAAGGCCAGATGTGCTTTTGTTGTGAAATGTTCTCAACCCCTGATATGCTCTGACAAAAAGGATCTATATTTTTAGCCTTACACATAAACATTTTTGATCCTTCTTTATCCTGGTTAACGCAGATACTGCCACCTCATAGTTTTGCACTCTGTGTAACCCAATGATTTACAGTATGACTCAGACTCGCCTCCCTCTCTTTTTCTATCTCCTTCTCTCTTTCACATGCATAGACACATAAAAACAGTCTTGCGACAGTGTACAGCTCCGATCAGAAGGTCCATGATACCCACACGGAGCGTAACTACTCATTTCTTACATCTCACTTATCGCCCGGCCTCAAACACTTCCTCTGGGAGTCGGACAGCTGTTATCTTTGGCCGCCAATGTCACTGTCACACAAGTAATAGGAACCTTGTGCTCGCTTTCAGGCCTCTCCCCCTTCAACCCCCCACCCCCACCCGTCAAACAGAGGAAGTTTTCACAGAGAGCAATCAATATAAAATGAAACCCTGTCTAGCTTGTCAGATTCCCATTTCTTTCCTTCCCTTCTAGTCCTCTATATTCAGATAGCGGCACGAGCACTGCCGATAAGCCCAGGAAGGCCCAGGTTATCTGAAGCACAGCTTACAGTCTGTCAAGCTCTGACCCTCAGCTTGTCAACAGACATCCTCAGAAAGTGTCAGGGAATGGGATACAGGTGTTTCACAGCCACAGGAGCAAGTTTTGGGCTGATAAAGAACTATATTTCTTCATATTTTTTTCCTGGGTTTCTACTTTGGTCTGAGCACTGGCTCAGAATTCATAGCTGGGCTACATTATCTCTACCCTCTAGCATGTTTAATAGTCTGTATGTAAATGTGCTTGTTTTTAATCCCTGTCCCTTAACATTGGTGATTAAATTTGATTCAGTATGAACTTCCAATATGAGTGGTAAAAAAATCTAGGATATATTAAGTTATCCTTTATTACACGGGGAGGACATGCAGACCAGTGACCCACAGTTTTCAGTCCCCTTTGTCCCAAATTTGTCCCTTTTTTAACTTCTACAAATGACCTTATGTTTAAATTTAACTGGACTACATAACAGGAATAGATCTCGGATGTACTGGAATACTCCTAACTGACTACATCATTGACTTTCTATCAATATTGAATCAAGCTGCCATCTGCACTGAATACACCAGCTGTACGTTCGTCTCTCGTGGCTGACTTGTGAGAGCAGCGAGGCCGGGGCGGGCAGCAGTGCAGCACGGGTCGCGAGGTCATGGCTGCGGTATGCTCTCTCCAGGGCCAGAGAGAGGTGCTGCTTTGCCAAAACCCCTCCGAGATCCGGTCTGCCGGCCTCAGCCATCTGCACAGAGCCCAAAGGAGGAAGCAACAAGGGGAGCAGAAGGGAAGAGGAGGAGGAGGAGGAGGAAGAAGGGGGCCCAAACAAATGTGTCCCACAACGCACTTTGGCAGGAAGCAATCCAGCGTGGGCTCTGTTTCAGCACAGGAAACTTCCTGCGGTAAGGTTAGAGAGTGACGCCGGGAGGTTTATTAACAGACAGCAGCATGCAGACGAGAAAAGGAAGAGTGGAAACAGAAAGGAAAGTGATGAGAGCAGCAGTGGATAGTGTGTGACGACGGGGAAAAAATGAAGGCAGATGAGGTAAAGTAGCAGGAGCAAGAGGATTTAACAAAGATACAAAAAGAGGAAGGAGGCACACAGGAGGCGAAACAGGTACTGAGGAAGGAAAAGCAAACAGGAAGCAGAACGGGTACTAAGGAAGGAAAGGCAAACAGGAAGTGAAACAGGTACTGAGGAAGGAAAGGCAAACAGGAAGTGAAACAGGTATGAAGCCAGTACTCAAATGAAGCTCACAGGGTGATCATCATGCTCAGCCCTGAATTTCTGCTCATATCTGATTCTTTTGACTGTTCATAACTATTCTGGGATGTGAAAATATATGAAGCTCACGCTCACATAGCATAGACTTCTTCCATACCCTTCGATTCGGACGGTGCACTCACGCAGGCAGTGCTTTGCTCACTCTTTTGCTGACATGCCCGCTGCAACACCGCTCACCTGAAAGCTGTCACTTGCCGCCACTGTTTGAACTGTTCATTCAGCATTTCAAATATCATTGCCAAATATCAGAATCACACATTAATTAATTACTAATTATTAATAAATAATTAATTAACCCTGCATCCATATCTACTACTAAGATAAAGTGACAGTGGTGTTGAAAAGTGGTATAAACAGAAGAGCTCAGATGTATTACTGTACTTATAAATCCATCTTTGCAACCGATTTCAGTTACAGTCTGGATCTTCTGCTTTTGGTTAAATCAAGTGTCTCTCCAAATACAAATCAAGTCAGTCACTTTTTTTCTCTCTCTCCACTGACGTGTCTCTGTGTCCTAACACTGCTCACCGAGCTGCCAGAACTATGTCAGCCTTACGTGAATCACGAGGATGTAGTCGCAGGCTTGTCAAGACCGATCATTTCGGATTTGAGTTTTAAAACCTGAGTCACATTCCAGTTGCGAGTTTCAGGATCTTATTTTGTATCTCATGTCCATGTGATTTGCACAGGAACTGACTCTAAACATGATGGGAAACTTTCTGTTGCAGTGCGAGCAGTGAGACACAAACAACCTTTGCTTACTTTGAGGTGGAAAGAAATATGGATGGCATGTGCAGGGAGGGAGGAGAGGAGAGAGAGAGAGAGCACCTTTGACCCTGACGCTCTTCTCCTTCATCACATTCACACACTTCCTTAAACTGATGTCATCTCTGGTTGTTTTCTGCCACAGAATCTGTAACAGATTTGTTGCAGCTTACAGGAAGAAAATCAATTTCAGTCTTCCTTGTCATCAGTCCCTGCCTTTGTTGAATGTGTCTCAGGTTTACAGTACTCATGAGAGTGTATATGCGTGTGTTTCTGAGTATGTGTGTGTTTACATTGAATAAAACCGTCAAACGTGACAGCAGCAGGATCCCAAACCCTTGACTAAACCGTGGGCTCCTAATCCTCTCTGATGACACATAATTTTCACTCTGTGGTTTCTCAGGCCCCCGCTCATGCTCGCTAACACACATACACACACAGAGCGCACAAGTTGCCAAGGCAACTCATAAGCGCTTGGGATGAATGAAGGGAAGAGGAGGATGAGATCACTGGTATCTTGTTTCGTTGTTGCGGTACAGAAGCCCTCAACTTCCCCTTGCAGCCAGACGAGTTAATGAGGTCCGTCCTGCTGTGAAGCTTAAAGGTCCCGTCCAAAATCTGTTTAGCTCTGCACGTCTCACCAGCGCTCATATCACCGCCATACTGCTGCTTATTTTTCTCTCACCCAGCTGAAAACTGCACCAACGACTGCCTCTCTTTACTTGGACTGACAAAAGACGGCTTTCAACTGTAACCCCCGCTCCTGGTGGCCATTTTAATAAAAGATCCACAGATTTTGGGCAAACGTTGGAGCTCAGCACAGATGATCAGATTCTGGTTCATTTCACAGCAGCTAATGTGTCACTGTGTCCTAACTACACTAACCACTTCATGTATGTAATATTTTCACGTTGGAAAAATGGTGATTTTGAGGTACGCTACAAAAGTCCCTTGATTTTTTTTTATTGTGTTATTACAGTCCCTCAATTCAACACAGAATGTAAATGGAGGACCTACTCACAGCTGATAAAAGTGAAACAATGACAGTATTGTTGAGTCTATAAAATGTTTGGGCACAGTGAAATATACAGAGCCCAGAGCCCGAGATGATGATGACCAACAGTCCAAAACCCAAAAATGATGACTTTAATGTCATACACAAATAAAGCAGGGAATAGCAGAAATCCACTGGATAACATTTTCGTAGATGGCATAACAATTAATGAATAATCAATTAATTGCTGATTCATTTTCTGCCAATCAACTAATTGATGAATCAACTGATCATTCCCAGTCCAGTGGCCGACTCAAAAAGTAACAAAATGATAAAACCTGAGAACTCTTTCAGTTCGCTATTTGTGAAATTGCCAATTTAGCGGTAGCATTCAGAAGACATAAGTTGATGGACTTTCAATGGTGAATGCTGAGTGTCATTTCCTCTGCGTGCATCAAACAGTTGGCTACATTGTTTGTATTCTAACTGACGACTGCTTGGTCATAGTGAACAATACTGGTATGTAGTTTAGCACTGGGACACATTTGAGAAAAAGCTAGCTTTACTATGTTAGCATCAATGTCGGTCTTTTTTTGCTATTTAACATGATAGCTAACAGGTAGGCCTATATTTAAGTGTGTATAGTTAACATTAAAGCATTAGTATGTACTATAGCATTGGGACACATTAGAAGAAGGTAGCATTAAAACATTAGCATCAACATCAGTGTTTTAGCAAGTTAACCTTATAGCTAACACGTACATTCAACTTGGTATAGTTAACTTAGTCACATTCATTTGTTGTATAGCATTGGGAAACAAATTGCAAGGAGCAATCTTTACAATGTATGTAGCATTAGCGTCAGTGTTTTTGCTCGACAACCCCATAACTAAGTTAATTTAATAGCATTAGCATGTAGAAAATGTGGCGAGTGCTAAGAGGTAAATTGAAGTGACACTTCTCAGTGTAGAGCTAATGCACAGTATTTCACAGTAAAGCCAAAGTCAAGACAGCCTGCACTGACCAACTCCATCTGGACACAAATCGTCCTCCTTAACATCCTCTTTACTTTGTCTGTGGACCTTCCTGAACGGATCAATAGCCACACAACAGGCAACAGCTACCTCCAGCATCTGTTTCTACCCTGCTTGGTATGCATTCAGCCATTAAAGTTTTCAATAGCACTCATAGCACTTGATGAGTGACACAAGACAAAACTAAAGTCTCAACATATGAGAGTCAAAATCTCAGTTTATGTTAGGTTTGCCAAAGGTCATGCATATTCATTTCTAATCATTTCAAAACAGCTGTTGATTGAATGTGTCAAGTTTCCCTAGTGCTTTATGCATTTCTGAGCATTTTCTTTCTCTCTATTTGTAAAAGTGGAGCTGCACACATGCTGTATTTTGAGTCATACTAGAATATGAAAGTCACAGGTACTGCTTTCTGCCTGAAACTCCTGACTTTCAACCGTGTAAATATACACAAAGACACGACCGATGCATATGAAAATCTCACAGAGGGTTTCTGCGTAGCCTGAACTGAATGAACTATAACTACATACACAAAAAAAAGGAAGAAAAAAAAAGAAAAAGGGGAAAACAAGCTTTGCTGCATCAGTACGGCTGGGACTTTGCTCTCCTTAGTCACTCAGTTCTTCAGTAAATGTTTGCCTTTTCTCTTGAAGCAGAAGTAGGCGGATATTGGTCTAGCTATCTCAATAGAGAGAAGATTTTTCTTTCTCCAGACAGAGGAGGTGGAGGAGGAGGAGGAGGAGGAGGAAAAAGGAAGGAGGAAGGAGGAGGAGGAGGGCTGGCCATGACCTTCTGACACCCTGACTCAGGGACATGTGGGTATGAGAGCAACACAATTCCATAGTTAAGCCTCACACACTATTCATCTCCCCTCGCTTTGTGTGTCTCTGTGCATTGATTCCCTGTCAGGTGGGTGCGGTGAGGGAAAATCCACCTCCACACACACACTTTTACTTTTCACTCAAGAGAAGGCCCCCCACCCCCCCATATTCATCCTCCACTTCCTCCACCGGCATGCACGTGCCTGTCCCCGTCCAGCAAATCTGGACTTCATCCAGCCAAAACAAACATAAAACAGATCATCAATCACACAGAACTTTAATGGCCAGGAAGTAGCGCGACCTGTTTTTGATAGCTTGTTGTTGAGCACAGGAGCAAGCCAGCTCTTGTAGGTTAGTTCCTGAATCCAGCGTCAACTGCCACTCTTCCTTTTGTTCAGGAGCCAAATTTTTTTTCTCTCGCTCACTTTTTTTATTTGGAAATGCAGAAGCTTCAAAGACATTTGTTAACTAAATCAAAAGGTCTACACTTGTCTGAAACATTCACATACACACACACTCACACCCTGTAAGCTCTGCATATACTGTTTTTTTCCATGTGGAGAGTGAAGTCAGCATTTTGTGCAGTGCAACACTTAGGTGCTCACGTCTCATGCAGGTCTTCCATGGTAGCGTTTCAACCTTCTCCTCTCAAACTGACTACTTGTGAAGTCTCACCCCACGTTGCAAAGACTGATTTTCTCTTCTCAGATTGTTTCATTTAAATAATTTTCAGAAGTGCACCTACACACGAATAATTTAATGTTGCTTAAATATGTTTTCATTTTTCCCAGCGCTGGGATCCACGGGTTACTGATTCATGTCATTTATCTCCACAGTTTTTCATACTGCAGAGCAGCAAGCGTTTCAATGACAGTTGGAGTGGAAATCCATCAAAGTCTCACTTTGAAATGTTGTCTCCATCTTTACTGGTAAGTAAGGGTTTCCACACTGCAGTTCCTAGAATCACTTGTCAATTTAGGGGGAACTCCGCTGATTTAAGTCAGAATGACTTTTTTTTTTTTTTCTTCGTCACAGAGACAACATGAGAAAACAGTTGTGTCAGGTCTAATCTGTGGCTCTGGGGGAGTTTTTTAAATGTAAAAAAAAAAAAAAAGAAAGAAAAGTGACTATGTCCCACTTGCAAGCTACTAATTCTAAGTTCATGCTTCATGCAAGTGTACTCAAAAAGTATGCACACTAAAAAAATACCCCATATATACAAGCTATTCACCGCAGCTAAACATTTAAATAAACTGCTGCTTGCAGTGAGTTTGTCTGTCTCTATCTAAGAAAGGCAAAAATGCAAAAAAAACGTAATTTCTTCCAAAGTCGCAGTTTGATATTACATGAACTCTATCATTTTCTGCACATGCGAAACAGTAAAAAAATGTTCATTGTACTGCAAAGATAAATATAAGACACATACTGTAGCGTGCAGTATGGAATTGAGACGAAGGTGAGGGGCTTCATAGACATTGATGTTGCATTATGGGAAGTGGAGGATAGAGTGGTTTGGGATTTTGGACCATACTAAGGACTAACAGTCAGGACTTTTCAGCCCCTGGAGCTTTAGTGTTTTTAATCTGTCTCTTGCACGTTCACCAACTTTGAAGGTGCAATACTAAATCTCCAGAGTGCCCCCTTTCAAACAGTGTTGTCTGCTGTCAGCCTGACGATGAAGTGTACCTTTCTGTAGGTGGTCTGTTATTCTGCTGAAACCCAGCATTTCTTTTTCGTATTTTTAACATACAAGAGATATGAAACACACCACCTATGTGACAGGAAAGAGCAGCGACCAAACCCAGTGTTTATAGAGAGGCAAAGAAAAAGATTTCATCAACTGGAGGATGAGCGATTGTGCTTTTGTGACTTTCCGTTAAATCCTGAAATCAACAGGCCGTCGGTCAGACATACGAGTGTGTGTTCACTGTGACGTTCAGTGTAAAACTCTGTTAGAAATGCCATGTGGAGCGCGTCGCGAACAGGAAGAGAAGGGGGCTGCGCTCAGCTCACTCGCTGGCATCTGAGAACAGTTTCCCTTTCAGAGGAGAAAAGAGAGCCAGTTAAAACACACACACACACAGACACACACAACAACAACAACAACATTTATTCAGGAAGCGCCGTCTGCCCACTCAGGAAATTCCTGAGGACAAGAGCTGCTTCCAGGGGCAGGAAATTTCCCCTCAGAAAGACCAAACACACACACGCACGCACACACACACACTTTATAACATCAATTCCCCCGCACAGTAAAAAGGGTAATATACCACAAAGAAAGGGAGAGAGAGACCAATGAGAGACTGCTGAGGGGGTTTGCAGTCATGTATGGTAACACACACGCACGCGCGCACACACACACACACACACACACACACACACACACACACACACACACACACACACACACACACACACACACACACAAACTTACTCATACACACACACATACAATATACACCTACACTACCTCTGGCAAGCTTTGCACAAAGACACAAGATTCACTCACACTCATCCACCCACTCGTACAAGCATGCATAACGCAAACCCAGCTGTGAGCGTGCGCGCACACACACACACACACACACACACACACACACACACGCACACACACACAGAGCAAGGAAACCAGCCAGTCTTGTTTCCATGGACATAGATTTTTTTAAAATCACCCAGTAAGATATTTCTACTCTTGCAGCCACTGTTCTTTGTATTCCCTGCATGTTTACTGTAAAATAATATTGCAATACCTTGTGTTTTAGACCTTTAAACGATTCAGTGTTTTCCCACTGACTAGCTCTCAGTTGCATCATGCACTGAGTACGTGGGCACCATGATGAGCGACGCCGCCTGGATTGTGACTGAACTAAAACCCGACAAATCCAGTTCGGTTAACGTCAGCGATCCTTTATGGTGAGCGGTGGTGAAAAACCTCCCAGGCCTGGTCGTGCTTGTCTCGGCACAGAAAAACAAACAAAACATTGCGGGTGGTTGACAGCACTCCTCCGCTAGCTGTTTAAAGCAGAACATTTGTCTACTCACAGACTAATACTGCTAGATGATTCCTTTAATGACCCGTTTAATGTGGATTTTTTTTAAAGCCACAATGGAATAAAAAAAATCGTTTTCTACAAATGTGTAATTCATGTGTTGTAGTGGGGCACCACCTGTTTTTAGTTAATAAACTAAAAAGCTAGAATCCAAGTGTATAGTTACCGTGTGGCTCTAGAAAACAAAGTCCATGCTCTTTGTTCTAATCATTGGCAACAACACAAGGAAATAGAAGGAATAAAGGAATAGTTCAATATTTTGGAAAACATGCACACTCGCTGTTCTTGCCAAGAGTTAGCCGAGAAGTTTGATGCCACTCTCACATCTGTATGGTAAATATGAAACTACAGCCAGGGGATGGTTAGCTTAGCTTAGCTAATGGCTATTAGATTTTGTTTGTTTTATTCCAACAAAAAACAAAGTGTAAAAATGACATGTTATGGCTTTACCTGGGTTTTATGTACTCGGCTATTTCTTGGCTGAGTGCACTGACTTCCCGAAGACTTGTTGTCACCTTGAGGTTACCTGGCAACCAGCGTAGCCTCTGGGAAGTCTATTCTACTGCAAACTCAACAAGCAAATAGTATACAATGGAAATATTATTCATTATTCAACTATTGATAATGACGTTTTATTATTTTCTATAACGCCCCCACATTTTGATCACATTATGGATGTATAATGCCCTTGAAATGCAATTCAGCTGTACCACATGTTGTTCACCTTATGAACTGAATATTCTTAGATACAAAATATACCCTTCTGCATATTATATCTAAACAGCGTGCTTCTCATGTTTCCATTTCAATACTTTATATTTCCATGCTTGTATTTTTAACTGTCTTTACATGGTAGTATATTAACATAGACACACTCTTCTGTATAGATTACTTATTGCTTAACATTGTACAACAGTATAGTATTGCATTTCATTTCTGCTTAGCACCCCTCTTTATTCAGTTTTTTTTCCCAATATACCTATATTATTATTATTATTATATCTCAGTACATATCTATAGTTTTCTTTATGTATGTACATATAGTATACTCATAGTGTCTATGCAGTTACTTTTTAATGGATATTGAGCATCATGGGAACAAAAGGTTTCTTCAGAACGCTCTTATCTCTTATCTCATCATAAATACACGTTGCCATCATGCATTTGCTGACATCTGACTGCACAAAATCAGAGGCGTTTATATTGAACTGCTTTTTCGAATGGAAAGTATTTTTAAAATTATTTAAGATTCAGTGCTTCACAGAACAGCAGCCAAAAAAGCCAAAAGCTAAAGCAGAAAAGACCTAAAGAGAAAGTGAAAGGAAGTAAATTAAAATGCATTTGTCATGTGGTCGGGGTTTGTAGTGTGTTACAGTGATGTCTGACTGAAAGGGTTAAAACTGAGCCTGGTAGCATTCTTTAGTTGAGGAGCAGGCTGCAACTCTCCCCGATCTAATCCACTTCCTCCCCAGGAAATGGAGAAGGCGGATTTCTGCCCACACTGCAATTTCCTCCCTCATTCTTTTTCTTTCTGTCTTTTTCCCCCCCCTCTCCTCCTCCCTCCTCCTCCTCCTCCTCCTGCTCTCTTCCTTCCCTCTCCCCCCTCAGGACAGAGCTCCCTCTGAGTGTGGGGGTTAATGTACAGCTTGTTTTCCAGCATGTGTGTTTAGATAGGCAGGAGGAGAAAGGACGAGCAGAGGTGTTTAAAGACGGCGCGCGGTGACAAAGACATGTTGCCGTCTGTCTGGGGGAGAGTGGATCCCGACCAGCAGCAGCCATAAACTAAACACAGAAGAGAGAAAGAAAAAGAGACGTTTTTCTGACCTGCAGATGTGAGAGTCATGTCTGTGTGAGGAACTGTGTTTGAAATCTGATTAAAACAAAGCAGGACTTCCACGTGTCTGCGGATGTGAACTGACCCATCGGTTTACTCGACAGGAAACTCAACACGGACCTGTTGAGCGTTCTTCCTTTTTCTGCAACAATGCAAAAGAGGAAGTGGGCTGAGGGAGTTTCCTGTGCGTCTCATCCAGCCTCAGCCTGCGCGGCTGCCCAGCCCAGCACCCCCACGAAAGCCCTGAACTTAACACTTGCTAGAAAAAAAAATAAACTGGTTAAATATTGACGGACGCATTGGACAAAGGAGCTCAGGGTTACTCTTTGAACATCGAGCCTATCTCTTGGCACAGCTCCAGCCCCGCCTGCTCTATGATTGGTTAGGCAACAGTGAGCCAAAGCAACCGAAGCAAAGCCCAGAAGAGCCATAAATGTCACAGTGTTGCTTCATTTCATTCACTTACACCTTTTCAAAAGATATTTCCTTGACTGCCTCACCTGTCGCTTTTCTTCCTCTTTTGGTTCAATTAACAGTGGAGAGTTCAGGTGGTGTGAAATGCTGACCAGTTCAGGTTCATCTAAAGCCTGCAGCTGGTTTTCATTGGTATGAAGCAAAGTGGAAAACTTGCTTCTTTTTTTCTACAATATATTTGCTTTGTTCTAATTAAAAGTAGCCAATTAATAGACAATCAGTGTGTAAACATAAGCCACATGACTTCCAATTAGCTTGTTTACTGCTCTCATCAAAAACTAATTCAAGCTACTCTAGCTTTAGCTAATATGACTTATTAGTCTGGTCTTTTCCTCTCTGCTGTTCGTGCCACTTTAAGCTACCAGCCTACAAATCAAGCGGCATTAAAGGTGCCTGTGGGTTTTTTTGGGAAACAAAGAGTTCGATTCACATCGGTGTCACTCACAAAAATGCATCATGTAGACATCAAGAAATGTGCTGAATGCATTTCCTTCCTCATAAAATACTCGAAAATTTGATCTTTTGAAATAACTGAAATCCTGCATTGTTTACATCCATGCCTGCTTGCTAGCTGTCTTGTTCTTCACTGCCTTCGATGGTACATTGCAACATGGTAGCACATTACCCCCACCAAATTGCTATCAATGGAAAACCAACAGCAGAATGTGAATTGCTTCTCTGTGTCCACATGCATTTTCATGTGCAACACAAACAAAACTGGGGACAGTTGTACAAACGGTGCACAACTGTGCGACTAGTCTTCAAAACCATCTAGCCTGATAATCAGACTTTATTGTACTTTATCATCGAATCCAATAATATGTTCATGTTAGCTGTTTTCGGTTTGAGAGAGGGGGATGCTTGTAACGCTTAAACGTAGCACAGCAGCAGCTCAAGTTGCAAAAAGTCATCACGTCAGCCAACCGACTCAGTAACAGTAACTCAATACAACACTATCCATCTTCAGTTTGGTAACGTTACCTAATTTTAGCCACTTTAAGCTACTGGTCAAACCAGACCAAGTAAGGTTGTATCAACAAAATCCCTCAGTGTATTTAACTGAGCAAAATGTGCAGTTTGCTGGTTATAAATTGAACTTTTCCTTAGTGAGAGGAAGAATTTTTAATTTCTTCTTTCAAAACTTATATAGTCTCACTTTAAGAGTTGTTATTTCAATAAAATCTGTTTCATCCATCTGCACGGCTGCGTCAATAACACTTTCTTTTCTGTAGCTGTTTTTCAGGCTTCTTGACATCCTAATCCAGCCTACCAAGATCTGATTGGCTCAGCTGCTTTCTGACAGCGGAATGGCTGTCAGTGAGCACTTTTTTTGGATCAATAACAAAAACTGAGTTGTAATTTGGCTCTAATTTTATTCCAAAGCGGTGGAAATTTCACTGCTTTTATTTTTCCAAACGTTCAATTATTCTTCACGCAGATGTAACCCAGGATTATTTCACCCTGCTCATGCACACAAGGAGGTTCAGGGTGACTCTAATTCAATGATCAGAATATGGTCCTTGAAGAAAAAAACATGCCGACTTATAATAGATTAATATAAGCGTCAGTCCATCATTATTTGTTCTGATTGGCATTCCAGCTGTGACGAGTCATATTCACGTCCTACGCTTAAGCTTTGAGGTTTTCTTCTCTAAATGGTTAAGATTACATTCTTAATCCTACTGAAATTTGCGGGAGTCTTAGCCCCCTTCCCCCAGCCCTCCACTTCTTCAACCCTTTCTCCTCCTAATCATGTTGTCATCCTTTCCCTTTCAATCATTGCCAGCCCGTGTGTTCTCCGCTCCACATTATCTATACCTGACTGCTGTGTAACTGTTGGTTATTCCAAAGCAGCAGGTCTGTCAGTTCTGGTCCAGTGGAAGCGTGTACGGTTCAGGTGTCTGACCCTGGATCTGCTTCAGCGCCTCCCAGCTGAGAGGTCCGGCATGACTGGGCCGGCACTCATGCAGTGATAACGGCGTGTGTTGTCATAATTGGATGTGATGGGTTTTAACTATTAAAGTGATATTTCGCAACATATTTATTTATTCATGTTGGCTCTTCTGACTCTGATAAGACGGTCTACGGCTTCTGTTTGCTGTTCTCTGCTCTCTGATATCACCACCTGCAGAAGCTCAAACTGGATCTACAGAAAATCCCAAAAATGTCACAGTCCCACCCACACGGGTTGATTGACAGGTGATTTACTGGATGAGACAAATAAGAATGTGACTTCCCAGATCACCGCTCTAGCCGAACAGAAACATTTACATTGCGAGACGCTAAAAACACCGACAAAAATCAATCTGTCCTGTTCAAATGACCGACTGATCAATGTGGGTAGGAGTCGCTGCTCATCTGGGTGTGTGTGTGTGCAATTGTGTGTGACTCACGCAGGTGCGCAGGCAGCCTGGCAGGCTCGTCCTCCATTCGGCTGGCTGGCCTCGCGGCGGGAGCATGGACGGGGGAGGAAGTGGAGTTTGGCAGCGGGTTCGCGGAAGGACTGAAAGAGCTCCTCTCCTGCTATGAATAGACACAGAGACACAAAGCATGGCTCACAAAGCTCCACGACGCACCGGCCCTGAACCCAAACAGCCCCACGCCGACGCGCCTCACCTCGCCGTGCACCCACAACATCGACTAGCCTTGGTCTCATCTCTGTACACAGAGGAGTATGTGCTTCTAATAAACTGAAACACAGATCTGTCATGCAAATATTCAGAATGCCACACATGCTTTAGCACATGTGTTGCTTTTTAAAGTCCTAAACTAACCAATACTCTGTTAAGAAAGGTGTCAATCTCAACATAGACAGATTTTCATCATTAATCATTTGTGCTATGAAATGTCTGAAAACAATAAAACATTTCCATCATAATTTCAAAAGCTTGAGCGGACCGTCCAAAACATATCACTGCATATCTACAATGATAGGAAAACAGAAAAGCAATACGTCTGGGAAGTCAGAGCCAGCAAATTTTGGACATTTTTGCTCAATAAATGAAACATTTCATCTACAATTAAATTTTTCGTTGACATATTGTTGATCAACTCATTAATAAATCTACTTATCATTTCACTATGAATTATCACTGTCTTTGCAGCAAACACATTTGACTACTGGAGACACTAGGCAGTCTGGGGCTGCAGCTAATTACTTTTATTGATAGATCTCTATTATTATTTAAAGAAATCGATTAGTTTGAGGCAATAAATTTAAAGTGCTTCTTTAGTCTGACAAACTTGAAAACGCCCTGAATACTTACAATATGACAGAGAGACACAGCAAATGTTCACAACTCTGTTTTGTGTTTCACTTTTGTGTCTCATTTTTGCTTGACAAACCAAAATTTGATCATTATTTTCATCGTTAATGCATGAGCTAAAACAACTGGTCGTTTAATGGATGAGTTGTTTTGGTATTTTTTGAGCAAAAATGTCAAAAAAATAATTCTAACCCTTAGCTCTCAGAAAATGTGACAGACATTTTTCACTGTTTCCTGATGTTTCTCGATTCAGTACAAGAATAATAATCAGCAGATTAACATATGATGGAAATAACTGTAGTGGTGATCAAGTGATCGCTATAAGGGTTATTTTTAATATTGTTATGGTAAACTGTTCAAGTACCATGATAATTGGTACAAATACTTTAGAAGTTGTTTCTTCCAGATGTTGGAATTATATAAAAAAGGCAGATAAAAGTCTCTACCTGCATTTTAAGTCTGTATTTTGGTCTGTTGTCTAAATGGCTCAGTACAGGCCAGATGTAGTAGCAAGGACAGAGATTTCAGTGCTAGTACTTGTTGTTAATAGTAGTAATTCCAGTACTTTGTTAATTCCACTTTTCCCATTTTTCTTCACCACAGAAGCTCCTGAAGCAGTGACAGTTTCATCTCCAGGCACAAACCGGACAGCCAAAACATGCACAGCCCCTCATGTCTGAATGGACGATATTCAAGTGAGCGTTCGAATGTTTTGATGAACACGAACCCTCAGCTGAGAAGTGTTCTTGGATGAGATCGGTTCTGATTTTTTAACAACTGATAGAGTGTTTCAAAAGAAGCCCAAAATGTCACGGTTTCCGTTTCCCAAATGTGAAGATTTGCTGCATGTCTCTGTTTTATGTGGTTCTAAATTAGATAAATTTGGGTTCTGGACTGTTGGTTGGAAAAAAAAAAACAGCAATTCGAGTGTGTCGCCTTGGGCTCTGGGACATTGTGCTGGGTATTTTACTCTCTCTCTCTCTCTCTCTCTCTCTATCTATCTATCTATCTATCTATCTATATATATATCAATGTATAAGACTAAATGATTGCAGTGAAAAAACAGGCACATTTTTCCATAATGAAAACGCCTTCAGTCGCAGCCCTCTCCCAGGATACTCTGATATTTCACACACTCTTAAAACGCTCTGCTGTTGTACAGCACACTTATTGAATCTAGGTTATGGTATGAGGTTTTCCAGTTTGCTTTCATTCTCTGTCGACTGGTTTCCTTTCCTGCAAATGATGGCAGAGACATGAAGCCACTTCAGTTTCTTGAGGAAATGAAGCCTAGTTTCTGCTGTGTCTCCCTTCAGTTTCAGCCTGCTGTCACCACCCAGTCACTCTGAGACCTGCACACCAACTGTACGCACCAGGAATTTCCTGTGGAAGCCAAGCAGTAATCTTTAAGGATTTTATTTCCTCCTCTCTTGGGCGAAGGCTTCTCTACCCCCACTTGACATCCACTTTCTGAAAATTCAGTTGTCCAGAAAATTGTCGGGTTAGCAGCAATGCGACAGGGACAGTCGGGACAAAGCTTGTGATAAAGGCGCTGCAGAAAAGGCAATGGGATTTGTGACAGAACTGGGCTGCAGCATGAAGCTGAGGGGGAGTCCTGCCCACCGGCGGCCGTGGCAGGAAACTTCTCAGAGTGAAGTGCTGATCGTTCCTCAGCGTGCGACTGTTATCATGCAGTGACATCAGACTCAGCAATGAGAAGACATCCCTCAAAACAAAACACCATACTTCACTTTGTGTCATCCAACAGCCCACATTGTTTTCAGTTCTTTCAGGCTGACCTTGACATCCCACACAACAGTTCTATCGTGTTCCCATTACGGCTGCAACTAACGATTAGTGAAGCTGTCAGTTTGTTTTTTGGATTAACAAAATGTGCAAAAAAAAAAAAAATCCAGTCACAAGATCTGAGAGCCCAAGGTGACGTCTTCGAATGTCTTTTTTTGTCTGACTAGCAGTCCAGAACCCAAAGACATCCAATTGAAAAATACACAAAAGCAGCAAATCGTCACATTAAACAAACCAGAATCCTTAAATATTTGCTCGTTTTGCTTGATTACAAAAGGAAACAATTAATCAATTATGAAATTTGCAGACTAATTGGCTAATTTTTAAGCCCTGGTTCCGAATGGGGACTCAGAGCCAGTCCGTGTTGACCATGACTGACTTCAATGTCACAGTTTTCCTTTTCACAGGACTCCAACTATTGGATTACGGATTATTTTCGTTACTGATTAATGAATGACTGATCATTTTAGAGTGCCAAACATGATGACACACGCTACCACCAGCACAAAGTGTATTCTTCACACTGTTTACACAGTCTGACCAGCACTCAGAAAAAACAAGACATCCATTTAATATTCACATTTCAAAAAGTAAGGCTGAAAGATTATCCGTATTGATTACCTATTGAATTTCGCTTCTGGTTAATCAATCAATCAAATGTCAATCACAGAGCCCTCGGTTATTTACTCAGTTTACAATGATGCAAAACAGAGAAAAGTGGAAAGTTGGATTAAGCAAATGTTTGGCTTTTTTGTCCAATGAATGACAATCAATCATCAAAAAAAATAAAAAGTTGCTCATCAGTTTTCTGTCGATCGACTGACTGTTTCAGCTCTAAACCAGAGGAGTTTGTCGGTGGCAGAGCTCCTTTTCCATCCCAATATTCCTCGGACTATATGTGTAATAGGCCTATCAAATAATGACTTTAACAGCCCCAGCTCCTCCTTATCTTGTTTTGTTGTGACTGCACGAGAATCCTCTCTGAACGCTCGCGCTGATGCTCCACGCACTGCCCACGTTTAGAAATGTTGTGTAGGTTACAGCGTGTTCGCCCACCGGCTTTGATCACCTTTATTTGGGCGGTAAATCAAGCGTTTCGCAGACAGTCACGACTTCTTCCCATCAGCATCCGAGTGGAGGCGAAGTAAAAAAAAAAAAAAAAAGCGTGGAGCAACAGATGACTAGCAAAACAAACGCGCCTCCACAGACACGGACGGCGCTACAGCTCGTGCTCCCGGGCTACATGTCTGAGGAGGTGATAGGCAGCTACGGTTAAACCCCTGCGGGAACATCCCGGCCACAGTGCGAGGGACTCAAACCTGTGAGAGGAAAAGTGTCCGCTGAAGGCAAACAAAGAGCACAATATGAGCCGACTTGCGTTACCTTGTTCGCAGCGGAGGAGGATTCAGACATTATCTCCCGTCAACTTCTCTCCCTCTCCTTCCACTTTTCCGTTGTGCTCTCCTCTTTATCTCCTGTTGTTTCCTATAGAAACGCGGCGGCGGCGGCGGCAGGAGGAGGAGGAGAAGAAGAAGAAGAAGAAGAAGCGACAGTCTGACTGCTCGCCTTGTTGTTGCGGGAGAAGTTGTGTGTTTTTTTCATCTAGCCTGCTTTTTCTTTTTTTATCTGCTGGCCGGCTCCATAGCGCGGCTGTCGGCGTGAAAACTTCTTTTGTCTGCGTGTGTTTCCCTTCATATGTCGGCAGCGTGCTGGTTAATAATCCCTTCCTGGAAGAGCGAGACTAAAGAGTGAGAGAGAGCGACGTCCTCTCTCTCTCTCTCTCTCTCTCTCTCTCTCTAGCTCTCTCTCTTTCTCTCTCTCTCGCGCGCGCTGTCTCTCTCGCTCTCTCTCTCGCTCTCTCTCTCTCGCGCTCATTGATCTGGATGTGTGTAAAACGGCGAAATGACGTGAATTCCCAGCATTGAGCCTTGCCCCCTTTTAAAGGGAAACCCGTAGCAGGAAATCGCAGCAGGTCGCGAGGCAGAGACATGGCTGCAGGCTGTGAGCCGCACTGACAGACTGACTGATTTTCTCTACTGTTTTAAAACGTAACTTTAAAGCACATGCGATTATACTACAGCTTTAATGGCGCAGGGCGCAGTGCAAAACACAACAGCAAAAGTGTGACGGAAGGACACATGAAGGCATCAACCTGGAGAAACTCCACATGAAACGAATCATTTCACACTAATGAATCCATTTTTTTTTTTTAGAATTGTTTAAGTATGGATAATATTGCATATTAGATTAGATTAGATTAGATTAGATTAGATTAGATTAGATTAGATTAGATGTCCAACATCAAACCAGAAGTGCAAAAAGCAGTAAAGTGCAGTGATGTACAAATGTATAGATCAACAGAAAGGCGTAGATAGGAATATAAGTCACACACAGAATGAATAAGACATATACAACATGTGCTGGTGTAAGTACAACAGATGGGGCTGCTCAGACATCATATATAGTAACTTGTCAATAGCCTAGCGTTTACAAACCAAAGTATGAAAAGGTCACTTTCAAGTGACATCCACTGCAGAGATGTAGTACAAAAATTCTATAAAATAATAGGTATAGGCTAATAAAAGAGTACCATGTGATAAAAGGAAATTATTATTGCATGTTGTATAGCATGGAGGGAAAAAAATGAAATATACTCAATGCTCAATTATAAAAGCGTTATGAGAAAAGGCACATAGGTATAAAGAGGCTGTCAGTGTGAGGTCCAGGGACCATCTGAGGCCCTTTAGCTTCGTCCAGTTCTGCAGTGTCCTTTCACAGATGGTGCAGAGAGCTAAATGAACTAACGTCACCCGTGATGAGTGATAGATTAAAGGAAAAAGAAAACAACATAAAATGTGTTTGGAAGGGAACGGCTTCAGTGCTCCTTGGGAGGGATTCTCCAGACACTCTGGTCACTGTTCATTCAAGGGACATTCCCTCATTTGGTCTTTTAATGGCCGAGGAGGAAGAAATGGAGAGAAATAATGGAGAGCATGGAAGCATCTGACATGTGATTTAAGTCCCCAGCCTGGACCCCCTTGATAACCTGGTATGCATCTTAGATTACTGGACCATGGCAATACCCCATTGTATGTGAACCTCCGGGTCCGATTTGACAGTGAATCTGGATTGAAGGCTTCAGAGTTTCGAGTGGCAGCAGATGGTGTGAGAGGAGAAAGGCAAAATATTACGGAAAAATCACTTCCGACATGTATATTCTCCTCAGGGAGAGGGGGACGGGAAGCAATGAGGCTGATGGGAAATGTGCTGCAAGTTAACGAGCAAATGCAGATGAGTGAAGCTGAGGGATGATGAACGTTCATCCTGATGCTGCAGACTGAGACCTGCTAAATGATTGGACTTGCATATTTTATGTTCTTTCATTTTATTTTATGACTTGCAGAATTTCATCACAGTGGATGTAATTAGGATTTGTTTTTACCGCGTAGTATTTTTGAACTGGGATAAGATACAGTTGTCGTTGTTTTAGTTCTTTCCTGTGAAGCTGAAATGAGGTCATTTGACAAAGCAATGCTCATTTTGACAGAGTATAACTGGAAATGTGTAGAACTGAATTTCAGTGTTTGACACATAAAATGCAGATTCAGACAATCAGAAGTCAAACAATCAAAACCAGCTGGCCTGTCCTCACAGGCAGAATGAATCACTTAGAATGAGTAAGCATGACACCAACTGATTGTTTGCAGTGTCATTTCAGTTTCACTCTGTCTGAAACAGAACATTTTAGGTTATTTTTAATTATGGTCTCACATGTATCATTTACATAGTACTATTTCCATATTTTCATGTGTCTTTACTGTTCAGGATCGAGAGCTCAAGATCAGTTTCTCCACAGCTGACGGAGATCTCCTCAGACTTCACATGAATCATATGAGGTCATATAACACGAGGTCGCCCCCAAGCGGCGAACGGCGGCGTTACACCAACTCCTGCTAAAAATAGTTAAGTTTCGGTTTCCAATCATCGGAAAAGATACCGAACTTCCGTACCCTGAGCAGGTCAGCAGCCACAATCATTGTAGACGGTGGGGGAAAAGAAAGCAGATCGTCGGAGTGATGGAGACTGAATTACTGAAGTTCATCTGCGCCAATCAAGGATCAGTCGATACTGATTATTTACTGTTTAATCTCGTTTTTGGCGATTCAGCGGATGTTTCGAAAATTATTTGTAACCGAGAGAAATTTACTTCGTGTTGTCCTTTCGGGCAGCCGAAGGTGGTGGCCAGGACTAATCTGAGGCTGTGCCGAGACAAAGAGTGCCAGGGAGCATGCAGGTGGCTGCACCTGTGTAAAAACATCCTCTTCAGCGGATCCTGTCGGTTCACTCTGACTAGGTAAAAAAAATATGTTTCCTTAAATTTCGAGGCCTGAAAGGAGTCGTGAAGTAACCTGTGTGTCTGAGGTTCATGGTGCTGGGCTGACCTCACAGCCCTCCGAGCTGTCCAAATTTATCTAAAGGGACCTTTTTTGTTGAAATTTTCATAATTTTCTGCGTGAGATTAAAGCTGTTACGTGTTGCGCATGCTGTGACGGGATGGTTTCGGTGACACACGTGGTGCGTTCACGTACTATTGGCGAAGTCTGTTGCTTCAAGCGCGAGTTGATATTCACCTGCGGCTCTGTCATAAAAATAAGCCTCAAGTGAATACGACTTTTTTTTTTTTTTTTCCTTTGCAGGCTTATTCAACACCTCGAACAACTGAAGTCTTTCTTTTGGCAGATTTATAGTTAGACTAACGCTGTTTGAGTAATAGCCTGGCATTTTGGGAAAAGTGCTTCGACTATTCACTTCTGGCAGGCTTAGAGGATAAGATTGATGCCACTTTTACGCTGGTCTGTATGATAAACATGAAGTTAACAATTATCTTGGCTCAAAGGCTGAAAAGGGAAACATATTGCTTGACTTCATCCAAAGGTTACCTTCCCTTTAAAGCGCACCAATCAGCAGAAAGGTATGACACAGTGAAACAGAAGTGTAAAAGCCTCACAGTGTACAGCCCTACTAAGTCAAAAAGCATGTTTTAGATATTGTGTGGGTTCAATGGCAGTGACTCTTTTGGTTATCCAGCCTGAAAACTTTAAGCCATTTTTTTCTCAGATTCACTGCTTCTGTAGTTGCCACTCTCTGCCATTGCAGGGCAGTGTGGGCTCCTGTTTTCAGTCTTTATGCTAAGCTAAGCTAACTGGCTGCTGATTCTAGCTGCATATTTGCCATACAAACATGGGAATGGTGTCAGTTTTCTCTTAACTAAATGCAAGAAAGCAAATAAGCATGTTTCCCAACATGTTAGATATTTCCTTTAAGCTTGAAGAAAGACAAACGATTAGAGACAAGATACTTTTCTACTTTCTTTCAACAGTAGTCAGGCAATGACAGCAAGTCAGATATATTGCTCGCTGTATGGTGACCTTTAGCCCTCTGAATAGGTAACTGTAGATAACTGTGGTATCAGTCAAGTATAAAACACTGCAATTGTTTCAGTTCATTTATGTCTGTCATTTATGACTTTGAAAATAGCAACGCATCACATAAGTTACAAAACACCATGCAGCAATTTATTCTTTTACCTGAGCAACCGTACATGTAAAGCTCAAAAGTCCTGACCGAACTGTGTGTTGTGTTCTTTGACGACAGGAAAGGATGCATCTTCTCCCACGCGCTGGACTCTGATCACAATCTGCGGATGCTGAGAGAGCACGGGCTGGAGAGTCTGAGCAGGGCGGAGCTGTGCACGCTGCTGCTGCAGAGCGACGACAGGCTCCTGCCACCTGTAAGTGTCATCGTAAAGGAGTCGTGCAGTATCGCCGCGGCCTCGTTTGTTGTTTTCTCACCATTTTTCTTTGCTTTTTTGCTTTGCTTAATTGTAACCACCTTTTTCTCCCTGTACCAGATATGTTACGATTACAACAATGGTGACGGGGAGTTTGGCCGATGCCAGGATGGTCACGGCTGCAAGAGACTGCACATCTGTGAGAAGTTCGTGAACCGTGAATGCAGCTGCGACAGGGGTCACGATTTTAATGCTCCACAGCCTTTGAAAATCCTGCACGATAAAGGCGTGCCTGAAGACCTCATTCGCTCCTTGAAGTCAGTTTATGCAAATATACAGGCTTTGAAGTACTCTGACAGAAGTGGCGATGGGGGCAACAGGGGTAACCGTCCACAGCGAGGTGGAAACAGGGGCAACAGAGGTAACAGAGGCAACAGGGGCAACAGAGGATACAGAGGAAAACTGGGCCACGGTCAGCCGCAGCAACGACCCTGTGGCGCTAGTGAAATCCCCGCTGCCGCCTCTGACTTATGTGACGGCTACAGTTGTCCAGAAGAACACGACAGTGACTGCAACATGAGCGTGAGCAGCGACGATGGGTGGATGAGTAAACCTTCAACAGCTGTGAGAGGGAGAGGTGGCAACCGTGGCAACAGGGGAAACAGGGACTACCCTCCGAACCTGAAACAAACCCGTTCCACTAGTGACATCTTCGCTGCTGTCAACGACACTGACGATGGGCAGAACAGAAGAGCAAGGCCGAAGCCTGTCAGAGGTAAATACAGCAGCTGCAAATGCTTTCAGTGAAACAATTCTGTGAAAGAGCTGTGTGAAACCAGCAAAACAACACTTTAAAGAACACTTTTTGTGTGTTTCCTTTAGACAAAACGGAGATATGCATGTACTTCATCAAAGGACACTGTATCCATGGGGGTGAGTCGCAGTTATAACAGCATTAATTACTTACTTTGTGTACTTTCATTTGGCGGCATTAAACTTGTTTCATGACCGATGCGTTCACAGATCGATGCTTTAAAGCTCATGACAAGATGCCGTACAGGTGGGAGATCAGTGAGGATGATCAGTGGACCGCCATGCCTGATAATGAGTCGATTGAGAAGGACTACTGTGACCCTAAAAACACATACAGGTACTCTCTACTGACATAGAATGGCATTGTAGTTCTGTAGATCTGGGAAGATGTTCAGTCAGTCTTTGGCTGACAGTAAAGCCAATCCACTACTTCGGAGGATTGGGAACGCTTTTGAAACATCATCCACGCCATCAGTGGACTTGCAAAACAGCAATATTGGTCTGATCTGTCAGCAAACTAATATATTGGCATCACACAACAGATTAATTGTATAATTAATGGTTACTTGTCTCGCTGTCTTTAGCAATACCAGTCCACCCGTGCATTTTGACACGATGACCTGTGGGCCGAACAAAGTGCGACGACTCTCCACCATTAACTCCTTGCTCGAGCCAAACTTCATCCTCACCACTGAGTGGGTCTGGTACTGGGAGGATGAGTTTGGAAAGTGGAACATGTACGCTTCACCTGTGAGTAACTGGACTCATCCTTGTTTTGCGGTGAATTTCCTGTATTGTGCTAAACCCAAAAACAACTGCAAATGCACGCCATTATTGGTAACTGACCGTTTGGATGTGTACATAAACAGCATCTTGCTAACGTGCTCGCCAAACAGCAGTGTTTACAGTGTCAAACAATGGCTAATACAATCTTAATCGATCATTTTTCATTACATTAGGCGTTATGTGCTGTTGTTCATGATCTTAGATATGGTACATGATAAGGATGCTGAAATAGGGATGTCCCAGTTTCCCCTGCAACATTTGACATTGCAACCATGCAGTACATACATATTATCTGGACATTACTCTCAAATAACACAGTGTTCCTTGTTGCAACATTAAAACAGTTCCTACCAGACAGCAGTGTGTGTAAGCAAACAGTGGAGTAGCATGAAAAAACAGAAGCAGCAGCAGCAGCCAACAGTTCCATTGAAGATATGCACACTGTCAACATGCCCCGGCTAGTGGAGCTGACTCGGGCTAAAAATGGCCACTTTACCTCCATTTCAGTGACATTTCGTAGCCGCGCCACAACCCTAAATGCGGCTGTAGTGACAACAAGTCAGTGTAGCAAACTCACTCCGGTAAATGTTGCACAAGATGAGAGAGAAGCGAGGCTGTCGAAGCTTTGCTCTGAAGTGAAATTTCTGATACGATACTGGCCTTCTGATGCAATCGTCAGCTACCTGAGCTACGCTGGCTGTGGTCCATGTGGACTCTGACAGTCGTCGTGGTAAGCAGCACTTCGACTGCTTACCACTTAATCTCTCCCACTCATGGTCTACTAAACCTGCGCTGAACTGACGACTACATGTGTTTACATAACCCTGAAACTCTTTATATCCTGTTTTATCCGTTTTATGTTTATAGTCGACACGTCTTTTTTCCCCTCGCTGAATTCTGTTGCTTAAGCTGCTGCCCATGCACATCATTTAAGTTTTAATCTGATCATTTATGGCTCAACATCCGCACAAAAAAAAATTCAAAAAGGCAGAGATGCTGCCACGCTGTGCGCAGGCTGTGTGGCAGCATCTCCGAGGAGAGAGATTAGCAGCAGCAGAGATTGTTGTCAGATTGCATAAATTTGAATTTGTCATGCTCATATTGGACCAGTGAGTTGAGAAAGTTTGTATGTTTAGTGGAGCTGCCTTGGCCATCTTTCAAGCTTCTTAGTTTATCTTTTGGTTTACACTTCCGGCAAGAAAAATTACTTCAGACTTCCCGAGAAGCATGTGAATACAGCATGAAACTGATGGAAATCTAATCCTGGACCAGACTGCATGCTCACATTGTTCCTCACCACAACAAATATGAACTGAATAGAAGTTTTGTGCAAGAATATCTTTGCATATCATTCCAGCTGGCTCCTGGTTGGTCACCTACCATGTCAAATTTGTTGTGAGGTAAGAAGAGACATATGTGTCTTGTGTGGCAGGATGGCGGACACAAACCAGCAGACATGGACAGCTCGAAACTGGAGCAGAAGTTTCTGGACAATGACAAAGATGTGGTGGAGTTCGCAGCCGGTTCACAGACGTATTCACTCAGTTTCCAGGGTAAACAAAGATTATGCAAGTGAGTTCTGTGTTGACAGTAAAATGTTAAAGCAGCATCGTAGTCATGCCTCTTTGTGTCTCCTCAGACATGATACAAGCAAACAAGCAGTATCACACTAAGAGGGTTGTGAGAAGACGTCCTCGGTTTGTCTCCGCAACTGATGTCCAAACAAGAAGAGTGAGGTGTGACATCCCAGATGTGCTATGTTGATCCCACTTCTGTTTCCCACCTTTAAAAACCTCTCAATCAGTCATAACCGCTGTTTGTTTTCTGACCACAGAAGGCCTCTCGGTGGAGCAAATTTCAGTGCAGTACCAGACCACTGGGACAAGACACAGATCCCTCAAACAGGATCAAAGGTATGACTATACACACCCACCCTCAGTCTGCATGATAAGCATCTCTGCTGTCTCAGCTAACGTTCATGCAGAGGTTTAGAAGCTGTGTGAATGTACATGCTATTAAATATCTTAGCAGGGCGCCATGAACTCAGGCTGCGTCCTTGGCGGTGGTGAAGAAGAGTAGTGTGCTGTCATGAACTGATAATTCTTATTCCTTTCTGCCACAGAGCTCCATTATTGTCCAAAAATGATTGTAAACTTGTTATTGAGCCACGCTGTCACACTGGGTTGAGCAACATTGGATAAAAATGACAGTTTTTATAATAACCCAAAATGTAAATATCATTGGCTTTATCCTCAAATGTTCTTCCCATGCATGCGTGGGTTCTCTCCGGGTACTCCGGCTTCCTCCCACAGACCAAAAACATGCTCATTAGGTTAACTGGTGACTTTAAATTGCCCTTAGGTGTGAGTGTGAGCGTGACTGGTTGTTTGTGTATATATGTTGCCCTGCAATCGACTGGCGACCGCTCCAGGGTGTACCCCGCCTCCCGCCCGTTGACAGCTGGGATAGGCTCCAGCCCCCCCGCAACCCCGAAAGGGATAGACGGTATATAAAAAATGGATGGATGGATGGATGGATGGAGAAAAATGGGCACACCGTGTTACTGATGTGAAGCACCTGAAACCAGGCTAACCTCATCCATGGGCACAGCCAAAAAACAGTTCCAGTACAACCTGCTGTACCAGCCGGCAAAAACATTCACAGCTGTTACTTAAACCTATAAAGCTATGGTAAAAGCCAAACCTGAATTTCTAGCACTCATTTGCTGCAGTTGACAGGAGTGATCAGACTGAGGCAGTGCCCTCATGTGGAGATGCTGCAGCTGGTGAGTTAGTGAGTAACAAAGAGACAATAAGATGCTTTGCAAGTAAAAACAATGTGATTGGACAAAGATAAGACCTTCCAGGGCTTCTCCTTAATATGTTCACTAAATTTGGAAAACAGGCAGTGATGCGAGGTGACTTGACTGTCAGCTGATTGTTCACTGGTCAGGTATCACAAGTTAATTGTGTTTTTAGCCCTTGTTGCACTGGAAAAATCATTACTTTTCTCCTTTTTTGTCTTTCTAGCGAGTCTCCCTCCAGCGCTCCTCGGATGAATTTAAGGAGATTGAAGCACTTTTCTGTAAAACCATGAGAGGCTTTGACGTTGTCAAAATCGAGAGGATCCAGAACAAAGGTCTTTGGGAAGTCTTTCAGTGGTACGTATGTGATTATCACGTTTTTGGTCCGGGGACCTGTTCACCCACACATCTCATATTTTCTTAGCTAGATTCTCATCGTATCTAAACCAAGACAGTGTAACTTCTTGAAGAGGAAATAGTTTTTCTCTTATAAATGAAAAGTAAAATACATTGTTGCTGAATAGTTCAGCTGCTACATCACTACATGAGCTAATGTTAAAAGTTTAGACATTGCTGCGTAGCTGACATTACTGAGTCACATTACTGGCTTTGTGACATTCTTATACTTGTTCTACTGTTTTGTTCTCATTTTTTCAAATGTATCCCATAATAGTCACCTGCATCCACAGCGACTGCTGTTTAGCAAAGTTACATAGCTTCACGTTATGTTAGAACGCATTCTGAAATACAGTTTTTCGGATTTCTTGTTGCGAAATAAAGGCAGAAAACTCAGATGAAAAACAACAATGGAGGACGCAATGTGACAGAAAAAAGGCTTTTTCATGGCACTGACTCGAAATACGTGGACGTCATCTGCCACACCAACTTTGACTGGAGAATCTGTGGAACTCATGGAACTGCTTTTGGCAAAGGTGAGAAGGAGAAAGATTCACTCTGGGCTGCTACTGATGTGATAACAAAAGACGCGCGGCTGTGTTGAAGTAAAAAATTTACTCCATTTAAGCCAGAGCGTCTTACAATAAAACAAAAATTTTAAATCTCTCTCTGTCCAAACCCAGGTAGCTACTTTGCCCGGGATGCAAAATACTCCCACAACTACACTGGTGACTCTGTTGTCAAATCCATGTTCATCTCACGGCTGTTGGTGGGAGACTACACCAGAGGGTCCTCTGACTACCGCAGGCCTCCTTCCAAGGATGGCGGGGACATAAACTTCTTTGACAGCTGCGTGGATGACGTTATGAACCCTTCTATCTATGTTGTGTTTGAGAAACACCAGATCTATCCAGAGTACCTGCTGCAGTACAAGCCCATGCACCCGCTATTTGACTTATGTGGTGCTGCATCTGTACCAGCACCAAAACCAGTACCGGCACCGAGACCAGCTCCCCAACCCAGTGTATCAGTTTATCCATCCCGCACAACCTCGTACCAACCTGTCACATCATTTCATCAACCCAGCGTAGCCACACCCCAACCCAGTACAGTGTCTTACTCGTCCAGCACAAGCTCTTACCGATTCCAGCCCACGCGGTTGTCTCCACCGTCCCCACCACTCCAGAGTGCAAAGAAACAGTCTGATTCCTGTGTTATTGCTTAGGGGCAGAGGCGAAGTGAAGGCAGTTTATGATGGAGCTTCTGGCTATTCTGGTGATTAATGAATGTTATTACTAAGTTTAACGTGTAGTGACACATGACAGTGTCACTTAGACTGGAAAACCAAATGGCACTAAAGTTCTTCATCACACAACTAAAAACAGTTCTGTCAAAAAAAACTACTGTGAACAGCAGATATCAATGACAGAGCTGCCAAGTTCAAAGTAGCCAAGTTTTCATCCAAATTTAGCACAAATTTTGAACAAATATCGAGGAATTTGGCAAAAGAAAATGCAAAAGAATGCATGTAGGCAAGACAAACATCAAGACATGCATCAAGACAAATGGTGGCGTTGGTCTCCAGTCAGGTGCCGTTAAGAAATTGCAGAAGAAGGTGCAACGAGAATAAATGTATAAATGTAATTAAAAGTGCAGCAGTCAAATTTAAACGATAATCTGAAAAAACATGATAGAATTAAGACATTTCTGTTTGTTTCATGCGTTAATTTTACAGAGTGTTGCAGTCTCGTAATCGCTGCACAGATCAGATCGGAGCAAAACTTTCAGTCGTTGTAGACGTCATATGCATCATGTACATTATGGTTATTCACTAAATCTGTTTCTTTTGCACTCAATCAAATTTTCCTTTTATTAGAACACAAATTTAATACAGCAATACAAAACTTTTGTTTTTTCCCCCCGGGTTTCCAATGAGGTTTTTTTTATGCACAAATGAAAAATGGGCATAAAAACATGTGGATGGAAACACACTTACTGGGGTGATGAATGAATACATGTGAAATTCATTTGAAACAGAAATTTACTCAGGAAATGTTACACATCACAATGGCATTTAAAGATTATATTCAATAGTAATACAGAATACATCTTATTTAGTAATAATTGCATTTAGAAATGCTGCTGCATAGCTCTCCAACCAGTGGGGGGGACAAACTGCAAGAGCACTAATGTAAACACATCGAGGCTGTGGACTAGCTCAGTTTCAGTGTTTCATTTTAACCATTTAACATTTACCCACTTGTTGGCAATCACCAATTTTAAAACACTTAAAAGCTTCAGAATTCACAAGTGGGGTATTTCCCGATGTATTTTATGTCATAGAGCAAAACATGACCGTATTTCAGGCAAAAACATAAAAAAAAAACAAAAAACTGTCGACTTTCAGACAAGGGAACCGGAAATGTAACAGTGCTAGCTCATCTGTGGGTTTTAGGACTCATTGTTACAGTACTCTATAGCCTTGTTTACATTATATAAATGAGGTCTTGTAATGTGTATGTTAGCTGTGTTTGTTTCACAAAATGGTTAGGATGTACGTCATTTTTTTTTGCTTAAAGATGCAATACGCGATATGTGTGGAAGAATTTTAGTTTAAACGTTTTAAAATCATCGACCGAGTGTTAAGAAATAACACTTTTGACGATATGTTCGTGACATCTATATGTTGTATTGCAGAGATATCGATGAAAGTTGGCATGCTAACTAGCTAGCTCTTGCCCATCCTGTCTCGTAATACCACTCTGTGCCTTGGGGCAGTAGTCCGATAGCATAGTCCCCAGTAGGTTCAGCTGGGAGATTTATGCAAACAGTGAGTTTAACAAGCTGTCTTAGCTTTTTAATCTAAGGAATAAACAAAATAAACTAACCAAATGCAAAGAAAGGACATTTGTTTTCCTTAATAAACAAAAAAATACAGCGGCACACCTTGTGAATTCAAGTTTTTCTCTTTTACGAACTGAGACAAGCTTAATTGCCAGGTTAACTCATCGTAAAACGGCGGCAGAAACAAAATCGAGTTCACCAAAACGTCTTTGTTTGTCTTTCCGCTGTTCCAACAATCACCAACTCTGGTTTGGTGATGCTCGACCTCTCTTGCTCCTCTTCCACTTCACGGCTCTCTTTTTCCCACCTGCCGTGTTAAGGTCAGAGTACTGGTTCTCGTAAATCCCCTCGGCACTGCGTAATCCCAGCCGTCCAGTGCCAACACTCAAGCGGTGCCTTGACCTCTTGATCAGGGCCGACTCCAGTCAGCCAATAGGGACACTAGCTGAACGGCTACCAGGGCTAAATAGTGATGTCGTGTCACCTGAAGCAGGTGTGTAGGGGTTCCATGGTGTAATGGTTAGCATTCTGGACTCTGAATCCAGCGATCCGAGTTCAAATCTCGGTGGGACCTGCTTTTAAAAATGCTAGAGCAAGTTGTCAATACAATGTGATTGGACCTATGTGACCACATTTGGAGGTTGTATGACTTGCATTTTGTTCGAATCATAAGTCAGCATTCCCAGCTGCATCTCCCTACCCTGACCCTGACAATCCATTCCTCCTGTAGGTCCAAAGCTCCTGTGCTAGCAGTGTAAACACCACCACTCCCCATCAGAGGGAGAGTGACCTAACGTTCATAGGACTGCTAGCTGCACGGCTAACTGCAGCAGTTAGCTGTTACTCTGATAATACGCTGCCACATATTTGGAGGATGAATTCAACAGGTGGCCAGTTCGTACACATTGCACCCCTAACATTACTATTCCACTGCATCTAAAATATGACCATTTTCCAAATTGTTTTACTATTTACAAACACTGTTGATGTTGTATATTGAAAATATGCACACAGAAACATATTATGTGGCCTTGTTACTGGTGGGGCAGCACTTCTCTGTGTTCTCTGCCTGTGTCGTAATTGAATTGAAAACACTACCAGCCTCTGGGTTGGGCCTCTTAGTGAAATGAGGCAGGGCATGAAAAATGATCAATATGGCTGCCGGTGCTTCCTGTGACATTAGACATTAGAATGCACACCCCCCCTTTCTTCCGCACAGACACAGTGTGTACTGTATATACATAAGCAAGCACCTCCTCTTGTGTTTCCTGACAAACTGCAGTGTGAATGTGTTTGCATGCAAAGATGAGATTTCATCTTATAGTCTCATTTTATTTAATCTCTATCTCTAATATTTCTTCTACGCTGTCTGACTTTTACATTGAATCTTTACAGATACTAAAAAATGCATTTATTTACACTAAAGCTGAACACTGATTTTTACAATATCTGCAATGGGTTATATTAAGCCTCTGACTTGATGCAATGATGTATATTACTGTGTGGATATGAAGACATTAATTTGTTATAAAGGCATTTCTCTGTTCAATGCTGAAGGGCTGAGTTTTACTATATGCAGGCATTTTGTCAAATTACAAGACCACGAATCCTGGTCCTGCTCTGATCAGTACGAATGTAACAGAAATTCCCTGAAAGATATATCTTTGGTTTGAACCAAAGGCATTTTGAGTTAAAGCTGTCCTAATCAAAGTTTTTATATTGACAAATTTATTGCTCAAAGTATGTGTGGGTGTTTCTTACACATCTCTCTTTATAGGGACCTCATGGGCTACCATAAAGTTTTTGATTTGACAGTAATGTGTTATGTGTGTGGGATACGTGCTTAATTGAACAGCTTATTCTCCATGATGTTCTTCATTTATCCTGTCTTGTGCTATTTCAAAATAAATGCATTATTTGAGCTGTGCACAATTTGTATTAATGATAAAGTATAATATGGGAGGGTTCACAAGCACTGGTGGATACTTGGGGGTTGGTGGTGGAGGACTGAAGGACTGGAGGATTTTTTAGTGTAAGTATAAGGGCACTAATCGAGAATATTTACTCTCCTGTGGTTCAAAACATGTAGCCTTTTTTCTGTGCAGAGAAGAGAAACAGCTCTGATGGTACAGTAGATAATGAAAGGACAATTCCCAGGGAGAAAATGGATTTGGCTGCCACTGTCACTGCATCCATTTCTCCACCCTCGTACTTCATTATGCGTTTGCTGCCCATTAACATGGAGCTGTCCTATGGGAAATGCAGCTGTGCCCTGCAGGATGCAACAGCCCACCCAGTGACAGTAAATATCCACTGACATTAACCAGCCTAAGCAGCTACTTCCTGTCTGATGTGTGCCCGTGGTGGCTGCCGTGTGTTGCCCAGCCTGTCATTTCCTGGTGGACAGAGCAGATCCTCCAGAAGCGGCTGTGGAGAGCTTCCAGGCCTGAGCATATCAGAAAATCTGGATTTCCTGCATTGCATGAGCACATGAATTAAATATGACTCCTTTTGTTTGCATGTACCCCTCCTGGTGTTAGCGGTGTTTACGTTCCTGCTGAGTCATGGTGGGTTTTGTTCAAGCTGATGGAAGAATGCTATGGTGCCAAAAACCCTGATGTGAATGGAAGTGAGTCAGATCTTTATTTGGCTGATTGCAGGAGAAGTTTTTGTTGAGTTTCTGAAATGTTTGTGGTGATTTCAACAACAGCTCCCTTCAGCAGATCTACTGTATGTGCACCACACCTGTTCATTAACCAGTTATAAAAGGTGTGTCCTAATGCCTGTATTTTTCTGTCTCCCTTTAATGCTGCTTGTGACGTCATTTATAAGTCCTTAAATGGGCTTCATGCAGCATGTCAATCTCAGTCTTTACACTTATTTTACACTGGGCTACAGGAGGGAAATGTGCTGCATTGCTTTACGGCAGTGATTCTCAATTCTGGTCGTCGGGCCCCACTGCCCTGCATGTTTTAGATGTTTCCTGCTCCAAAACACCTGATTCAAATGATCGGCTCGTTATCAGGCCACTGCAGAGCTTGATGACGAGCTGATCATTTGAATATGGTATAAAACAGGAAGGCATTGCTCTGTCAGTAGCCAAAGCTTTCGGAGCTGAGAACTTTATATTTTCTCACAGTCATGATTACATACTGTGCTTGTCTGCGTTGGGATGTGGGGTTTGTTAATGCCATTTGGAGGGTCAATGCTTTTTCTGGTGTTTTTTTTCTCTCTTTCTTTAAGTCTACTAGGGAATGTCAGTCCAAACACTACTTTCATTCAGACTGTAATATCTCAACAATTAGGATTGGCTGATGGATTGGCATTAGATTTTTTTTTTCAGTGAACCAGACAGTGGTTCACAGACAAAGTAACACTGTGCCAATGTGAAGCAGCACGACGGTGTCTGAAATAACTTCAGCATTACATTAATGCAAAATTAACTTTGTGCAACTTCATACCTGTTCAAAGCTGCTCACTACTATACTATATAGGCCAGGGCTGCCCAACGTGGGGCAGCTGGCCTGCCATGAGTCTCGATTTGGCCTGCCAGGTTACTAACCTAAAAGAAAACAACAACAGCAGCAGCAGCACCACCACCACCAACAACAACAATAATGATAAAGAGAATCATAATAAAATACAACAATAGAAATATGATATTTGAATATGTAGGATCCCTAATTATTCATTGTTTTTCATCATCTCTGCATGGTGACACTTTGTCTTGCAGGAAGTCAGTCCATTAAGGGAACATGGGATCCAAGTACCATTTTGTCAGGGGGTGATTTTGAACACAACAATAGTCTATTCTTTTAATGGCTTTGTTTTCATGCTGTTGCTCTTATTTGCTGCCTTTTCTTTTAAATATTTTTTCTCCTACGACTTCTACTATGGCACCTTAATGTAGGCCTAATATTAAATTACTGCTGTGAAATAGAGACTGCTGATCCTCTGAGGCTGCACCCTCATTCTAGTGTCTATTTTTGTGCAGCTACTGTTTGCAGATGTGTCTTGCTATGATTGGATGACAACATTTATACTGCACTTTGGGGTGCAGTCTGTGTCTCTGTTCTTGTCTCTTTTTGTTTTTACAGATACATGCATTCATAGCAGAGAGTTGGTTATGTCATGAATTTAAGCTGACACCATGAAACAGCCAAAGAGAGGCTTGAAGCAGAAATGATGCAGCTATTAGATGCCTATAAAAAGCTGATCTTGGCTCAGATTCATATACTTCTCTATAAATATCCAACTTCAGGTTTACACTGTAGTGTAACATTAAATGTGGAATTAATTAGTTGCTATTGTAGCATGTGTGAATGTGCTGTTTGCCTCCAGAGGGCTGGAAGCTGGACCACAGCTTCTCATTAAAGTGTAATTAGCTCTAACACAATCACAGGATTTGTACATTCATTCACATAGCCATCATGAATTCATTCAAAGTTTTCTTAATCCAGCTTTGTGCTTATGATCCTGCTGCCTAATGCATTGACTGGAGGCTGCAGTGTCATAATTAGACTCTGTACTGTAATTATTATGCATACACTCTGACATATGATCAGTTAGACACGCAATGAACTCCTGAAATGAAACATCAAACATTTGAAAACATAAGAATGACCAAAATGACAGACTGTACTGGTTTCAGCCTGCAGTTTAAAGAAACCTTTCAGGGCAGCAAACTCAGCAAACAGGAGCAACTCAGTGGCGTCATGGCCGCAGACTGTGGGTTAAAGGAGATTTATGATGTTGTTATTACACTCTGTTACATCAGTGACAGCTGTGGGTCGACATATTCTCCTGCACCAGAGTGCCTCATCAAATATTTACCCCTGCTGATAAGCTTGACAAATACCTCAATCATTTCACTTTCCAGTAGTGTTTTGTTCATTCATTATTTTGTCAAAAAGGTATTTATTGGACATTTTGGAAAGCAAGGGCCGAGAGGGCACCTTAATGCACCATTTAAAATAGTAATCATTGACTTATTGGCCACTTGAGGCACAGCAGGAAAACCTGTACAAACAACATTGATATTTGAGCAACATTAGTATTCATTCGGAGCCATGTTTGTGCCCACCTGATAAATGTAAGTCCGACATTCACTCTTCTTTTAGCGCTTGTCACCAACCCCTATGGGAAATTCTTTAGTGGCTAAATGCCAGTTGTCCCCCCAGACATTTTTCATAGGGATGACCAGATGTGGCCACTGAAAATCTTCGTGCACCACTGCTAAATGCTCCACTATGTTCATGAACTAGTTGTTAAGTAGCTGTTTGTTTGTTTGTTTGTTTATTAGAATGAAAATTGCACATCAGAAAGCAGAATAGCATCAAATGTTTTTTCCACCTATGTCTAATATGATCCACAGGAATTAGCCCTACATGTATTTGCTTGTCAATGCTCTAAAGTGTGCAGCATTGTTGTGGTAATTGGCTAATCTTAACTTTTGGGGAAATGGTATTAAAGCCACAATAAAACAACATTTTGAAAGGGCTTTCTTTCCGTAAACTGGCAATTAGATGTTTTTGGCATGTGAAAATATGTATAATCAATACCCAATAATATATTGATTAGTACTACTGACAAACATTTCAGTTGTGTACCACGGTGATGTAAATGAGAAAAACACCACTGTCTATTATAATAATATAACAAAGAATATATTCTTCATAGGAAATTATACAACATATATTTAAGACATTTTAGATCCATTTCAGAGGCAAATAAAACAACATTATTTAGAAATTTAATTCATTTTTCCTTACTTCACATTTTATTCCCTTTCGCTTCACTGACAGATGCTTCCTCCAGTTCCCCGTTGGCCAATGAGGTTCATGGATCGACTGCGGTAATAAATCCACTACACCCCTCACGTTCCCGGCATGCATTGTGCAGAGAGAGAGAGAGAGAGAGAGAGAGAGAGAGAGAGAGAGAGAGAGAGAGAGAGAGAGAGTGGGGGGCTTGGCTGGGAGGCTGAGGAGGACCGTGGACCTGAGCGCAGAAGAAGAAGCATCACAAGAAGAAGAAGAAGAAGAAGAAGAAGCAGAAGGCGAAGAAGAAGAACAGTCATCAACCGACACTTGCTCACCACTGACCACAGCTCAGGTAAATTATGTGCGCATTTCTTCCCAGCGTCACTCCCGCGCTTTGTCTCCAGTGTTTGCCCCCGCGTGTGGGCTCCCTGCTGCCGGCTGTGCTTGAAATCAGCTGCTTCCTACTAAGCTCATATTTTCCTTTTTTTTTTTTTTTTGTTATCATTATTGTCACTATTCCTCGGATGAGGTGGTGCTTTGGCAGTGTTTTGCTGTGTCAGGCTGATTTGAGCGGCTTGACAGCTTGATGTACTCCAGCAGCTTTGTGCAGGGATTCCCTCAGCCATGTCTCCGCAGCCTCCAGTCCAGTCACTCCTCTGCTCAGCGTTTCGCCAGGGGAGGGAGGTGGGGAGGCTGGGGGTATCCATTTCATGACTGTGACCGGGGGTGACGGTGGATAATACAGTCGGTTTGCTTTGAAGTGGTGCAGGAAAGCCTTTTTAGCCCTAATATTTCCCTTTGAACTCTGCTGTAATTGCTTTGCATGAGTCTATTTATCAGCCTTATTTTACAACCTGCGCCCTAACAGAACACATATGCAGTATTTTAAACAAACAGCTTAATATTAAAAAAGTTTGTAGGCTAAATGATCACTTGTTGTTTTGATTTAATTCTGAAATAACTAGGTTTTTTTAGGGCCACTTGGAAACAACCTATTAGCTCAAATTTGACGTTGCATCACATTTTAAGTGGACAGTTAGCAAACAGTTGCGTGTTTACACATTTATGACATGGATTGCTTTATATCCATGTGATAAATGTGTAAACACGCAACTGTTTGCATTAGCATTCATTTGGAGTTGTGTTTGTGGCAACCTTGTAAATATAATAATGTATAAATTTCACTCTCCTTGTAGCTCTGTTTTGTTCTCCACCAGTTCCTGTGAAAAATGGCGCTTTAGCCACTAAATGCTCCATTGCGTTCACTAGCTTGTTGCTAACGTTGTGTTCACTAGCTTGTTGCTTATTTTGTGTTCACTAACTTGTTGTTGACGTCATTGTATTATTTATTGTCATATTGTCAAATCTGATCAAACTACACCCACACAGTCCTGATGGAGCACATTCATTCACATTTGGCGGCTTTTATGAGCTTTAACTGACAGATAACATTGACAGATGACAGATATTTAATGCCACAGGGAAAAATGTAACATACTTGAAGTGCTGCGTTCAAGCGTACAGATTTATTGTTAGCTGAATTTGACTCTACCTCCATCTATGATGGGTGCAGTGTTACAGTTCAGCTCTGAATATTGACGATAATGACACCATATTGTGAAGGAAACACCATGAAATATTTATCAGGCAATCATGAGACAGGCACAAGGCACTCCATAACCAGTTATCTATTTTGTCTCCTAACAGATGCTCCTCAGCATGAAAGGCTGCCTGCAGCCACTAATGATCCCCCCCTTTTTTTCCTGGTGAAATGATAAATTGCAAAATAACAGTGACCTTTCTGTTCTTAATTAGCTGGTTCGGTGCTTCTCGGTGTGCACCAGACTTCATGGAGAAAAGTGTCCAGTCTGTGATGGGAGGAGACTTCGGTGCAGGAACAAGTTGGAGTAATGTGGGGGTGGTTTGTTCTGAATGGAGCTCTGAATCAATACGCTGCTGATGCTGTTTATATGGAAATGATTCATGAACAACCTGTTCGTCATAGCTTAGATATGAATGGATGATGTATTGTAATAAGTAGTGCTGTAGTTTTTGTGCTGAATGCAAACGTGTTGAGTATCTGTGGAGCTGTGGAGCTTCAATCCAGTGAAATCTCTGGATGTTTGGCTCAACCAATGAAAAATGTCCCTGTATCTCTCTCAGCTGAGAGACATTATCGCTTTCAAGGTTTCTTGACATTTGTTTTGAGTGCACCTGTCTAATCTCTGGAGTTGTCTGTATAGGGAGAAAGAGAGCTTGGTTCTGCCACCCGCCTCATTGTCTGTGTGTGGATATTAATGTGGCGTCTGCAGTGAGAAGGGCGGTGAGGTCACTGCGTGGTGACTCGGCTATGACTCCTCGCCTCACCAGCTTGTCGCTGCTGCTGCTGCTGCTGCTGCTGCAGACACTCGCAGTGAGCTGGGACTGTGGCATCGCTGAGGACATTCTGTCACTGCAGTCGTCGAGGTTCACAGTTCAAGGATGACTTTCTCATTCCTGCTGGGTGATTCTGCAAGTACAGAAAACAACACGACTCTCAGATTAGGTTTTGAGCTTTGTAAACTGATCTGCGTGGTACGTAATGTAGGCATAATTATGTTCCCAATGTTTTATTACGTTTGGTCTGGTTGGGCTTTTCCTGTTTGAAAAAACCTGGAAAGAGTCAGTCTAAAATAGAAACAGTGCATGGAGTGCGTTTCACAGCATGTTTGCATTTCCAAGCACCGAAATCAACAGCCTAAGCCTAATGGTGTCCTCACAATCTGGCATTTTACAAGTTTTGTAATGGCTGATTAAAATAAAGCAGCAGGCTTCGACACAACCTAACACAGCAACTAAACACCAACTTTTCTGCAGATGTCTCAGCACAGCAGAGGCAACAGCATGCAGGAAGTTCAGGATGTAGCTTTGGATTCAAACCAGCAACAGCCATGAATGAATTCTAAGATCTACTTTATTCCACTTCTCTGGAGATCATTAACATATGATGTTAGTTTTCAGAACAAAGCTCTTCTTTTCATGGGATATTTAGCCTCGTAGTGCACACCTCGTAGCAACAATAAGAAGGTGGCAGAGTGCTAGACACACAGTGATGAATCATAATGTTACCATCACTGTTCCCTGAAAAGTAGGAGCAGAGTGTTACGTATTTGGGCTTCTACACCGCATGTAGGATCATAAGTAAAATAAGGAGTTGCTAAGCGACCGTAGAAACACTGTAGCTCATCTGGTGCTGCAAAATGGATTATTTTATTGTAAAGTACGATGAACATATAGGAATTTGTAGAGTGATGATATGAACAACAGGTGCAAGGAACAGTGCATGGCCCACACCAATCTGTAGCATGTACAACTCTATATACAGTATATACACATTCATGCTAATGTGCTATTATAACAAAGTCTCAGGTAATGGAAAAAAGGACAAGATACAAAAGCTGTACATTAAACAGCTTGCTTCGCCTGAATACTTTGAAAAAATAAAAAAAATGGTTTCAATGTGTTCCTGTTATCCTCACTGACATCATATCTCTGTCCTCCAGAGAAAAACCTGAACATGAGTAACTTGAGGTGGCAGCAGATCAGCCCCAGACTCCCTTAAGAAAAATCAGAGTTTTGAGGGTTGTTCAGTTAATGGAAACTGTCTAAACATTGTGAACTGGTGTCTATGTAAATTCTTATCATTTGTCCCTTTTTGGAAATTCTGCAAATGTAATGCATTGAGTTATTCCTTTCTTTGTATAAAACATTGGGTCAATTTGTCCTTGTGTGTTGCAGCACCAGTGTGTAGGCTGCTCTGTGATTAGATAAATTATATGCCTTGTTAACAGCAGATCAGCTGCACAGAACAGTGCAGCACACACCGTCACTGTATAGCATTCATTTCCCACCCGTGTTGCTGTGATTTTTCCTGCGGTTCAGCTGCATGATGCGTCTTTTGGCTCTTTCGTGGCACAGGAGAGACGTATAATCAGTAATTCAGGCCATTTCTCTTTCAGCCCTATGGCTTGCATACACTCATCACAAATCTGAACAACAAACTCTATTTTATGCTGGCTAGAATGAAGTATCTGTGTCAATGTTCTGTTGTGCATGGATGCCAGTGCGTTGTGCGGATTGTGTTTACACCTACCTAAGATCTGAATGCAGTGTGAGCCAGCCTACCTCTACCTCTGTGTTTTTCCTGATCCAGATATTGTGGACACAGATTGCATTTTAACACCAGCTGTAAATGGAGTCCATGCTAGCAACCTGCACAGCAGTGCTTTGAACTAAATCCAAACATTAGCATGCTAACATGCTCACATTGACAATGTTAACACACAGATGTTAAGCAGTTTACCTTGTTCACCTTCTTACTGTAGTTTTGTGTGCTAACATGCTAACAAGGTGAGGCTGGTAGGAATATCTTGTTTTTGTCAGGGTTCATAAACAAAAGTGTTGGACAAAGTGAAATTTTGATCCAATGATGGTGCGAAATGAAAAGTCAGCCTCCAATAGTTGACACATTTAACTCAAAAGCACAAAACATAATGGTGGCACATAGGAAAAGTCCAGAAAAAGTCTTTCTGGACAAAGTGGTGGAGTGACAGACTGACATTATCATCCATGGAGCTGCTGCCACGGCTCAAAAACTAGTAAAAACTGGTGGAAGTAGGCTTATAGTCTTACTAAGAAAAATAAGCTTACTGACAGTAAATGATAAACAAACCAGAGGCTGTCAGCTTTCCAAACATTGCCAAAAAGCATAAATAATCTCATTAGTTGAGTTCAGTCTTGGTGGGCGGAGACTAATAATCTAAATAATCTCAAATGCTGTGAGGGATGTGTCATGCTGAAGTTTAAAAAAGGCACGAGGAAAGACAGGAGGAAGCTGATATGAAGCCTCACAGCCTCGTTTGACTGGAACACAACTAATAATCTCAAACCCAACTAAAGGCGGGCGAACACATTGGACAGGAACAAAAACATAACGATGATTTCATTACTCTTGGAGCCCGGAGCCAGGATGGAATTACAGAGGAGGAAAAGGAAATAGATTGAAAAAGGCCTGAAGAGCATGGATTTTGTCTAAGTTTATAACAGTCCACTTATTAGATTTAGATATTTTCTGTGGAGATTTTGGACTGATTATAATGTTGAATGAAAGGGAAGGCCTGATGGCCTGATGATGGCACTAAAGGAAGACAGGAAGTCACTAAAATCTGTAGGTATCATCCTCACGTATGTGGACCATGTCATTCCAGTCTGCTCAGTCGCTATGGAGTTATCTTACTCTGGAATACAATAAATAAAAAATATTGCAGGATAGTGACTGTCATGAACATCCTTCTAGCAGCGAGTCCCACACACATGTTATAATCCACCAGAATGCTTCTGGGCAGATTAAACGCCACCTCCCATACCAGCATGTGGTCCCTCTGCTATCCCACCTCTCTTTATTTTCATTTTCCTCACTTTGACGCGGGTCCAGCGACCCTCTGCTCTAACCGGTCACACCCCCAGCCCCCCAGCTCAGACTGTCGTGAATAATGAAAGCCATGTTTGAGCGCTTGTGGTGACATGCTGCACAGCAGACACACACTGATCCCGTTAAGCTTGTTACAGTTTACGGAGAATGACTGTGTGTGTGTTCGTGTTTTCTTGTGGGCTGTCAGAGGGGTTTCTGTAAGAGCCTGAGCGAGGATGCCAAAGCCTGTTGTAAAGTTCATTAAATACTAAACATGTCATAAAATGGTGAGGTCAGGGTTTTGAAAAGCTGGTTTTTTTTGTGCCATACATTTTGTCTGTCTCCTGCCTTTATTTTGTCTTCAGCTCAAGTTTCAAGTTCTTCATTCATCATATGCACAACAGTTACAAGGGAGCGGTCTCTGGCAATGAAATGCTTGTTCTCAGAAGCCCTCCAACAATGCTCATGCAGTATGCATAAAAAGAAAATTATGCAAGTAGATGAAAAAAAGACAAGAAAAACAAATACTGTGATGCACGTATACTGCGATGTGTGCAGGTATAAACAGGTGAATGATATGATACATACAAACAGATCTAACAATGAGCTTAATGAACAGTCTTCTGGCCTGTGGGATGAAAACCTGAGCCTGGTGGTGCAAGACCAGATGCTGCGGTCCCTTCTGCTCGACGGCAGCAGGCAAAACAGTTTGTGGCAGGGGTGATTGGAGTCCTTGATGATCCTGTCGGCCTTCGTCTTACACCCCAGGTTGTAGAGGTCCTCCATGGACAGCAGCTTCATTCTGGTGATACGCTGACAGGCAGGAGATCTCAGGCATTGATGATAATATGATAATGAAGTACATATCGGTCATTATTGCAAAATTTGGACATGTAAGGTAGGAAACAGGGAGTGCGACATTGTCAGAGAAGATGGAACGACACGACTGAATGTCCTTAATAATTAGTCAACAAATTAGTCGACAATTCTAACGGGATCTGGCTTGTACAGTCACAGAACAGCTTTTCAGAATATGTGATAGAGTTGACAGATTCACAATCAGGATACAAAAAAAGAAAAACTGAAGAGCGAAACATGAAACAAAATGAGACCAGCAGGAGGGAAGCGTTAGCTCCCATAAGCTGTATCCTGATGAATTACTAGATTTTTTATCATCATCATAGAGCAGAACCTGTGATCAATGCTGAACCAAAGTCCTGTTTGGTGTTGGAGTTTAAGGACTTCTGTAATATTTCCTTTAAACACCACATACTGTACAACACATCATTCCTCAGTTATAGGTTTCTACAAGAGTGGAGTGCAACATCCACATCCTTTATATAGCTTTTTATAGATGGCCCCAACAGACTCTTACCGCACAAGGATTATTGAAAGATCATAAATAAGTGGATAACCCGAGGTGTTATTTTTGTCCTTTTGCTTTTTGTATCTCTGTTCGTTCTTGAGAAACTCTTATCACCAACGTTTGCCACCAGGTCAGCAGTAGCAGAGCATGGGTCTCCTGTGGTTTCCTCCCAGTGTGGATGCACCGCACAGTGAAGTCGGAGGCGACGTCTTTAAGGATTTAATCACGTCGGCTTTGCTCTGGCACAGAGAGAAAGCAGCTTACTGGGTGTTGAGAAAGTGGGGAATGTGCCAGTGGTGTAAATATAGTGATTTTCAGCATTTCAGCAGGCAGCTCCTTATCTGTCCAATGGGATCAAGTCGTTACAAAGAGGGCTGAGCTGGCAATCAGTGGCCAAGTGACTGTAATTGCCGCTGCTTGTTGTTTGTCTTTATTCTGTCTGTTTTCTAGCAATTTTCTATAATTTGACTTAAGCCCTACTAGTTTGCTCTCTGTAAGAGCTTTGTGGTGGTTGACACATAAGCATACTTCCCGGGGGAAGCCCCTTCATTCTGTGATGGGATAGGTTATCCAGCAGCTGGGAGGCACATTACAACCCCCATGTTGGTGTTATTCCTTCTAACAACAAGCATATGCCTTACTGAAATGCCTGTGGGCAAAACACTGAATCCCCAAACCCAAGTATTAAAAGATTTCTGATAATATTCTGTATTTTTACTGTCAGTAAACACCAAGTAAAGATCCAAACCACCAATAAATTGATCATAGCTGATAGATCATCTTCATTAACATGTATGCTGTTAATGATAACAGTCAGCAGAGAAGCAGATGTGTATTAATCCACTGCTGAAAATAGTCCCTAAGAAATGCACTCTTCACTCTTGTTTTTGTGGCTTTGGCTGTTGTTTTTTTTAATTTTTATAGAAAAAGAGAACTATATACGTGTTTGTTTCTGTAGCTACTGAACGAAACCAATCAATATTTTTTTATGACAGATTGCTTAAATAATTTCATCCAGGGTTAAAAGGTTAAGCAGTAGTGACAAACCGTGAGAATTCTACCACTCTGCAGTTCCGCAGAGCATTTTCACATCTTCGCTGTTTTGGATTTATGGCTCCTAACTTTTCTGATTCACTCTTACTGCTCTCATGAGCCTGTTTTCAGATAAAGAGCTGTGAGGAATCCATTGTACACTACCTACTAGCAAACAGCAGGCAAACAGGCACAGTCAGCCGCTCGCTAGGGAATGAGCAAACAAAGTGGAGCATTTAGCCGCGAAAGAGCCTGATATTTCCCAGAGGAGCTGGTGGAGATCATATCAGAGCTAAACTGAAAGTGAATGTTAGACTTAAATATGACTACAAATGAATGCTAATGTGTAAATAGGCAAGTGCTTGCTAGCATGTTAGCCACAACAACTTTATAAGGCGGCAATGGATTCAGTGTATGAAGAACCCCCAGCTGAAACTATTGCTGTGCAGCCTCTGTAGAGCTCAGAGGTCACGTTCACAGATCTGACTTCACTTCCGTACCTACACATGCTCAGGCAGAAGCTACAACTTTCCTCTCTCTGGAAAGGCTTCCTGGTGGTGATCGTCTGACTACATTAACTTGTCAAGATGAAACATTTGCCCTACATCCTTTCCCTCCTGCTGCGGGCTTGTTAGACCCACCTCCCCCTTTAACTACAAGAGCACCGCTGCAAACACCGGGCACATCCGCCTGAGACGTGACGCCTCAATAAGAAATACACTTTCATCTCTCCCAAGCTCCATTTACTGTGAGAGTGGCCTCATTTTAATCAGGTTTAAGGGGTTCTTTCCCCCTCTGCTAGGGTGCTTGCTTTGTTGCAGTTTGATAGCTAATCTGTTTGAATGTCTCTCCTCTGCCACACTGGGTTCCATGTGTTATATAACTGTTTCCTTTCTCCTAGCGGGCTCTATCTCCTTTACAAAGAAATGAGCTGTGAATCACTGCTCCAACTTTGCATCGCCACTGCTGTGTCACTGAATTATTTGCCAGCGGTTTCTGTCCCAGCCGGCATGGGGAACTTAATCTTATGCAAATGAAGTTTAGCAACATGTTTAGCAGACTCACACTGTAGCTTTACCACCTTAGTGCACTCTTTCAATACGTATCTGCTTTTGTTTGGCATCTTCCTGAGCTTGATGCTTGCAAATACATGTTTTCCAGGTCTGACTGTTCACCTCAGATCTGATGCTAATTAGTGTGAACATCAGAGAGAGCTTCATGTTTAATCATTTACATCTGAACTAAATTTTTATGTGCCACAAAATCTGATCCAGAGGAATATCTACATATACTGACGCTCACTGAAGGCTGTGAATGAAATTCTGCAGTTATCTTAATCGTGCTAATGTTCCTTCACTCACTTGAGAAACAGTGTGAAAGCAACAGTAAAACAGCATTTTGAGATTTTTGGTCACTAACGGGGGGGCAGTGCAGCGAGCTGTAAACACAGACATAAACATCTAGAGAAAAAAAATTCATGCTTCTCTCAGCAATGTTCTGGTCTCCACCAACTCCTGAGGGAAATATGCGGCTCTTTAGCATCAAAATGTGTTTACGCATTTTTGCCTGTTGTTTGGTGCTGGAAAGGTAACATGCAGTGGGTTTATTAGAGGTTTTGTTTTTTTCTGGAAAATGTCTGCCTGCTGCAGCTGCAAACAAGGTTGATGAGAATGGTGTGACTGAACCAAAACAAAGCTGTGCGCCATAAAATCATAACAATGAGCCAAAGACCACAGGCTGAGTGGAACAAACAGTCAGATGTGAACAGCATTGCAGATTTGATTGTGAACAGATTCTTTCTTCCTTTGTCTCCTGTGCAGGATTTCAGGCATTCTTCCCCCTCACCTCCTCTGGCCTGACTGACCCACCAGCCCATCACCATGAACTACCTCCGCCGGCGCCTGTCAGACAGCAGCTTTGTGGCCAACCTCCCCAACGGCTACATGATGGATCTGCAGAGGCCGACCCCTCCAGGTTCATCCACTTCCTCTCCTGCCTCCCCAGCCACGGAGAGGCGGCAGCCCCCGAGCATCCCGAGTCAGACCCAGGGCCCGGGCTCAGCCTCAAGCTCGACCGCGGGCGCGACTTCGGGCCCAGGGAGCTTCCTCAGCTCCTTCTCCAGTGTGGTGAAGAGTGCTCAAATGGCCCAGAACGTTGCTGCCGCTGCCCATGCCAAAGCAGCAGCAACAGCTGCCGAAGGAGCGTCAGCAGGAAGCGGTCAGCCGCCTAAACCTGTCGTACGCAAGCCCAAGATCCTGCTGGTCATCGACGATCAGCACACAGACTGGTGAGTGTTTCATGGGTGGGTGAGTAGTTGAACAAAAAAAGGTGCATTTTCACATTTTGTTGCATGTTTTCTAAATTCCACTGCTCACGTCTAAAAGAGAAATCATTTGACTTTTGCGCGTTAAAATGAGTCAAAGCGTTTCCTAGTTGAACAGATAATGAACTGATCTGTTAACTGAGTTATTTGTTTTCGAGTGTTCCGGTTCATTTAATGTTTGGCTCCCTTTGACAAATCCACAACGTATCACCAAAACCAATGAGCATCTTCGCTCACTTGCCATCTTTACTGACTGGAAGTAACATCAGTACAGTTCTGCTACATGAAGCAGAGTAATGAAAGACGACAGTTCAACCTTTATTTCAAAAGGTAAGTAGGTTATGTTTAAACTGAACAAGCGAGCACTTCTTTAAATGCTGTATCTCTGGGTCTTCTTCAGCTCAACCTGAGTAGAATCTTTATTACATGCTGCAGTGGCTAATGGGCTGTTTTTCATAAATCATCAAAAATGAATATTTGAAAATGAATGCATTCTCTTAAACAGAAGTGCTTGGTTGACAAGTTGTTATTCATTGTGTAGTTCCAGCACATAACTCCCCTTACAACCCCCCTTACTATAAAATATATATGTATTCCTTCAACATGGTGCTTTGGAGGCAACACACCAGTGCCAGGAAGCACACTGGCTATCAAAACCTGCTAGCATAAAAAGAAAAATTGTGGCTGAGGTGTGAAAAGTTCACACTCTGTGCTTCGCTTATCTTTGTTTTTCAGCTCCTGCTGAATCAAAAGCATTCTTCTTGTTGAGTTTTGAAAGGAGCGAGACATCGTATTATTTATGATAGGCTTGTGCGTCCTTGGCTTGTGCAGCCTTATGTCATTCTGTGCTGGAGTTAAGATTGTCATAGTAACAAAACAAGGGTGTTTTGCTCTGGAGATGGCAGAAAAATAATGGCCTTTAATGAGAAGAGATCTTTCAGCGGCAGCACATACATGTTAGAGGCTGGTATCAGCTGTCCTTTGGTGCACGTTGTGGAGGAATTGATTTCCAGAGCTGCAGTCAAGACATGCAGCAGCCAGTTTATCATGTCTGTCCTACAGAATCAATAAACCACTCTTCCATTTCATGAATTGTTATTCTGTTGCCTGAAATTTGCCGGTAAATCGACCTCAGCGAAGCCGTCATTAGGTATTTCCAACCTTTTGAATTTATCCACACAATTAGCTGCTATCATTGTGTAGCATAGCCTGCATCTGCGGCTCTGCGGGGAGATCAGGCCGAGGTCTAAAAATGATCGCTAAATTAAAGCGCCCCACTGACAGCTGAGTCAAAAGCGCCAAGATTGCTCTCAATATTCTGAAAAGGCGGGTGGCCTCTTTTCTTTAATCCGGCTGGCTGAAATCCCAAAAGGGCCCGTTCCTCTTCATATCCTGGTGTTTCTGAAACGAGTCCTCAGAGGATCATCCACCCACTGAGGCGTCCAGGCTCACTCCGACTCTCTGAGGGACCTTCATTGCTCTTGAGGGAACAGCATGGGTTTTTATTCACCTAAACAAGCTCAGTTACTTATATAAAGAGAGAATTAGGGAGGCTTTGATTTACTCAGTACAAAAAGAAAGTCTGTGAAGGACACGCTAACAGCATCACCTGTGTAATAAAATGCAGCAGCCCTGCAGTAAATCCTACCTCTGTGAAGATTTTAATGTTCTGTTTGTTCAGTTTCTTAAATGAAGGTTGCTGTTTTAGAAATCTGAGATCACAGGATCAGATTCAGTTAATTGTGTTCGATTTGCAGCTCAGCCTGTTCCCTTTCCGGCCACAGAGGGGCACTGTAGTTCAACGTCAGTTTCACAGAGAACAGCTCCTCGGCTCACCTCATGGTTGGTTATTTCTGTGCAGAAGTGGAGGTCTTGGGCCAGCAGAGGGTGATGTGTGACAGCCTCTGAGATTTATTTGAGACACTCTGCCTCTGCTGCTGTAATAATCAACACTTGTGGTGTTTGAACTTGCAGATGCTCTGTCATCATCAGCAGCTCTTCTCAGTCAAGGCAGGATATCAGCCACAAATGCAGTAATGTGAATTCTCTAATTATTTTCATTACTGTATAATCACCTGATAATAAGAATTGTTGTGTTTTTGTCACTGTGAGATGCTACTAAATACTAGGCACTACTCCTTTAAATCTTCCCACAGGACTAGACGAGGAAGAGACAGCTTTGGGAGGCAGCTATAATACTTTGACTCAATTGCAGCGATTTGCATCAGAAATCTCACTCAAATCTGAACACGGAGGCATGATAACACTTTTTTTTTTTAAATACAGTGTGACTCACTTTCTGAGGATATCATTATCAGGGATGGATGTCTGTAAATCTGAGAACTAATCAAATCTATTGAAAGAAAATAACTCCAGAAGCTGTCCTGACAAGTTTTCTTCATTGTCAAAGTAATCCAGTGATAGATGTGTGTGCAGCCACGGGTACACTGGAACTGCTAACAGCAAATTACTTTTAATGGTGCCAGTACGGGAAAATCCAAATCACTTTTCATGCAGCGTTACTCAGACGTGTTGTCGAGTCTCCGAGGCCACTTCAAAAGGTGCAGGTAGAGCACGTAGCAGCAGCTTAACAGTTAAAGCTCGACCGCCTGAGACAAGTACAAGTCGTAAAAAGGACCAAATATTTGGCTGCTGCTTTGGCAACGTGTCCGTGTCATAGTGTTGACTTTTAGGATAATGTGAAACCTGCTTTTAGGCGGCTGAGTCCTGGTGCTGAATCATGGAACATGTGCTGTATGCTGCTTTGCTGTTGAAATCTCTGCGCAGTCAAGATAAAAGTTTCAGCCACACCAGCCCCCGTAGTGGTTCCAGATGTAATCTTGTTTTTATTTTTCAAGCCACCATGCGGTGTTCCTCGAGTCCTCCAGCAGTCGTTCTCTGCACAGATGAGTTGTGTTTTTCTTGCATTTCCATAAATCAACATTGATCTTATCCCATCTGTGGCCACTGGTTTAACTGGGGCCACAGCAGCCAACAAAACTGTTTTATCTGGAGGAGAAACTGATAGACAGCCAAAGCCTCAGCACAGCTTCCCTTGGCTGCTTTGGCGAATGTCCACCTGATAAGTAATCACATTAAACTGTAACCATCCACCACTACCTATTCTCTCTCAGCATCCAGGGCAACCACACAGCTATAGGTGTTACAAATTAACAGACTCAGTATTTTTCTTCAGACATCATATCACATCAGGGGAAAAATGAAACAAAATCCACTGACAGACTAAAAGCGTTATCAGCCCCTGCGAGAGGCACTCACCTGCTAAGAGAAACTCCTCTGGTGTGATTCAAATTGTCCATTTAAACCTGCATTCATTGAATTTTTTTGGCCATTTGGAGGCACATCAAGCTGTAAACAGACACAAGAGTTGCTTATATACACATCCAGCAGATACGGAGCCACATTAGCATTTACGTGGAGTCATATTTCTGACCACCTGATGACTTTATATATGAATGACCACTATTCACTCTCCTTTAGCTCTGTTATGGTCTCCACCAACTCCTAAGGGAAATGTCTGGCTCTTTAGCTGCTAAATGCTCTACTATGTTCACCAGCTAACTTTGTATGTATGACGTACGGTATGTGGAAGGTTGCATACCGTTGTTTAATCAGTTTTTCACAGAAAACAGCTGCTTGCTCACTGATGACAGCAGCGAGGGTGAACCGTAACAGGAGAGTTGTGGCGAATTACACCAAGAGAGGAGGAAAAAAGTGTTGTGCTCCCTGGCTCCATATGCATTGCTCTTTGATTCAGGTGTCATTTCCTTATGTGGCGACTGACTGACCAATTGGTGAACTCGTTTCAGTTCCATTATGATTGTTAGTCTGCAAGTGTGTTAAAAAGGGGACACTTCAAATGTAACCTAATTATCACATGGAGGCACTTGAAGGCAGGGTTTAGAAAGTTACAAAAATGCAAGATTAGTGTTAAAATGATCCTTGTTGATATACAGTGAAGCCAGAGTGTTTAGAAAACTTTATCTAAGTTTATATCAGTGCCATGAACCTTGATTTGAACTTTTGCTGTGATACAGCACAGGTTACTGGTCAGATCGCGCTGTCTTTCTGAACTGTCCCAACTCAAAGGCAGAGTGAAGGTATTGCAGGGGAAGGCGAGGGTGTCCATCCATCCATCGCTCCCTGTCTTGGGGTTGAATTTCCTCATGGGCATTCCAGCAGAGAGGCTGAGGTCTCTGGGGAAACGCTGCTCTGTGCTGACAGGCTTGGCCTCAAGCAATGACTGATGCACAATAGAAGTACACAGCACTGAGGCAAAGTCTCCGAGAGCATCACCGCCACCATCGACAATCCCTCCCTTTCTGTCTCTATGTCTCTTTCTCCCTCTCCCTCTCTGTCAGGCTGACATGTAAGACGATTTGCCAAGAAGCTGTCAGTCTGTTTGCACTATGTTCTGAATGATGTGAACATCTGATTGCTCAATTCAGCACCGGCTCTGGCAAAGTGTTCACTTCTTCATGTATGTAGCTGAGTACTATGAGATCCTCGTCTTGCCCTGAGCCATATGACGAGGTTTTATTTTCATGTTTTGTCTAAACAAAGCAAGGAGCCCACACACTGCTGAACATCTCGAGAGCAAAAAGACGCAGAGTGCTTTTTTGTGGCATTTATAAATCCATGCTGTATCTCAAAAACAGGGCGAAAGTCTTCAAACTGCAAACCAACTGCAGGCCAACATTTTACAGAACAACAAGAATTATTTAAAAAAAATCTCACCATGTCTTTTCATCATCCCAGACATCTCTGTGCAGATTTTGGTGAAACTGAGAGGAGTGGTGCATCATCACTGTGTTAAACAGTATCTTGAAAAATTCAGTTTCAGCAACATTGACCTGAAAGGTGGAAGTTGATGCTATTTTCCAGCATTTAACACTTGCAGATGGGTTTGGTGATTTGGTGACAGAAACCGTGCTGCACACATGACACTATCCATGTAAATGACATCATTTTTTTTCCCAGTTTATTTCCAGTGTATTGTGACATTTCCACCTCCATTGTTGGCCTAGGGACAGCGGAGACAGCCATGCACCTTTATATTTATACACATTGTTACCAACTCTTTCTTTTCAACTGGTATTAACAGACACAGTTTGAAACTAGCTATTTCCCTATGGAGCTGATGGAGACCAAAAACAGAGCTAAAAGAGAGTGAATATTGCACTTGCATTGGTCAGGTGGACACAAATTAGGCTCCAAATGAACAGTAATGTTCACGATTTATGGCCTTAACAGACAATAACTGCACTACTTCTCAGATTATGATACATCCTTCAGCTAAACCCACACACTGGGAATTTAATCTTCACGTAAAAATATGTGTCAGGCATAGAAAATCTCCTTTGTAAACAGAACAGCATTAGCCCAACAATCGAGTTTAGTGGAGTGGATGCAAATAGAAGCAGGGATAACTGTAAAAACACCCTGGAGGGCCAATTGGTTTTGTTCACATACAGTACATGAGTCATGCGCTTCCTATTAGTGGCACACAAAAGAATTCTCATGGTAAAAAAAATGAATTCAGCTACAAGTTGTTTATATAGTGGGCGTGTGCGTGACTGGGAGAAGGAGAGCCCAAACCTCTTTGCGAGGCTGAATGTTTACGTTTGAACACATATAAAGCAGTCGTTCAAACCAGAGAGCCCAGCCGCCTGTAAATTAAATTGATCACTTGGAGTGACGACATGTTTTGCAAAACCTCGAAATGCATACCAGTCATTCTTAGGCGGTGAACCCGCAGGTCCAGCCCCGTGCTCTGTGGTGGTGGTGGTCCAGGGTGACAGGGGGCACTGCCTGTCGAGTATGTAGGTCAGCCTTGCTGAAGATTCACGGCTTCCAAAATTACAGAGAATGAGACAGTTCAAAACTTTGAAGTCCAACAGCTGGGAGATGTTAAGAGCGAGATCCCCCTCAGTGGCCATAATGAACCTTAATGAACAGGCCTACAAGGACAGATGTAGGGAGATGAAAAACAAAGAGGCGGACACGGAGAAGACGAGTGGAGGAGGATTCATGGCTTTGTTTGGCGAGAGTCTCTGAGAAAAATGCTGCAAAAGGAAAACGTGTTTTGGTGTGAGTAGGTCAAGAGGCACTCTAAATCCCAAACAGCCTGTCCCAGTAACCGAAGGCCTCTAGCATGTAGCCTAGATCCTCAGCTCCACACAGCTCCAGCCCGAAGGCCTCGACAGATTGTTCACTGGTCCCACGCCTGCGAGGGGTGAGAGTTCAACGCTGAGACCCACGGAGCACTGGGACACAACATGGCTAAAAATAATAGAATGTGCATTAAAGAATCAGAAATCCACAAGTGGAGAGAGCTCTCCATTTTTAAGGTATTTATATCAAAATAACACATTAGTCAAAAATTGAGACCACATTTCCCATAAGCACTGTTGCATCGTGTCATCAGAAACTTCAGCTTCAGCTCAGTTATAACATCACTCTCTTTCCTTGATACTGGGTCTTAGCACATTGCGACTGGGCCTCATGCATGATTTGTGCAGTAATGACTATTATCTTGGCGTCTCTGTGTGCTACATCTCTCTTCATCACTCCCACAACAGGGTGCCCCTTTTGACCCATAATCATCAGTAAATAAGGTCATTGGTCCACATTGCCCTCTTCGATCTGCAAGTTCTGTTTGTTGTTCATGTTGCCACTAGCTAACATGAGTAAAAAGCAGCACGTTTGAGTGTTTCTTTTGGAGGAAGTAGGGTAAGCTTGTCAATACAGAAGGGTCTGTGGTGCAAACAGTTGGGAACCATCCATCCATTATCTATACCGCCTATCCCTTTCGGGGTTGCGGGGGGCTGGAGCCTATCCCAGCTACAATGGGCGAGAGGCGGGGTACACCCTGAACCGGTCGCCAACCATTCACACACACCTATGGCGGGGTACACCCTGAACCGGTCGCCAGCCAATTGCAGGGCCACATGCAAGGACAAACAAACATTCACACTCACACTCACACCTACAGACAATTTAGAGTCATCAGTTAACCTAATGAGCATGTTTTTGGTCTGTGGGAGGAAGCCGGAGTACCCGGAGAGAACCCACGCATGCACGGGAACAACATGCAAACTTCACACAGAAAGGCCCCGCCTGACCCGGGGATCGAACCGGCAACCTTCTTGCTGTGAGGCACGCATACTACCTGCTGTGCCACCGTGGAGCTCAGTTGGGAACCTCTGCTGTAAAGCAATTCATTTTTGGTTGCATCCTGCAAAGTGTGCAATTATAGTCTGAATGGGTCACAATGGGCTGAAAAGGCCAATGTAGCTTCAAAGGCTGCTCGAACAACCCTTGAATTCTAGTTTTCTTTAGCCTGAATTTGGAGGGCATTCAGCATCCCATAATCCACTGTGCACTGGTCTGTTGTCCATCCATCCATCCATTTTCTATGCCGCTTATCCCTGTCGGGGTCACGGGGGAGCTGGAGCCTATCCCAGCTGTCAACGGGCGAGAGGCGGGGTACACCCTGGATACACCCTGGACTGGTCGCCAGTCTATCGCAGGGCAACACACAAGACAAACAACCATTCACACTCACACCTATGGCCAATTTAGCCTAATGAGCATGTTTTTGGTCTGTGAGAGGAAGCTGGAGTGCCTGGAGAGAACCCACGCATGCACGGGAAGAACATGCAAACTTCACACACCCGGGGAATCGAACTGGCAACCTTCTTGCTGTGAGACATGCTTGCTTGCTTCGCCACCGTGCAGCCCCTGGTCTGTTGTGTGTTCACAAAATCCTTGGTAGCTTGTGAAGTCAGGACACTCCACTGTTTGTTCTTGTGACTGTGCCAATTTTGACAAGTTAATGTTATGTTATATATAGGTGGTGATTGGTAAAGTAATGTCTTCACTGGAGAGACATGTAAATGCTCTGTGATTGAGCTTGGATAAGTACAAATTTGTAACAGTAATCCTGCATTGCAAACTGAGGGTGTTAAGTTAAGAATACATCAGCAGGCAACAGAGTTGTACTGTGGAAAATGTAGGCTCCAGTGTTTTTGGAGCTTGACTCGCAGGGAATAAAAATCTGGATCTGACTGCATCTCAAGTTGGAGAGCAATGTCTCATGCAGTCCCCCCCGACTCGATGAAAGTGCAAAACTAAATCTATTCTATTCAACTGTCTAAACATCAGAGAAGGAGTGTGTGTAGAAGACCATCGTGCCTGGATGAAGTTACAGGCATTGGAAGTTTAATTGAGCAACGTGTACTTGAATGAACCAAATGTAAACAACATCAACTTTCCGCTGTGGTTTTTCAGTATACAGACTCCAGCTTTAAATAGTACAGTGAGTCCACATGTCTCAGTCTAAATACTGCAGATCTGATGGTCCGGGAGATAACTCATCCGCTAACTGCAGGTTCACAGGTAAAGTTTTTAACCTTTAACCGTCCATGGGATGTTTTTCCACATATCAGGAGTGAAAAAACATGGCTAAATTACTCCTTAGCATACAGTCGCTAGCAAAACAGAAATGTGTATTTGGTGAGCAGGTATGCTGAAGCTGCAGGTGAGCGGGGCGGGTGGAGATAAAGGCTGCTTAGATCTGTGCAGACTAAATGAAGGCAAAGGTGGCCTTTACATTCAATCCATTTCAAGGTGACATTAATTTCACCTTGACCATAACCGTCTGCCACACACACACACACACACACACACACACACACACACACACACACACACACACACACACACACACACAGGGACCACCCTTCCATCAGTGAGTTCTCTTCATTAAAAGCACTACATTTCACTCGTTACGCTTTGCCAAGAGATTCTGTTTACTTGAAGCCCTGCAAGGTCAGATTCTGTAATTATGGAAAATATGAGTCATTATTTTGCCCACTCACAAGGTACTTTGGAGGGTCTGTTGAAATTTCAGCTCTCCTTCAATCAAATAAACAAAGGATATTTTAAGGGTGTTTTGACTATGAGGAGTTGATACAGTTACTTCAGGGGAGGAATCCACATGTTGAAGTGCACGTAAAATAAAGATAGACAAATCAAACCTTGCAACGTAGTAATGGATGCGGATTATTAATCAAATATATGTGCAAACAAAGCAGACTTTTGTGAATTTATTGACCGTTTGTGTTCTGTTTCTATGCAGGGCCAAGTATTTCCGTGGGAAGAAGCTGAACGGAGAGTATGAGATCCGGGTGGAGCAGGTATGGTGGATGAGCATCCATGAATTCTCAATGAATCATTTCAAAACTATGAAATGTACCATCTGTTATTCTGCCAGAAATTAATTAAATGGATGACCTTTAGTTAGACTAATTTGGCTGAAATAAACTGCAAAGTAATAACACTCAACAAATATATTTTCTAGTGCTGTCAGTCGATTAAAATATTTAATCGCACTTAATCTCATGAATTTCATAGTTAACCCGCAATTAACCGCACATTTTTATCTATTCTAAATGTCCCTTGAATTATCATTTTTATCATTTTAATTATCAACATGGAAAAGTGGATAGGCTTGCTTTGTGTAAATGTTTTTTAATGGCTACAACACTGTGTAGTGTTATATATCACACTCACACTCACATTTGAATGAATCAAATCTCACACAATTTAACACTGTCAATAAACAGATGACAAAAAATAAATACTTGCTTACAGAAAAGCCCCTTCAACAACCCTTTCTAAGGGATCAAAACAGGGTGATCCAAAATTAAGTTACAAAGTGCACATCATTGTAAACTAGGACTCAGCCTATAGTGCAGTTAAACCATGGCTTAAACCTAAACAGAGAATTTGCATTCGCCGTGTGTTTGGCCATCAAGTGGTATTTGAGACTGGATGTGCTACGGTGATAATTCAGTTCACACTGACAATACACACAGATAACTTTGGTCTTGTCAGTTGACCCATCTGGCAACTTTTTGAAACTAAACTTTCCATTCAGAATCTTGTTCACATCCAATTCGACATTTCGCATTTAACATCCACAAAAACCGGTAGCCTACACTTTTACAGCTAGCGAGCAGACAAGACCAAACACTTGGGTGGGGTGTGCCTATTGTTTTGTTTTCGGTTTACAACCAGATCTTGTAGTTTTTCTTACGTTACTAGCAGCGGGCACAGCTTATAAAAAACTACAAGTTCACTAGGTCACAAAGAGCATTAATCTCACGATAAAATGTTAAATTGATTTGCGTTAACGCGTTAACACTATTTTTGACAGCACTAATATTTTCTGTATAAATATAGAAAAAAAACGTCTGTTTCCTTTACTGAGTGGATTATTTTTCTATACTGGAACCCCTCAGAGTGCATTATTGCCATTACCAAACCATGCCACTCATAATTTCTTTTCAGACATTAAAAACTGTTCCACTGGGGACTTATGATTCTTAACAAGAAAGCAAAGAGTCGTACGTCCTCAAATGTTGAACTGGTCCTTTAAAGTATCTTGATTAGATTTAATTCAACAGGATTATGGCAATATTATCCACAGTATGCACAGAAATATGTGTCTAGACATAACAGTATTTACAGTGTGTAGATAACATCTAATTTACCTCACATAACTTCAGCTATACATCTGCAAGCCATTGTTGAGGCCGGAGCTGTCTTTGAAATGGAGTGGTGGGTTTTTATGAGCGAAGGAAAAAGAGACCACAAAAAAGCTGGGCCGGTGATTTTATAGCCTGTTTGCTCAGCTCTCTACTGTTGTGGTCACGTCCTCTTTCTGGGGGTGGGTGGGGTGGGTTTGATTCAAGATTTTTCTATGAAATGTAAACTTGGATGGATTTAAAAAAAAAAAAAAAAACTTGTGGTGTCACTACAATAAAAATGCAGCAGAATAAATTAGGCCCCTTAAGTTGAGAGTGGGACCATATGAGCACCCCTCCACCACCCCCAAAGCTCAGCTATAGCTCCAACTGACCTACTTAGATCTTGTTGGACCCTCCGCTCTTTCCCAGAAGCCCTCCGCGTTGACGATAACAAGTGAGTCACTAATTGCCTTCAGCAGCCAGACTCTTCACAGGCTGTTAGCGCACCTCGCTGGGAGCCTTAGGACGATGGAAACCCAATCTCTGTGTGAAAAGTTAGCGACATGCTGAGATGAATCCTTTTAGGGGGTGACAATAAATGCAGGGAGACCCACTGCACTTTCTCCCTCTCTCTCTTCTATCCCACTTCCTCGCTGGCTTTTCACATCTCTACAGAACATCTTGACAATGAAGACTTTTTTCAACAATACTGAAACATGGCACCAACAGTAAGGTTGAAGCAGTCATAGTTGTTCAAAGCTGCCACCTAAAATGTGATTACCTACAATAGTAAATATCTGTATTTGTATTTCTTATTTTAGTTGGATGGACATTGACCTTACCTAACATATGTTAGCTGCCATCTATCACGTTCAATCTGTTGAAGTCTTCTGAGCCAGTGCTCACAAGCCCCAAGCTAACATAACTCTTCTGTGGCTTACTTGCTGCCATATAAGGTACCATCTTTGGACCCTAGCACAGACTCACCACAGCATGTGATGCTGCAGTGGGGAGGCGTGATGCCAGTCTGCATGAAAGAGAAAGAGAAGGCCACTCTTGTCTTTGATTCTTCGACGTAATGCCTGTCATTAAGGCTGCCATGCCACCTGTACCTTTCCCTGACGCTGCCCCACAGCGAATGTCCCATTCTCGTGTGTCATTCCCTCTCATTTACATGACCCACTTTGACTTTGCGTTTGGCAGGCGCCTTCGGTCCTGTGTGCGCTGGGTAACTCTTTATGTCCACCAAACAGATGCTCATGGGAGCACCGGTGGTGGGTCTTCGTGCTCCTAAGTAATTAAAACGGGCTTGAAGCCATTGCTTTTTTGCAAAGTGAAATATGTTCAGTAGTAGTTACTGATACTGATTGCCAAAAGCATGCTGAGTGATCCTCACAGTCAAATGAATATACCAGTTCACCTTAGTTTGATTCTGAATGGAAAACACAGGCAGAAATTCAGGGGAAGGGCCTCACTGGCACACAGAGCCAAGTACAAAATGGTCTGTATTGCTTAACATGAACAGAGCTGGGAGTTGTTTATTAATGCCTTTCACTCTGTCAGTTAATCCCTTGTGGTTTTGAGGGAGAGTTAATGTGGAGTTAGTTCAGGTCAGTGGTCATATATCATGAGCCTGTGACTCACTTGAATCACAAGATCCAAAACGATAAAACTAATGTGAAAACAACATCATACAGTTTTCCCTCACATATGTGCCTCTTTTTTTTCACCATAATGTCATAATCCTGGTAAAAGTTCAAACAATAAAAGTTGACAGTCATGATAGCAGCACGGTTGTACTCAGAGCTAATATGCCCACAGTGATAATGATAAAATGCTGATATTAATGTCATTTTCACTGTGTTCATCACCTGAGTTTAGCATGATAGCATTAGCTCTAAACATAAAGTACAGCTGAGACTGAGGGGAGGCTTCTTTTATGCTCAACTATCTTCATCCTTGAACTCTACAACACCGGTAGTGTCCACTACTCTGATGATGATGATGTCGTTTAGTTCATTTTATGACACTCTTGCAATGAAATGGGAAGACAGTGACCTTTAAATGTTGACCCTGCTTGTGAGCCATTTTCTTCATAGATATTTCCTCTGGGAGTTCTAACTCTCATTAGGTGGCTGAAGATAATTCATCCCACTGACTCATCTGATTAGTTATTTGAACACATATGCTTGCCACTTTACACTTGGACCCAGGGATTAGTTGCATTCATTCAGAATAGTGGTGTGTTCCAGAGATTTTAGGAGATTAGGGGATTAGGTACAGCCTACAGTGCCTTATGTATTCCTTTTAAAGCGTCTTGGGTGCGTGCAGCATGGTGAGAGTGCCAAGCTGAGCTGTGATCTTGTGATTGTCACCCTGCTCGTGATGTTTGGCACACACGACAGGCCATTGTGAAAAATTCCAAAATGAACGATCACCTGCTACCGTCGAAGTCGATCGCAGTCATGATGACACCCAACAGAAGGCTGCCAAACAAACCGCCTGTTTGCTATGCACAAGCCCCGCAAAGTCATAAACACTGCAATTTACACAATTGGACAAATTAGGCAGTTAAATTTGAAGGGCTCCCTTGTTTGTGAAAGAGCAAGGGGAGGTTCTTCAGGGTTGCCGGACCATGTGTGGTTCAGGTTGGGCACAGCAACATCTGTTCAGCAGGCATATGACCTCAGAGCTGTCCACGCTCCATTCTGCTGCAGTCATGGCAGCTCACAGGCAGTTGGCTATATGTTATCCGTAGCCTTTTTTGGCAGGTATCTGCACATGGCAGGGCATCTGGGTAGAACTTGGATGATTTGGTTTGGTAGTTGCTGCAGAGATTTGACTCACCCAGCTGCCCTCCTGCCCTCTGCTGCCCTGTGGCATTTAGCGTCTGTCTTGGATTTTAACATTTAGTGCCTCAATGGATTATTTCACTGCTGTACAAGGTGGTAGTGATTAGCGGCAAATGCTTCTCTGTGGTGCACATGAATGGTCCACTGTACTTCAGACCTCTCAATTGCATCAGCATGTGATTCAAGTGAGCTTATCAAGAAGTACTAAAAATTCAGAGGTAGTCAACAAAAATGTTTGTCCTGCAGCTACAAATGAAATCACTACAGTCTGTTCTCTCTTATTTTGTGCACAAAAACTGAATAGCTTACCCTCAGATAACTCTGACAGGTCAACTTAGCACCCATGCAATTTTTTTTTGCACATTCTTAGTACCCAGTAAGCATGCATCATAGTCCATCAGCAGTGTAACAGCTGCTCCTATGCAACGTTCTCTATTCAGAGTGGTATTTCATCCAGGTGTTGGTTGATCAAGGTTTTCACCATTGAAACCAAAGAGGTGGAACAATAAAAGGAGCACTTTGTGTCACAGAAAAACAACTATTTTCAGATGAAAGGAAACCACACAATTAGAGGCTCCATCTGGGCTACAAGGGTTTTATCAACAGCTTTTCTAGTTTGGTCACTCGGGACCAAAAATATAAAAAGGAACAACTGTCAGTGGAACAAGGTCAGTGTTTAGAGGAATGTGATAAGTGTTTGTGCAGAGGAAAAAGGAAAGTTACGTAAGGTTAATTATGGCTTAGATTTTAAAAAGCAGTTCTGAGAGCATCTCTTTTCTTATTTTGCCTTCACTAGCGGCTTTTAACACCTGCCTCTGTAATTATAGAATACAATCCTGATTCCAAGAAAGCTGCGACGCTGTGCAAAACATAAAACAGAATGTTCCTAATCCATTTTGACATATACTCAGGTGAGAAGAGTACAAAGACATCATATTTAATGTTTTTGGACAAGAGCAACTAAAGACTGGGAAAGTTGTGGAATGCTCCAAAAATACCTGTTGAGAACATTCCACAGGTAAACAGGTACATTGGTAAGAGGTGATAGTATCATGATTGGGTATGAAAGGGGCAACCTCGAAAGGCTCAGGGTCACCACTTTGTGAACACATGATTGTATAAAGGATATTACTTCATGAGCTCAGGAACACTTCATTAAACAGTTACTAAACAGAGTTTGTTTGCAAATGATTGCTTTCTGTTTTTATTCATGTTTTTCATCCCAACTTTCTTGGAAATAGGGATCTATAATAAAATGATATTGATATATAGAAAATATCAACCAATCTAATGACTAGTACTAATTGTAGACAAGTGCTTGTTTCCATAATTATCAATGTCGTTTCAATAATTAGCTTTTAGGGCTTAAACTTGAGCCTGAAATTTCGAGTTCTGTCAGCCACAACACTTCAGCTGATTTCAGCTGTAAGACTTCAGCTGAAGCCTCAGCTTTTTTCAATGCTCATGCTTCAACTATTTAAACTATTTAAGCGCCTTAACTTAAACTGACCTTCAGCTTAATGTACAACTGCCATTTCACATCCAGTGAATGAACATTTTAAAACATTTTAAACCTGTTTATAGTGTTTTCAACACAAGTGAGCATTTATATGTTCTTGCTGCCCACAAAAAGTTGCGTATTGTAGTTGACGAGCGGCTTAACTGGTTAAGCTGTTTTTGTCAAAGGGCAAGAGATCCTGTTTACAGTTTGACTCATGACCAAACAAAGGCACCTTAACCACCTGAACCTCAGTGACATGGCCTAGTCCAAGTCTAAAAATACTCGCAAAGATTCCGGATGAGCTACTGTTGAGTGGTGTTCACATGGCTTGGCAGTCAGGACAGAGTCCACGCACCAGTGCAGGGATAAATGAGGCTGGCCTGTAAATTGCTGTGGCTAAGCTAAACCAGTGCGTCGCACTCAAGGTGCTTTTTGTCACGTAGATTGTGTTGATTGAAGTGCTGCTGCCATGTAAATAAAAATGTCACATGTCAGCGGAGCTCCTGTGATCAGTGACCCAGCTCTTATGAATGGAGACGTTTCCATTAGCTGTTCTCCTGTGGTAGAGAGGAAGAAATGTTTTCAATTTCTAGCTTGCTTGAGTGACTCTAAATAAACTAATTACATAGCAGTGAGCGGTGGGAGGGAATATGGCTGGCAAGCACTCACACTGCAGAAGAACTACCTCAGCAAGGTGACACGTTGAACATCATCGCAACCATCCTGTCTTCTATAATTCTGTTCCCCCGAACAGGTTGGCTGAAGCCATTCTGGAGATGAGAAGAATCAGCTCTGGAGGCAGTCGTCCCATGTATCACTTCCTGTTTTTCTTTCCCAGGGCAAGAGCTGCTCCAAGACAAGTGTCTGAATGTATTACCGTGATGGTAACCATGGCGCTGTGAAAAGCCTCCTGTCCTGGCTTCTGGGCCTGTGCCCTGCACCAGCCACTTCATCCATTACTGCCCAGTGACAGTGGTTGATAGCACTCCTCTTACCCAGAACCAGCCAATCAGAGGTGATGTGGAATACTCTGCCCCTGCCAAAAAGTTGCCCACTCTCTGGTTTTATCTGGTCACAGCAAAAGTCAACGTAGGCCCTCGCGTTCGGGATTGGATTTGTTTAGGAGATGCGGTGATGGTGGATGTGTAGCTGTGTTTGAGTGTGCATTCGGGCGTGTTATGCATTTCAGAGTCTTTTTAAATGAGGCAAGTGCTCCTGAGCACACAGATGTTTCTTTCAGAGGTGGGGATCAGTAGAGAAGTGCTGAGAAAAGGAAAGAAGCCAAGTGCATGTCCTTGAGGCACATTGTGAGTGGCGCCTCGTTGTCCCCTAAATAAGATTACGGCATTTACTCGCCCCCTGCTCTTCCTCTGAGAGTGCAACACAATAAATAAAAGAGGTGGGTGTTTTTTTTTTTTTTCCTCTTGGCAAACAAACCCCCAGTTTCGTTACATTGGCACATTCTTTTCAAAACCAACTCACTCCCCCATACAGAGTTTACATGGGCCACAGCGCTGGATGAAAGGGAAATTTATCTCTGAGAATATTGCTGATAATATTTCCTTTTCATTCAGATGAAAGCCAATATAAAGCAGGCTTAAAGTCTCAAATGGTGATCACAGCATGAGAATGTGTAGATAGCAATTGACTTAACTTGTTATGCAAATCAGCTGGAGCTGGGTTGAATAGAGGGTCAGCTGAAGGATTTGCTTCCATGCCCATCCATATTGGTGTTTCTATATGAGACTGCAGCTCACTGCACTGATCAGCTGTTGACATTGAAATAGCTGCTCTTTATTGTGCTAGCTGTGCTTTTGCTATTTCTTCTTGAAGACTGCAGTGCCTCTGGCTTTGGCCACTTGGGTGCAACACAACAAGCGGCAAACACAACGTTGACATACTAATGTGCACACATTAAACATCCGCATTCATTTTGAATTGTATTTCTGGTGACCTTACAAATTTGATTATTTGCTCACCTTTTAGGTACCTACTCCTGAGGAAAATATCTGGCTCTATAGCTGCTAATTGCTCTGCTATGTTCACCAATATTGCCTTTTTGTTGGTTGGTGCAGAGCAGGTAGCAGAAGGTGGATTTATCAGAGCTCATTCTCAGCTATCTGCTACTGCTGGAAACAAGATTAATGAGAGTGGTGAGACTGAACTCAAAGAGTAAAGGTACGGCCTGGAAAAACAAAACAATGAACTGAGCGATAATTCCTCACCATGAGTGACACCTTTCATGTTACACATCATTTGACTGACCCATTGCTAATGTAGAAATATTGATTAGAGCAGCTTTATAGCTCTAGTTTGATCCACAACATCAATTAGCAAGCACAAAAACAGTGTTAAAGTCACCACATTGACATTGATGCTGTTGCAATAATTTTGAGTTGGGCTCTCCAGCCAAAAGCAGTGTTGACACACGTTGTGACTGTTTTTCTGTGCTGTCTGTGGCAGCCCGCTGTGGTCAAAGCTGAACCCCTGGCCTCAGTTTGGCACATCTATAGATGGCACTTTCATTTGAATATGTTTTTCCTTTGAATGACATTTCATTGTTAGACACAGCATTCCTTTTATGCAGTGTTGAGAAGGAGTGAGTGACTGAATCCGGTCCATTGCTGACTCAGGTTTAGAGTCCTCACAGACGAATGAAATGCAGACATGTTCTGTTTGCACTGTTGTGTTTGGTAGTGGACCACGCCATGTCAAAGTGAAATTTTGTTTTTCCACAGAGACTCAGCAGGCTGCTTGTTCAGGGCCCATTACATCCACTACATCAGTGTCGCTCCTCATACTTAAAAGTGATTTGAAGACTAACAAATGGCAGTGTTTCATGTCTGAGGTCATCTGGCTGCCGTTTACTATTCCTCCAGGGCTTTCTGTACCTGGAGTTTGTAATGTTGCAGCCTTGAGCCTGGTGCCTGTCAAGAAACATGGCATATGTGATGCAGCACTTTGCTATGTGTAGTCCACACATACACGGGTCTAAAAAAAACCATGTCCACACAAGCACTGTTTCAAAAAAAAAAATCTGCATGCCAAACCAACAGGTGGCAATATAACCCTAACCCTAAAGCCTTTTAGCACAGTGATTCTGAGCAGCATGCTAACATGCTAAAAATGACAATGTAAACATGCTGATGTAATGGTTGGCTTAATGTTTACCATGTTCAACATCGTAGGTTTGTGTGTTAGCATGCTAACAATTGCTAATTAGCACATTACGTTACACAAGTACATTACTTTCTGGTTGATGCAAAGTTGTTCTTTATTTTGAGTTACACTAACTGTATTCATACAATACGTGTTGTAATAAAACGTAATTTTAAGTAAGAAACCTTCTGTGAATTCATCATTATTGTGACCCAAGAACAGAATTTGGTCTGGAGCATTGGCATCAGTAGATTTCTTGACTGCTGCGGCAATCATTAGCAGGAAAATTAAATTGTCCCTCTCTGGTCCTCGTCCATCCAGAAAGTCCATTCCCAGAAGTCGACTTTCACCCCTCCTTTCGAGTATCTGTGGGAGTTTGACTGAGTCATTAGGTAGCTGGGCTACGGCCTTTCACAAGACTCTCCCTGTCCTGGAGGACACAGACTGAGGATAACTCAATTTGTCTCCTCTCACCAGCTCTCTGTGCTGTGTGAATGCAGAAATGTAAAATGAAGTCAACCTGAAAAAATCTATTGTATGTTCTGTCGTGGTAGTCTGAAGTATTTTTCTCACCTTTGTTTTATTCGTCTTTAAAGGAAAGCTGTCGAGTTAAATTGCTGCCGCCTGCATCTGCAGCTCCATCACATGACTTTCATGTGTCAAAACATGTTTACTTTCACTTTTTAAAATTAATATATTTATGCCAGAAAGACAATTTATTCATCTGAACACTGAGGGAGCTCCATTACTGAGGACACACTTGACCTTTTTCACTTTGTTGTCCTTGAACGTACCATCTCATCAGGTTGTGTTTTGTCCTTGCGTTCCCCAGGCGGAGTTCTCAGAGATCAACCTGGCTTCCTATGTTAACTCGGGATGCATGGTGGACATGCAGGTCAACAAAGGTGGCACCAAAGTGGTCAGGTAAGATGCTGGAGGACAAAAAGGAGCTCGAGCCCTCTGACGCATTTGTCCACGCAATCTGTAATCTGCCTCAGTGAGCCTGCACAAAGGCTCCTGTTCTTTTCTCTCAGTGGCATTGAGCATGACTGTGTATATATAACATTGCATGCACTCAGAGAAATCAAGGCTGTAATGTGATTATGCCATGGGAAAACAAACAAAAAACGACTTCATAACCTATTTAAACCTCGGTGGGAAATTTGTGTGACAGTGCTAAATGTCAACTCTTGTGTTGTTTTCATGTTTTAACCCTAATTCTCATCGTCACCGTGATGCGATTCTATATTTCAAAATACATGTTATACTACCAGGAGTTTCAGATAATCAATCTGATTAGCGCTCTCACAATACCAGTTATTCCCACTGATTGCAGTGCCAGCTCTTGTGCTAACCAGGAAGCTAGTTATAAGGTAGTCACTTCGAGTCACTGTGCAGGAATCAGATTACTTTCGAGTCATAAAGCCCTCCATTATAACTCCTGCGGACTGACAATGCTGACAACTGCTGGCACTCTACATCACCTTCATGCCAATAATCACAGTGAAGACTCAAACCTGAAAACACGTGTCCTTTCTATGCTATTTTTGGCTAGCCACTGAGCATTTGGGTGCATCTGAAGTGTAAAAAAAAAAACCTTTCATCTTGCAGTGGCAGAGGTGGCCTCTGGCCAGTAAGCAGCTCCTGTAGCAGCAGTTAGACAGTGAAGCTGGGTATTTAAATAGACTGCTCTGTTATGTGAAGTTGGCACCCGAGATCGCTGATGATCAGCTGATGATGGTGGCAATGAGGTCTTCATGCTCCTGCTCACCCTACAGTGTAGATGCCTTTTGTGCTGTAAACATTTTCATGAACAAAGCCAATATAATGTACAATCAGACATCACAGTTTTAAAGAGCCTATGATCAATATTTTTACATGACTGCATGTTAACATGAAAAGGTCATTCTTAGTGACGAAGCCTCACTTACTGAGCTCTACACAGTGTTTTCGCATTTTTCAGCTGACTGTTTTTACGACCACAGCTTTACTATTTTAGTAAAGACAGACAAAGTTAGCAACTCGCTGTTGAACACAGTGTAGCATTTAGCAGCGAAAGAGCCAGATTTTTCCCTTGTGACTTTGTGGCGACTAAAACAGAGCTGAAGTGAATATTGGACTTAGATCAGGTGAACAGAATCATGAGTCCAAATGAATGCTAACATTAGCAGTAGCATTCTCCGTATCCACTGATGTGTCAGTAAATAACTGCTAACAAGTTTGCTATATCACCTTAAAAGGTGATAATCTGCCAGTGTTGTGTTTACAGCTGTGAACACAACATTCTACAGCTGTAAACAGCTGTTTCCTGTTTCCAGAAACACAGTCAGATTAATCATATCATTTGAAATTGAAGAATTAAGTTCAAAGTAGGGCTGGGCGATATGGCTGAAAACTCTATCACGATATAAGTGTTTTGTATCGGTCGATATCGATAATTATTGATATTTTTTATTACCTATTTAAAATAAGGATCAGGAGAAAAATACATTCAATATAAACATTTTTATTTTAAATTCAACTGTCCTCTGATTATAATCCCCTCAGCTATCAAGGCAGAAAGGAAAGGAAATGTCAACACAACCATGGAAAACACTCAAATAATAAATGGAAAAAAAAGTGTAAAAATGTAAACAGAGAGAAACCTGAGAACTTTTTTTCTGCAGGTTCAGTGCAGGAAGTTCACAAGCTGATTCACCCTCTGGTGAATAAAATGTTTTCAAATATGTGCAGTGTTTTGGAAACATAGCAGAAACTGAGGTGGACTTGACATCTGTAACATACAAACAAACAAACATGATAGACAGTACAATAAGATTGACTGAACTATAAAACCAGCCTAGACATATGAACAACTTTAGTCACTCTTCTTACTCTAAACATACATGAACTATTCAATTATATTTTTATTGCAAGTGTGTTAAAAAACAAGAAAAAGAAAAAAAAAAGCACGTGTAAGAGATGTTTATAACCTGGCTTCTCCACAGTGCTCAGTGAAGCACGTCTTTAGCTATATGATATGCTGCTGCCTCCGTTACGTCTTCGTACCTTTTAGATGATTTGTCATCAGGCACTGAAGCAGATACCTCTGCATGGTGGTCTGCTGCTTGTTCGGTGGTGCTGCAGTTGGCGGACGTTGGCGAATACAGCTGCGCTCCAAAGAGTGAGCGCGGCTGAGGTGGTTAAACAAGTTTGTGGTGTTACCAGTCTTGGTGGGGACGACAGTCTTGCATAAGTTACAGACCACATTGGTGTGACTACGGTCCGACTTATAAAATCCCAAAAACTCCATGCTGGCGAGCTGACTTTCCCTGTTTTATCGACAATTTCTTCGCTCGTTGCAGCGCTTTCTATTTCTCATTTCACTCCTCGCGAAGCATCAAACACGAGACAACGATGGCACAACTGAACTTGATAATGTTACATGATTGGCGTGTTAGCGTGTCTCTCCCACTGATTAGCGATTACTCCCTACGTTGCTCAGTTACCTGAGAGCGAGTGCCTTTGTTCATGCAACCAACCTCGCTTCGCAACTTCAGGTTTCTTCCGACAAAGAAAAAAAAATTATCGAATGTTTTATTGAACGCATTTTTTATTGATATTGATGACGTGTCTATCGCGAGACATATCACTATTGTTTTATCGCCCAGCCCTAGTTCAAAGTAATCAACTGGTTATTGTTTTCCTCCAGCTAGCTCTCTCATTGGTGCCCAACATGGCATAAATATGACTCAATTCAATTCAGTATGCCTTTATTTGTCCCACGAGGGGAAATTCCAATTCACAGCAGCATCAAAAATGGATAGAATGTTAAAAGACAACAAGTGCATGCAAGTAAGATCAACGTTCATATGTGCAAACCCTCAATAGTCCTCTTCTGCATCCTGATTAGTCCATTAGGATCAGCTAACTGAGTGCACACCACACAGCATCAGCTCACCTGTCCACGTTTTAGCCTTCTTGTGGAGTAATCAACTAATCTGTGTGTTGGCCTCAATTCCACACAGTTTTGCAAAATAACTTTCTTATCAGTGTTGAAAGCAGCATTTGTACCAGAACTGGCCTGCCAGTGGAGTGCGAAATCAAGCGAGAATAATCGCCAGTAACGAGGCTGATGTTACAATGCAACCTGTTGTCAAAATGGACACAGAGGTTATTGTGTGGGTTGAATATTTTTTGGCGATATTGCCGTAACGATAGAGAAGCCAAATTGGCTACAGATGGTCTGACTGCTGCCATGTTCACACAACACTGACATTCACTGCCAAATTGTTGTGGTTAAGCTTGTCGTTTATGACTCTGAACTCGACTACAAATAGTAAAATGGTTGATTATAGCAGGCGGTCTGACTGGTTGATGACTAATAAAGCATAGCGGTAAGAGATGGATCTTGTAACCGGAAAGTTCAAACCCACAGGAGTTGATGTCCTTCTCTGAGACACTGAAAGTTTCTCTCGATAAAAGAGTGTAAACTGATTAAAATCATAGATTATAAACAATGAAAGCTAGTAATTTCTTTGACCGCCATGTCTTTCATTCTCAGCCAGAAGAATGTTGAGATCCATCCACAGATACACAGAAAAGACAAAACAAGTTTCCCAAACATAAACTAAATGCACTCTTTACATTTTTCCGTGTGTGTGTGTGTGTGTGTGTGTGTGTGTGTGTGTGTGTGTGTGTGTGTGATCATGCAGGGACAGCTCATACAGGCATGTTTACGCGGTACTGTATATTTAAAGCAGGTTCCTGCTTCTCCTCGTGTCCTCTGGCTGTTGTGTTCACAGCGCTCTGACCTCTGACACCCCACCCCCCCCATCCACGGGCATGCTCTCTGAACACCTCTCCTCTGCTGGCTCCATGCTGCAGCACACTTTCTCACAGTTCTGTGGTTTCAGGCTTGTTTGTGGCGTGACGTTTCTCTCACTTGCGCCACATTTGCTATGCAGTACTATTACAGTACTATTATGTGGTCAAAGGTGTTGAATGGAATGGAGACAGTAGATACACACTTCTTCTGGAGTGAGCTCCGTCTGATACGGTGTGTTCAACTCGCTTTTTAAACCAGGGCAGTCAAACATGCAAGATAAACTTTGCTGTGAGTCCTGTTATGGGCTCAATTATTGTTGTCTTTACATGGACGGCGTTGTCTGCCATATGGATAGATAGCGAACGATATCACTGCTGATCACCGGTACATGCATTGAGTTGATGGCAATACCACCTGTATTATCATTAATTAATCATGTGTTGGTTGTGTGTAATAATGGTTGTTCTGATGCTTCCTCTTCTGTGTTTTTTATTTCATTTACAGGTCTTAAGACTTGTGGAGTAGACAGAAATATTGACATGCAAACAGATTATTCAGAGTGTGTCTATATCCATTAAGGCTGACCTGCATGAGTGGAAACCAGACTTGTGCACATGCATACAGTTTCACAGTGATTGATTTTCAGACAACCCAACAATGCATATGCACGGCTTTAGAAATATGCTCAAAAGCACTGGTTGTGAACGTGCGCATCATTTTTGGTGGATGTGTTTACTTTGCCTTGGTGTTCATTTTGCTGCCATGCTTTCCTCAGAAATTTGTCTCGATGAGCCAAAACAACAGTTAAATAAAAAGATGCAACAAAGCCTGACTGCCACTTCCTGCTTCCAGGGCATAAAATGTGCAGCTCGCACGCAATTTTGCCACCGCTGTGTACGATGTGCAACGTGGCACGCACTGCACAAGCCTACAGTACAGCACAGCGACACACCACAAGTTACAGTAGTTATGGCGTGTTGTTCCCTGCTGCACTGCTGTAGTCAGCCCTTTGGCTTCTCCGCTCTCTGCTGCCAAAACCTCCAGCGAGCTGCTCGGCTCCAAATGGGAACACTGGTCTGGCTGCCCGCAGCAGCCAAAGTATGATAAGCCGCAGAGCAACGTTCTCCCTCCTGCACCATCCTTAGAGAGCTCCTGGTGTGGATAATAAAAGCTGTTGATTAATTAGCGGCAATTAACGTCTGAGAGTGGGTTTGCTAACTGTTGGTGATCGAGGAGTTTATAGAGCTTTTTTTACTGGTGCACTGACTGGAAGCCGTTTTCAGCTACATGGCTAAAATGAGGATGTAATAGTCCATTTGAGGTGGAGGTTTTAAACTGGAGTTCAGGACAGTAAACCTCAGAATTCAATGAAAAAACGTTTATTGCTCTCGTAGGGTCTAATTAACACTAGCTTGCTCACATTATTGTACCCACGAGGACACTTAGACTATGACTGAATGTCAATGAAACAAGCTTCGTTCAAGCCAACACTTCACTCAGATTTTGCATCATGAATTCATAATTACACTATTAATGCAGTACAACAGTAGTCTGCTTCTTTCCTCAGGACATAGCCAGCTGGCTTTGCAGGAAGACAACATCCACATTCTTAATCCTGCCTATTACACTCAGAGGAAATCGATGATGCAGGTGTTGATTCAGAAGTCTGGATTTGGGCTGTCTTACATTTTTGCCCCACTGCTAAAGCATTAAACATTAGGAAAGCCTTTAAATATCTCAAATTCCAATTCATCCCATTCTCAGCCCTGTAGGTGGAGGGAGGGAGGCGGCCACATTACATTAGCAGAAGCTATAGGTCTAAACAAGACAGGGCCACCCCTCTCTGCTTTCCAATCCCTACAGAACACATAACAAGACTCTCCTCCTTTGGTTACCTCAGGTGACGATTTACTGCTTAGACCACACAGACACGAGACAAACACACACCAAAAAAAGCCTTAACTCCCTCTTCACTTGACCCCAGTGAAAACCCATTTTAATCAGCGAAAGAACTGCTTGCCTGGAGCAGCCTCAACACCTAATACCTTCGACAGGTTCATCTTGTTACTGAGCAAATAAATCCTGCTCACAGACACGCTGAGTTCAGACGTGGCTTTAAGAGGCCTAAGGGTGGTTTCCTTTAGGAGTGCTGTGACTGTAATGAAAACATACAGCGGTCGTGAGGCCCACTTTACCGTCCCTGCTTTTGTTATATAGCCATGAATACAAATGGCCCCGCTAATTCACTCAAACTCCTAACAACACTCATTTCCCCTCCTGCCAGAGGTCATTTGGTGCTCCGTCGCTCTTGCAGCTCCTTTTCCTCATTACATCTGCCTCCCACGGGACTCTTCTCCAAATCCTCAACACAATCACTTTTAAACACTCCCTAATTAGTTTTGTTTTTGGATTTTTGAGACGTAATTCATATTATTTATCTATCTTTTGTTTGTTGGTGTGCGGCCTTCGTTTTCCACATGACCTTTGCTGCGTTCAGTGTGGGGTGATGAGCCCTGGAGTGCGATCGAGGCTGGAGGCAGTCCAGAGCTTTGGCGGCCCTGACCAGGCCACCGCCCAGGATCTGAGCCACTGCCAGGTGGCTCTGGTGCCACTGGGCCCGGAGCCACAGCCGCAACCACAGGGAGTCCTAGATCCAGGCCAGGGGACCACAGCATGATGCTTGACTACAGGGAGTCACTGGACACACAGAGAATGGACGGTTCTTTAGACGCTATGCGTACAGTTAAAGATAAGACCCATATTAAGGAATTGTTTAATTCTTTAAAACGTAATGTCCAGCATCATTATAACTGGAAGTAAATAGTATTGCTTCATCAGTGCTTTCTAAACTTGCCCACCTTTGATCAAACATTACTCAAACATTTCAGTATGTTTCCCAACATAAGCAAAGTGAATCTCAGTCCCCCAATCAAAAAAAAAACAAAATGGTTGATTTTCACAGAATTTGACTAATTGGACTGGGGGGGGGGGGGGGGGGGGGGGTGCATTTATTTCTGATTGATGATGTGTATCATTGAACAAAAGCACACAACATTTTCATTAGCAGAGCGCCAAAGTAAGAGTAGAGTAAGCCCCAAAGCTCTTATCTTTGTTTAATGTCAGACATGTTTAACATTTTGTTGCATAGAAGGAAGAGGGCTCTGCTACAGTGTTGCCAATAAGCAGGGGTGGGGGGTGAGGGTGGGAGAGGGTTGTTATATATCTCTTTTGTGACCATTTACCTATCTGCAACATAATGCTACATTGCACAAGATGGTTCGACATTAGCTTGCCTTTTAGTTCACATTAGTAGCTTGAACTAGCTTCTTTTGCGGTGTTACATATTTTGAGTGGTTCCATTAACAGGAACAGCAGAACAACAACAATAAAATTCCCAATATTTTCAACTGGAAATGAAAAGCCGTAGCCTGACGTGAACATTTTTCCCTCTCAGCTGCCTGTAATTAGAGTCCATATGATTTGATGTGAAGGCGACATTAGTCTGTGCAGCAGATTCTGGTAAATTACTCCACCCGGCTTTGGTTTGCCAAGAGATACTTACAGCTCAAACTCCTCCTAAAACAAAGAATAGTTGTTTTTATTTGACTATTTGTCTAAATTAAAATAAATAAATAAATAAATAAATAAAGCTCCATACTTCACTCACAGACATGAGAATGGTATCAAGCTTGTCATCTCCCAGAGAGCAAATACATACATTTCTCAAAATGGGTTTTTTTTACACCAAAAAGTATAATAATTTTGTGGCATGATGTAGTTTTTTTAATATGGTGTCTCTTCTCATAACAGGAAAGCACAGATTTTTCTCTCTGAGGTACATTTCCCTCCGGTGACGGAGAGCCAGTTCGGCACAATGCGCCATTGTGTAGAAGTGCTGCGCTGATCCTCGGTATGTTCTGTTTGACATTTGTGGCATTCCCGCCGAGTTCTACCCCGATTATCCTTATCATGGAGAGACAGACTGATGGGAGGAAGATAAGGCCCTTACCAGCCTTTGAGCCAGGCACAGGGCCGTTACGAAGACAAATGTTCCCCGCAGTTCAGACCTCCCCGTGGAGCCTATTAGAAGGTCAGAGATTCTTTATGACAAATGGATCTGGAGAACAAAATGGCAATATATTGTCTTGGGTTTGAATAGTTTTCTGCTGTAGGAATGTTGATGGAAACATCCTGTTGGCACTGTTTTGTACACCGTTGTGTCAGGCTGGCATCGTATTTATAACTAGACAGACCAGAAAGGCTGATGAACTTCTCTCTGGCTTTATTGGCGCTTTGAGCATTACCTGCTAACACTCTTCATCCCGAGCTGCTGAGGGAAACTGCAGGGCCTGGTAATTATTCTCTGTGGCCTCATCACTACGAGTGACCACTTTCTCATATAATCCATGCTACAGTTCCCTATAAACATGCCATGACGCACACATACGGTACATCAGGCACAGTTATGCAGTGTAACTTTCAGTAATCTGAAATAACTCCATATGAATAAAATTTCACCAGTTGAGCATATTAATGTCTAGAAATAAGTGACAATATCAACACCAAATAAGGGAGATTCACTCATATTAACACCAGCTCAGGCTTATTTGAATTGACTTAAAGAATGACTTGTTATGATGGATCATGTGTATCTATCTTGCTCAATTTCCTATTCAAGTGTTGAGTGGGCTCATAATTCCACATGGATCCATTCCCTCTTCATATCCTAATCTATAACCCTGCCATGCCCCGATCAGCGCCTGTTATCAGCCTTTATTGCACCACTGATAACCCATTCAAAGGGCGCATTAGCATATCGCCCGTGAAGTGATGACTGTAGAGTGCGGGTGATTTGGCTCGTAAAACGCAGATTGGCCGCTTTAGTGTAATCCACGACCCGCGGGGAGCCCTGCTTCTTCAGAACGAGTCCGAGTGAAGAGACAGAAAAACAAAGTTAATGGGTGACAAACCTCAGTAATGCTTTGCTGCTATAGGGCACTGGCTCCATTAACTGTAACCTGGTGAAAGGCATCACGCTGAGCTGAATGTCTTCTGCATCTGGCCTTTCTGTGGTAATGAGGTTGCACAAAGGTAGAGTCTGTCTGGTCTTATGCATGCATGTGCTTAGCAAAGTCCTCCCGTGCTGTCCAGCAGTACAGCTTGGAGTAGTGAACAGATCTTAATAGATAAAAACAGAGGATAAGAGGTTGTCCTTACTTTTGTACATCTGCACTGTGAGTATATGCGATACGTGAAAAATGTCACTGTTAGAGTCTCAAGTGCGATGAGGATAGTTGAAATTAAGGTTAAACCCCACGAGAGAGAATCCAGTGAGATGAATGTGTTAATACCCACACAGAACCTGCTTTTAGAGTGATTAGTCAGTGAATTGATTGCCAGAAAATCAATCTTCAGCATTTCTTTCAGTGCATTTTGCATTTATTTGGTGGTTGGCAGTCGAGAAAGCTCCCGCCTGACTTCAACCAGAGACGCTGTGATTACATGGTTAGCATCTTTTTATATCACTGATTCCAGCTTCGCAAATGTGAAGGCTTGCTGATTTTCTCAGTCTTATATAATAGTAAATTGAATACCATTGGGTTTTGGATGAAACAAACTATTTAAAAATGTTACATTTGACAACTGGAAAGTTGTGATTGGGATCATTTTTTCACTGTTTTCTGGCATTTCATAGAACAGTGAATCAATTATTCAAGAAAATAATTTGTAGATTAATCAGTCATGAAAATGATACCTAGTTGCACCCCTACTTCTTTTCATACCTGCATTCAGCCCACTTGATCTGGACTGGAAGGCTTTCAGACTGGAAGGTGGATGCAGCGCTACATTGAGCTAAAACTCAGTGTAGCTGATCATTGTCTCGGCTCATCCAGCGTAAAACTTTTATGCAGAGTGTTGTTCTCTTTTAAAATTTGGGTGTTTGCTACAAACAGCACATTACACAAATCAGCCCATGTATTTATCAGGACCTTGTGTTTCTCATGAACTGTTGAGTCTGGTTTGGTTCTGGAGCCTCAATAAACAGCTTCATCCAGTATAAATAGTAGAGCCTTTGGTCTGTTGCCACTGCGGCTGAGTGCAGCAGCAGGGAGGAACAGCTGTAGTCGCTCTGTCGCCGAGACCAGATCACTCCTCAGTCATCCTGCCAGTCCTGTCTAACATAAGCAACACTTGAAGACCCAGAGCCGCTTTGAGGGCCTGGCTGTAATTTCACCCTACAACCTGCAGCCCTTTACCTCCTGTGTGTGTATACCTGTGCATGTATGCAGGCATATTTTTATTCTGCATATGTGATGTGTGAAGTATCTTTGTTTGCACGTTAACAGAAAAACAGACATGCAGACTTTACTTTCATTTTCCTTATTAAAAATGCACTGATGAATATTGATATTAACATTATCAACACAAATGATTCTGTGTAATGTTAAATGGGACCCTTGAATTATCAGCTGGCTTTTAGTTCAGCCTCAGAAAGCGGAGAATCGCTGCTGAGCAATTATATTATATTATATTATCCATCCATCCATTTTCTATACCGCGTATCCCTCTCGAGGTTGTGGAGGGGCTGGAGCCTATCCCAGCTGTCAACGGGCGAGAGGTGGGGTACACCCTGGACCGGTCGCCAGTCGATTGCAGGGCACAAACACACAACCATTCACACTCACTCACACCTAGGGGCACCAATTAACCTAGAGCATGTTTTTGGTCTGTGGGAGGAAGCCGGAGTGCCCGGAGAAAAAAAAACCCACGCATGCACAGGAAGAACATGCAAACTTCACACAGAAGGCCTGACCCAGGAATCGAACCGGCAACCTTGTTGCTGTGAGGCACGCACGCTACCTGCTGTGCCACCATGCAGTATTATATTATATTATATTATATTATATTATATTATATTATATTATATTATATTATATTATATTATACTTTATTTCTTGTATGTGCTGGTTTAATTTTGCATGTCACGTATGGCATTAATCTACTAAACTGAATGGAAAAACATGCAACATGCATGTGTGTAGTACTAAATGTATACTGCATGTTTATACCTATTACTGTCTGATTCAGATTTATTTGCCAGTTTGGGAAAAAAAGAGATTTGCAGTCTATAAATCTATGGTATAAATAATGCATGTAACTGGTTACGTAATATCTTTCAACAGCTTTCCACATCAGACACTTAATTGACTTAACTTAAATCAAATTAAGAGCATGTTTAAATGAATCAACACTTGCTGGCATGAAGAATTTTAAAAAGTGCAGCACATGACAGGACTCTGAAACATGCGCAGTTGCACAATATCTGCATCAGAACTGAAAGCATTTATAGGTAAAACATGGCTGCAGCCAGGGTGAATTTCCTGGGTTAATGTGAAATGTTGGCTGCTTTAAATGAGGCCTCCAGGTGCCTGATGGGTCACTTGGCCCTGCTCCCAGAACAGTTTGTAAAGGAAGGATTAGGCTGTGTTAATTGGATAGATGGTCCAAAAAGATTAGGTGCTCCGAGGAGCATTTCTTCACCCCTTCAGCCAACACGGTTGTGGAATAATGGAGTCCTTGACTGTAAACATGACGCCCAGATACAGTGTGTTAATGTGCTGACGGAGCTGTTGGCCCGGGAGGAGCCAACAGGTGGAGATCTCTGACCTGAGCACAGTCAGGTTAGAGGTCTTAAAGGAAAGAAAGAGTTTTAGAGCTTTTATCTGACTTGTATTGCTATGTATGCCTATGAGTTCAAATGCTCCTGTCTATTCACAGTATTTTGTTGCATGTAAAATACCTCTTCCTGTTTATACATCTCCTGTCCTGACCCCACCCTCACACAAATGACAGCTCATAGAGATGACTGACAGATGCTGGGATGGCAACTGGACCATTCGATTGGGGCAGAGAGTGGGACTACGCCAGTGTTTCTCAATCCGGTCCTCGGGCCCCCCTGCCCTGCATGTTCTAGATGTTTCCTGTTCCAACACACCTGATTCAAATGAGTGGCTTGTTATCCGGCCACTGCAGAGCTTGATGACGAGCTGATCATTTGAATCAGGTGTGTTGGAGGAGGGAACATCTAAAACATGCAGGGCAGTGGGGCCCGAGGACCGGAATTGAGAAACACTGGACTAAGGGTACTTTATAGATTTTATATCCTTGTTTAAAAATCTAAATATCAGCAGGAGAAGATCATGTTCACGTAATTTAGAAAATTTACAGATTTCAGGATAACCTTGAATTTACTGTTTTGTTGAATATAACAGAGTAAGTAAAATATATTTTTTACTCCCACACCAATTTGCCAAATCTTGCGAAAGCCCTGTCTTAAAGTGACAGATTCCCTCACAAATGTTTGACTATAAACCAGTAAAACAAGCTTATAGCCATGCTAGCAGCTCTGTGAGGCTGTGCATGGGCACAGAAATGCTTTGGGCTAAATGCTAACATCAGCATGCTAACATGCCCACAAAGACAATGCTATAATCCTGGTGTTTCAAGGTATAATGTTTCCTATGTTCAACATTTTAGTTTAGCGTGTTAGCATAGTAACATTTGCTAATTATCTCTAAAAAAAAATCTTTCCTTGATGGGAATGTCAATTTTTTGTTTTGCAGATTTTTGGTCGTGAGCTAAAATAAGAATTTGGTAACCCAAGCTATGCCATACCCCACTATCTGATGGTTTTCATGTCCATGTTTGTCTTGCTGCAGGTCCTTCAAGCCAGACTTTGTTCTGATTCGCCAGCATGCCTACAGCATGATCCCCGGTGAGGACTTCCGAAACCTGGTGATCGGCCTTCATTTTGGTGCCGTTCCGAGCATCAACTCTCTCTTCTCCATCTACAACTTCTGCAGCAAACCTTGGGTGGTGAGCAAACTTTAACGTTTTTGTGAGTCTCTCCCTCTGGAGCTGCCTCCGGCTGATTTATTTGGGTCATTAAAGGGACCTGTAACGCCTGTCTCTGGAATTGAACAGGTTGTGAATGCTGGGCTCTGTATGGGCTCTTACTGGTAGTCTTGTCAGCTGCGGTATAAGTTTAAAGGAGCACGTTTGTTCAGTAAAAGACAAATCCCATACTTAAAAAAATTTGATGAAATATGCACTTCACCAAGTTGTAGTTCACTTACCACATATTTACAGCTGTTATCTATTTTGCAAAGCATACCATACACTTTTAGAGAGCAATAATTTAGTATTTATTTTGATGTTCAGTCAAAATCAATGGCAGAAATCTGAAAGCTGCTTGAGATGGGCGATAAATCTCTATCCATGATCCCTGAATGTTAAATGTGCTGGCACATGTCCCCCTTTGGAAGCCAAAAACATTTTAAGCTTTAAGAAAAGCTGCATATGCAAAAGGGTTTTGAACACAGTGATTTACAGTGTTTGAAAAACACAGCATAAAATGTAGGTAATGTAAATGTCACCATGTGTTTTGTAATGTGGTGAAATAATAAATGAGCAACTATTTTCGAAATCTTGCAGCACCCTTGGCTCATCCTCAAGAATGGGCTCCATTTCTCTTCTTTTCAGTCAAAAATGTGTCCATTTTGTGCTTGTGTTTTCACATTCTGGATAAATCATGCTAACCTGAATCATGCTAACCATGCCAGCCTCAAACAACTCTTGTTTGTTTATTGTTCCAAAATCAGTAGAGAATCAAGAAACCTATGCTATGTTTGAGAAATGGTTGGCAAGAATGTAAAGTGTTTGTGAATTGAAGTTGATGAGGCTTAAACGCTCATATGGTCTGTTACTCATAATGTAATCTGCATTTCTGGCTCTATTTAGTTGTTGGTTGCTAATGATGATCTAAAACATCGGCAGTAAATGTGAAGCTCTACAATCAAACAGGGAAAGGACACCTATTTTAAAAGCGGTAGAGAAGCTTTTCTACGGTCAGTGTAGCTGAAGATTGCCCAGAATACACTGCAGCACCAATTTCAGGGTGATTTCACTGTTTGTGTTTACCCACAGCTGGATGCAATAAGTCTGAAAATAGGTTTTTCTTTTTAGGGCAACAGGTGTTAAAACTTCCACAGTCAGAGCTGGGTCTAACTGCAATACGTCACACGTCCATTTTGTCCTAATCCAATTTTGAGATGTAGATCATCCATCAGGCAACATTCAAAAGCTTCACACTAGCTTCTCCTGCCGTCCACTGCTTAAACAATGATGTCTGACTGTCATGTTTCTTTGTGCTTGCAGTTTTCTCAGATGATTAAGCTCTACCACTCCCTCGGTCCTGAGAAATTCCCCCTGAATGAACAAACCTTCTATCCCAACCACACGCAAATGGTGAGTTCTCTGCCTTTCCAATACTGAGAACAGACCCACACTCACACACACACACTCACAAAAATCACCATAGACCTCCTGTGGCCAGTTTTTCATTAAATCTTTATTATAAAAATATAAAACACAGAAATTAAGTCAAACATTTCTATAACCCCTACAAGGAAACACCCCCCCACACACTTCAGGAATCAGTGTTTACACACAGACTGTACACAGCTTCCTTGATTGGATTTTTTTTTGTTTTTAAGGATCAAACTTGACCAAGTGTTTCTGTGTTAAGCAGACAGTATATTTACACAAACGTGAACCACAGAAATAGTGACACAGAAATGCCACAGCTGGAGAAAGAGCCTCGTCATCACATAGAAAGACAAAGGAGATATTTTACACACAAGAGAAAATCTCTACTGGCTTAGATTTGTTTGCTTTACACTAAGTGTTTTCCCTCAAAGGTCGGTACTAACTTTTCTTGTGACTTCTTAAAAACAAACTGATACATAATCATGACTCACGACTGTACGTTGCAAACTTAAGCCAAAGATTTGCTGTCAAGAGGAAGCCAACAGGCTGAAGAAGAATTTCACTTAAAAAAAGCAAAACTTCAGTTAAAAATGAACATGGACTGAGAGCTATTTTGTTAAAAGCTGACTACTTTCCTGTGCAGTTAAATAGCCTGGATTAACATCACTGAATTCTAATAATTTTATAGTAGATTATAGTAGAATTTAGATGAATTTATCAAGCCAGTAAGCCATCGCCGTTTTCCTCTGATATGATCTGACTTTAGCGGAAAGTTTTAGAGTCTGGAGATGTTCAAAATGCTGTTTTCACGCACAGAAAACTCAGGGAAAACACCACATTTTTCCTATTTTGGAATGAAATAAGCTGATTTGTTCTCTTGCTGATATTAACACGAGAACTTCAGTTCCATCCTCCTGTCTGCCCATTAAATATGAAGCCGCAAGATGGTTTAGCTTAGAATAAACACTGGAAATAGCTACCTTGGCTCTGTCCAAAGATTAAAAAAAAAAAGCTTACCAGCACCTCTAACAGCTCACTAATTAACATGTTATATTGTGCTCGTTTAATGGAGGTGTAAAAATGACCAGACTCCAGTAAGTAACTGCACCCGGCCAAGAGACAATCCAACACATAACCCTCTGCAATATCTGATATTTCTATGAATTAAACAAAGGAGACATAAGGTGGGAAATGGTGAGCTTTAGTGGCGCTGGCAGGAAGATATTACAGTTGAACAGAACCAGGTTAGCTGTTTCCTGTCTTAATGCTACTGATACTACTGATAAGCTTACTGGCTGCAGCTTCATATGTAGCATACATTACACAAGTGGTATCAATCTTCTCATCTAACCCTAAGCAAGAATGCAAAGTGTGTTTTCTGAAATGTTGAACCACCAACTTGGTCAAAGCCAGTTTTTGTCCTCAGTGCTGCCTATGTTTAATGTTAGTGATGAAGGGGCCATTACTCAGTATGAAGCAAATCTGTGTCTGTTATTGGAATGGACTGAAGGTACAGCACTGGGAAAAATGAGAAAAAACCCTATATGGAGCAGGTGAACAAGAATGAATTTAGTGACAATATTTCAATATTGTTTTATATATATATATATATATATATATATATATATATATATATATGTATGAAATAGTTAAATACAAAAAGACTGAATATACACTTATAAAATATCTCATTGTCTGAAACCTCTGCTTATACTTGACTCCCAGCAGGGAAACTATGATCACGGTTGCAAAAAAAGTACCATAAGTAGCCTACCAGTCCAATGGAAATGCTGGTCCTTCATTCTGGACGGTTGCACAGGCTGTGATGGTTGTCACAATGCAGTTTTGACCTGTTATTACATATTTTTTTCTCTTTTTTTTTTGCAGATATACCACATGGTTACAGAATAATCCAATAAACATATAAATAAATGCATTACAGAGGTTTCAGCTGAGTCGATAGTTCATTTCTGTAGCTTATGTTATATACAGCAAAAATAAAATATCACCATCTCTGCAAGAAGTGAGCTCTTCCCTGCGTTGGCACTGTAACAGACAGACATTTTTAGCATTTCTGATATTTATCAGTGCTCAACAGAAAGGGCGTTTGTGATATAACTGCAAAGAGTTACATTGCAAACATTCAGGTAAGCAGAGATACTACCATCCATAAAGACACGTTACAGTAAAAACTCAACATAATTGATGTATACTTCACTGTAAAACAATACCATTTTCAAAAGGTTTTTTGAAGCCAAAGTAAGAGGTATAACTTTCAGAGATCATACCTCACATTGGCACTTGATCTGTGTGGTTGAAAAGATTTTTGGCTCTGCTCTGTATTGCTGATGTGCAGAAGTGAGTCTAATGCTAGCTAGCGCAGTTCAGTAGCAACAATGCAACACCTTCTCATATTTCAACATCGTGATCATTGGCTGTACTTTTTCATTGATTGAAATTCATCTGCTACTTCATTACCTTTAGCTCTGAGAGTCCTTGCTTTTTAAAAAGTTTAACTGCCTCAATACACCACCATGCTAGGTTAGCAGTAGAGTAAGTGCAGGTCACTAATTAATGCCAATAATACTTATACTTTTAATTCTCTGCAGGTCAATGCTTGTCTTGGGGATTTGTTTTTCAAATCTGAAGATCACAATAGAGGTTGACCAAGGTCTCGCACTCATTTATGGTCTTTTAAAAGTCTGTCTTTGTCCCTTTTTTTTAACACCACTGAACCCCAAAGAGACAGTTTGGTGCAAGGACAGTTGATTTGTAGTTTGGGAATATGATAAGATTCCAACAGGGTGATCTGCACAACAAAAAAGGTATTGTTTTCTATCAGAAGTGCTACGAAACAGGCACTGTAATGGATTTGATCTTTTCTCTTTTTTTGCCCATTTAAAGAGGCTGTCACCCAGGCCAGTGAGCTTTAAGAGTCCTGTAATACTCTAGAAGTGATTGGGATGGGACGGAATCAAGGAGATGGCAGTGGATTTCAGGCAGGGTGCTTTGGGGTTCAGGGGTCGGTGGTGTTGATGGTGGTTTTGTCGCGTGCAGTCATGCCCCGGTACCAGCTGCAGTAGCCCTCCTTCTGCTGGATGCAGGCGTAGTGCCGGGACTGGTAGCCGGGATAGCCGAAGTGTGACAGCATGTCCGTCCATAGGCACTCATTCTTTGAGGTCACAAAGCAGGGCAGGTAGTGGCAGGGCTTAATCTACAGAGACAGAAGCGAAACTAAAGATGTAGCCATGAAGCAGGAATTAAAACTACCTACTAGCAACAACTGCTATAGACCCACTGTGTTTTTTCAGTTGAATAGTTATGAATCTAGTTCCTGGCTTACTGTAATACACTCTAGTATATTTTGAAAATTTTAGCGAGCGTTAGACAATCTATACACCAAATATAAGATACAGCTAGCAGGCAACTAGCTTAACTAGCATAATATTGGAAAAGTGGGGAAACTGGGTCTTTCCAGTTTAGAGATTTACAAAAAAAAAAAAATCACATTTAATACCTGTAAACCACTCTTTAAGTTGCTAAATGAGCTAAGAGGTGACTTTTTAAAAATTTGGATAGTGGCAAGCTAGCCGTTTTTCTCCTGTCTACAGTCTTTACCCTAAAGTAAGCTAACATCCCCTAGCTTCACATTTAGCATGAGAATTGTATTAATGTCCTCACCTAAATCTCGCCCCAAAATGAAGGACATTCTTTTAATGTTGCTGAACAACGTATTTGGCTTATTTTCTAATTGAAGCTAACTTTAATTAGCAGTTGTATGCAACTTCAACAACAGTGAGTCTACAGCCTGGAGGTCTGTGCAAAGGTCAAAGTAGAATTAGCTTAATGATCTATTAACATATGAAATAAATCTCACAATTGTACAAGAGAAATCAAAGAAAGTAAGCGAGTATATGATTTGGTTGAAATATAAGGGGTGAAGCATCTACAACATGGAATCTCCCCTGAGCTGTACTGCTTTCAGCTTTTTCTTTTAGTCATTTATTGCAGCAGATTAATAGATGAGGTGTGAAAAGGCAGCTTTTTAAATAGTTAAGTGAAAAACCAATAAGCACACCCAGGCATTCATATGCTTTGTGCTGTGGGATGTTAAATGAATGTCATCCATCTCCGTGAAGCACTGATGTTTTTGTAGTTTGTTCATGATTCAGTTCAGTTTTATTGAACCTCTTTTCGTGCGTCACACCTCCAGGTGCTCCCACAAAAAGCAGCTTCACAGATGAATATCCTGCATGAATTGACAGGAAGATTCGCACAACTACTCAGAGGTGATGAACAGAAACGTGGCATTTAGCGACAGCAAAATGGAGTCATCAGCCAAATAGAGCTGCGCTTATCTGGATCTGAATCCGCCAGCAAATTCAATCAGCAAGTTGGAGGGCGCACTTGCCATTTTTGGATGTTTTTGTTATTCAAGCCTGGAGAGTCTGTCCTCCACGGTTCAGAGAAGTTCGACATAACTTCCTGGTTTGAGTGATTTTATTGATGTGTGGGGAATAATTTTCGAACCGGTACGACGCGCTTCCTGCTTTGCAATGCAGTAAATCATCATTTGTGGAGGAATGTGGAGGACGCCGGAGTGTCTTTAGTAAGTGTGATGATGTTTATGCCTGCCTTTGCTTACTGACTCTCAAACTGAAGTCTTGGTTGATCGATGGGCTTCTCTGCATGCCTCTGGGCTGCTGCCATGTATGCACTGTACACAGTTTGCAGGAGATGGCCTGCACCGGGAACAAATAGGTCTCTCTGCTAATCCACTTATACTGATAGGGGCCGATGGTGTTAGCAGATGTCCAGGACACTGTTGTACAGTAGGACGTTTATGAGGCGGGTCAGCAGCTGCACAGCGGCAGGCTACATGTTTGAGGCACATAAAACTAGGAATGAAGACTTGAGCTAATTCCAGAGCTGTTATTAAATAACTCCCGGTGGTGGTGGTGAAACTTATTTTCTCTCTATTTCTGTCTCTGCTGAACATCCATAATGTAGAACAGTGGAAACGATGCTGATGATTCAGTCTCAATAACAGTAGCACTGTATAACAGCCATTCAACCACGAGGGTCACTTTAAGTGAACGATTTTTACTCTCACAGTCACAGTTGCAAGAGAAGTTGAACAGTAGCATTAATGAGCCTGAATTGGTTTGACCTTTCACATGCAAAGGCACTTCCATCAGAGGTATTTCCCTCTTTGTGTAATCATTAATAAGCACTCTAGTACACTTTATATAAGTGGTCATTTCATGTTTAGTCTTAGTTACATTTTAGCAGTAAGCTCTAGCTCCTCCTTCTCTTGATCCTCCTCCTCCTGCCTCCTCGTCCTGCCTTATCTTCCTCACTCTTGCTCGGTGAAGGTTGCTGGTTTCCACTCACCCTGCAGTTGCAGCCCAGCTGGTAACGATGGTTGATGCCTTTCTTCTGGGCCAATGAGAGGCGCTCCCACCGCTCATTGAAGTTGCACAGCCCTGTGTAGACCTTGTCATCATACACTCGACCTGAGGAAGAAAAGAACAGAGGGAACTGATTAATGTCTTGAGTCCCAAATTCAATCCACAATCTCCAGTTGCTTTTGAAAAAAGCCATTTTTGAAGTGCCACTTTGGAACTTGGCAACTTTCTGCTGCTGCACAGACTGTATTCTTTCTTCATTCTTAAATTTTGATTCAATTGTCAAAACCTGATTGAACCACCTGTGGATAGGACTTCTCTCTTTTGCAGACAAAGGTGTAGGCAGATGCTGAAAGGCTGATAAAACAGGTACTTTTTTTAATGCAAATTCTTGGCATGAAAGGCTCAACCATGTCAGCAGGTCCATGAGGCTATACTTGGGCAGCTAGCTAAATGCTAATTTCAGCATGCTACCCTGCTCACAATGACAGTGCTGCCATGTTTAGCAGGTTCAGCATGTATGTTTACCAGGTTCACCCTCTTCACTTGACCTGTTAGCATGCTAACATTTGCTAATTAGTGCTAAACACAGAGTACAGCTGAGTCTGATTGGAATTGTATGTTCTTTTTGAATATAATAGATGAAAAGTTAAGGGATCACCAAAATGATTACAATTCATCCTAACGGGGACATGAATGCATGTACCAAACCTATCCATAAGTTGTTGAGAGTTAAGTTGTTACTCAAAACCACAAATGTCAACCTGATGGTGGTAAAGTGGTGAACCTCCTGACGGACGCTGCCAGCCCTGCTAGCATCAACCAGATTCATAGTGCTTTCCGAAGCTTTAAGAAAACTATTATCTTTAATAATTAACAGTAACTTAATCAAACTTGGTGTCATATTGCTGGTAGCTCTTGTTGGGAAAAAAAAATCTTGATCTTGTCTAATTTCACAGTCCTCTGTATGTAACATAGGATAATATAAACAAACCGCTCAAGCAATCCACCTTGTTTATGTATGGTAAGACAATCTCATACAGTAAGACCATATTAAACCAACACCCCTATTTCTGAATATCCAAAGGTCAGCAGACGTCTATTTTTAGTGCCGGACAGTTTGCAGCTTACTGACTCCTGAGACAGGTGCACTGAAGCGGCCTGCGAGCGTTCAGGAACATCATGATTTGTCACCATATGTCTCCTTCACCGTGTTGTCACCACACGGGAATTTGACAGCTCACAAATATGTGCTTCTTCGACCCCCCTGAACCTCCTGCTCAGCCTGCATCCCCGCACTGGGATTACTGGAGTCACTTGCAGGCTTATTACATGGTGTTGAGTGTGTGACATGCTCCTAAAATACTAATCAGGGCTGGAGCACTCAAAGCTTGATCAAAGGAGAGCCAAGCAGCTCGTCTCACAGGCCCTGGTGTGTTTAAAGTGCTTGTAATGCAGTCTTGATCATATGCAGGACTTATTATAGACTCCTTGAGAGCAGCAAAAGACATCAGTGATGTCACTCGCACCCGGACTGGGTAAACATAGCCATTGCTGCCTGGCAACGCCGTTTCGTTCAGTTGCACTGTGGGGTGTAGTTACAGTATTTACAGGTCAGGACTTAGCGACAGTTCTATACACCAAGCACAGCAGGGTCCAAAGTAAACTGCACCTCTGTTGGAAATAGCAAGTAATAAAAAGCTTCTGCTTCTTCCTTCAAGTTGTTAATTACAAGTTGAAGGAAGAAAACTTCCTTCTACAGTTTTTGGCCTGGGAAGTTGAGAGAAATCAGTACAAAAATGTTAAAAAAGGGCCTGCTTTGCCTACTTGCACGATAGCAAATGGTAGGTTATAAATAGTGGGAAAGTTTGTGTCACAGGACAAATGAAGAAGTCTTGAAAAAGAGATGACTGAGGACAGAACAGAGCACAAAGTCAAAGCAGCAGAGCTAGTCTGACTTACTGTGGATCCTGCACTTCCCATAATGCAACTTGATAACTTTTAAACACCCTAGCCAATCCTTTACCATTATCCTGTAATTGTAACTGGTGATCACAGTGAAAACTGGTGTGCCAAAGTAAGTTTGACAGTGGTAGTCAGCCGTACAGCTGAGTTCCTGTGATTAGTAAATTGAATTGAACTACCAAAAAAGCATCAGATTGTGCCTCTCAGTAAAGATCCTGCCAGTCACGTACAAGCATAAAATAACAATCAAGGATATATGTAAGTGAATAAACCAAAGGCAGCTTACCTGTGATCAGGTACTGGTACTTATTGATGTCAAATTTAACGCCGCACAGACTCTCTGAGGCGTCTGTGTAGATATGCTGCACATGCTGGACTTTGTCGAACCCTTTGTACATCTGCGAGACATGAGAAACAAAATTGGAGTGAATACCTGAGTAAAACGTGCAATGCCATAACCCTCACCCTGGCACAACACCCCCGACCCCACCTCCACACATTAATAACCAGGAATGAAAACAACACGCCGGCTTTATCAGATGACATTCCTTATGGAATGCCTCGTGGGAGAAGGAGTGTTAGGCTCGGCCCTTAACTAAATCGTAGATAACATGATTATGTCGTGTAATGTGCTTCTACTTTGATGCTGTTTTGGCAAGGTCATTGCTAAACTGTGGAACTCAGCTCCTTCTATTCAGCTCAGGTATGCAGAGCCAACAGTCAGTGTTTGCCCTGAGAACTTTTTTCAGTGTCATTTATTTGTCTGGGAACAACAGGAAATCCCTGTTTAGATGTGTCGCTCCCAGAAAAGCAGAACAAACTGTTACTTTAGCCTGAAACTGTGGAGGTTTGGGAAAACCAAAGGCATTTGTCTCATAGGATTTGTTGAAATTTGGAGGGAACTGTATCCTATTATAGCCCACAAGGAAAACCACTGTTTGCAGTATAAACCAGCAGACTGTAATACAAATAAATAACCCATGAGGTGCAAAGGTCACATCTAATTCCTGAGGCTAATCCTTACAGTGATGATTGGTGTGCTTCTCTAACAAGAGGCCACTTAATGCTTTTGTGCAAACTGGGATTGTACTGATGCAGCGCATGACTGTTGAAATGTTTATACTCTGACTGAGGAGTTTGGTTGAGCTGTAATGCCTGTAAGCTCGCTAATCCTCCGGCCTGGCTCCTGTCTGAGCAGCGGGCCGGTGTCAACATCTGTCAGAAATATGCAGCGTTATGTAAGAATACAGAGGAAGTGAAGAACAGGCTTTCAGGCTAAGTATCCCAAACTGCTTTTCAGCTATCACACAGCAGCGGAGAGAGGCGGAGGGTCAGTCTCGTAGCTAAAGAGTTTCTGCCACATTCAGTATGACATTTTGTGTGCCTGTGCTTTTAAATCAAAGGAGATCAAAGAGTATCCTTAAATGGAAGAAAAATAGGTTGGTTTCTCATTTTATCTTAACAACACTCTCAGTGCAGCGGCCCTGTGGTTACAATTAGAGTAATGGGTTACATAAACAGCAACCTTAAAAGATAAGTTTCAATGATAAAACCAAAACAAACCAAAGTCAGCTGAGGACATTGCAACCTTATTATTCCAATACGTTCAAGTTAAGCACTGTGCCATTTAAATTAACATGCAATGGACAAGCATGTTAACTTGAAGCTTTGGGAAACGGCTAGCCTAACTTTGGTCAAAGGTAGAAAACCCCTACCAGCACTCTGAAGCTCTGAAGATTTTTTTTACTTTTTCAGTATCTCTTGCTAGGCTAATTGTACTGTCTGTAACTTCATAATTATCTCAAAGACATGAGGATGGTATCAACCTTCTCATGTAATACTCTGCAAGAAATGGAGTAAGTGTTGTTGCCAAAAAGTCCTACTAGTCCTTTAAAGCATGAACGATTCAGTTTCTTGCTCAGCAGTACTTCAGCAGAGGACTGACGCTCTCACCTTCATTTGCTTGACCGTGTAGCGCATCGTTCCAAAAGGTCCATCTCTCAGGAGCTTCTTGCCCACCACTTTAGCTCGAATGACTGCAAAGAGAAAAGACAGAGCGGTCAATGACTTTGAAATGATCTGAGCAAACTGTCACATTCCTCTAACATATAACTTTGAGCTTTCCTCTCCAATCCATCAAATAACACACTGCCTCGTCCAGTAGGAGGCATTAGCAAACCCATTATAAATACCATTTCAGGACGAGGTTGGCACTAGAGTTAATCCGTTTATCCGATTTTCTGCATTGCTGCTGTGTGCCAAGGGAGGCCAATGGGAAAAAAAGACAACAGGGACTTTAGAGTTTGATACAGAAATTAGAGGGAAAGAGGCCTCGTACATGTACCAAGGCTTCATTCTTACTGCTGATGTTCAAGATTGCTTGGATGACTGCTTTTATCAAAGATGAAACTTTTTTTGTATTATTCAAGTCAGCATTAGCAAAACCTTACTTCATTCGGCTTTTTTTAAACACTACAGCAGAGTCACATGAGGCAGAAAAGGGGCAGTGTGCATCTCCTCTGTTTAAACAGGTTTCCTTCTATATTGGGATCAGGCCTTGAAAAAGATCTAATCTGAGTGCAGGACCCTCATGTAAACGTCTGCAAGGTGAAAACACTTTGACGACTTTGATTTGTTTGCTTTCACTCATGTTCGAGTAAGGGGGCTTTTTGTGGAAGGCCAGGGAGTTTGGAGTGTAGAAACGAGTGATAATTTGATCTGGTGAATGGCATCTAACCAGAGTTGCGGGCCCTGCATAAGCAGTCAGTCCTCTGTGAAGTTCACCTGCTGCCCACAGCCGACCGGCTGCAGACACAACTAACACTGGCCATGTTTGTTATCTTCTCCCGGTGGAATTTCCTTAACACATTCTTTAGGGGCTCACATTCCCCAGAAAGGAAAAAAAGTGAGAAGCCTTTCATTCTTTTTCGACTGGAGAAAGAAATGACGCATGTGGCACCTTCTGGTTGGTCTGCATTTGTCTAGCTGTCCTACTTCCAGGCAAATGGAAATGGACATAAAAATAAAACTCAAACAGGAAGCAGTTACAGCACGGCCACCCAAAAGTGGTGACCGCACATTTATTTTGGATATAAAAACCTCAATTTAAACCAAGAGTTTATTTAAATAATCCCCAAAAACTTATTTTGAGCCAGTATGAGCAAATTAAAGGAATGTGGCCATCCAGCATCTGACCAATAGAAACATGGTGTACCCTGTTTGGTTCATTTTCTTTCAGTTTGATGTGTTTTCATGAAAGTTTCTGATCATCAGTGAAAATGCACAATATAGTGAGTAGTTCTTTTCAATTTGTCTATGACAAAAGGACAAACAGGGCTCAGATGAGATCTCACTGCTCTGTGAGAATGTACTCAGGTGGTTTGAGCTGAGTACTAACATGAGCATGCTAACTTGCTCATAGTACAGTACATGCTGACATGCTGTTCAGCAAGTAATGTTAACCATGGCCAGCATTGTGATTTTGCATTAGCCTGCAAACAATGCTTTGGAGTATCAGCCATACATTAAACATGAGGCACAGCAAAATGGAATAATCTTTCAAAGTGCCAGTGAGGTAACACTGCTTCTTCAGCAGAGCACAGAAGTGTTTCATTCCACATGCCAACATTGTGTTATACTTATTGACTTTCACTGACAGCTTCACCATAAATCACAAAACCAAGGTAAATGCACATCATTTCAGGCCTTGCTGTACTGACCCCCTGCCTGCCCTCCGCCGTACGACCTTTCACAATAACTCGCTGCAGATCATTTGATCCATTAATCTGTCAACTCTTTTAATAAGAACTAAATTAGCGCTATTAACTGATAGACCGCCGAGAAATGTACCCAAATGCTGTTTGACAGACGTTCGCTGCTGCAATTACAGAGGAACCAGGGCACAATTACAGAGGAATGTGCACATATAACAGGATACTTTTGCCTCTGTTAAATACACTTTTTCTGTTATTTTAAGTGTCACCCCAAAACCTAGTTTCCTCCACTTGCCTGACCTCAAAACCAACCCTCACTAGAAACAAATGTTCGTGTTTGAGGGGCCACGGGTCAGCTGATGTTACTGAAGAACATCCAGATAGGACCCCTCTTGTTGGATGGCAGCCACTAATTGGCCAGTGATGGTGCCATCACCCAGAGGAATGTGTGAAGGGCCTCAGCTGCTCCGGAGACAGAGGATTTGTGTGATTCCCCTGCAGTGACCCCACGACCTCCTCCACATTCAGCCGTTATATTTATGCACAACCACAGGGCCGCCTGCTCACGTCAAGAAGGCTGCATTACAAGTGTTTATTTAACCCAGTTTCATAATGTGTTCTCGTATCACCCTGGTTCAGCTGGAAACTGTGGACATACTGTGTAGATAAAAGGCATGTGTCTTCAGTTCAGGGAATCACTCATGTTAGGATTACATCACAATATTCAGTGATAGAGCATATATTGCACACATTGCTAGACTATCAGCTATGATAAATCATAATGTCTGTGTAACTGAGGCAAGGCAAAAAGCGGGAATTATGTATGTTTCTTTAACACGCACGCTGCCTGTAACTCGTCTATGTCCAGGTCTAATAAGTCAAACTGGCAGGGGAATACGTTTAGAGCGCCTGCATGTTTTCAAAAAACACACTGATATTTGGTAGCTTCTTGGCGGCAACTTTATTGACCTTACGGCATGAATTTACGCATTAATGCAAAAACACTGATACCGTTCGATGCTTCACGATACAGTTTAATACATGTGATGACAGAAAAACATTTTCACATTTATCATACTGACTAATTTAGTTAGCATGGTGATTGCAGTAGGACACCAGGCAGCTGAAGTGCTTCTATTTGTAACCTTATTTGGCTGTGAATCATAAAGTTGGACTGAAATTCGAATACTTGTTCCTATTTGTGTAAAGATACATAATAACATAATGAAACTGCAGCCATCGAGCGTGGTTTTCATTTTTGACACGCTGTCACCTTCCATTCTGACTTGAGAGTGTCATATAGCCTGCGACCACTGATATAACGCTTTATTTTAGTAGTTAATAACCCAGTGGGTAATGTAGTCGAGATGAAATATCTATCAGCTACTCTATATTGTAATGCAACACTCTCTCTCCCTCTTAGTTTTCTAAACATGAAGAATAACAAGCCAGTGCCGTGACGCACAAGTATTCATCTTCTGCAGAGGATCTGACATACATTTTCAGAGTGGGAGGCTTTTCGTGATAAGAGAGGTAACCAGGGTCTGATTAAAAAGAAAAAAAGAAGAAGTGAATCCATTTGTCACTCAGTATCTCTTGCCTAAAGCAGGGGATTACACAAGCGCGAATGCAAATGCTAAATCTTAAGGTGAGCATGTAATTTAGTTAAACATTTATTTCAACCTACGTACAATGTGGCAAACTGCAGGCATGACAAGAATAAGGTTACTCATTTGTGTGTGTGTGTGTGTGTGTGTGTGTGTGTGTGTGTGTGTGTGTGTGTGTGTGTGTGTGTGTGTGTGTGTGTGTGTGTGTGTGAAGGGAGAGAAAGAAAAGCGAGGCATAGGGCGGGTGACGGTGATTTTAGTATGCGGAAAGTGGTCCAAGTTTGAGGAGGCGAGTAGGAGGAAGAGGAATTCTCAGGATGACACACTACCACGCTCAAAAATAAACAGTGAAACAGAATCCGCTGAAACGCTGGAGCACAAAGCCTGGAACGTTCACTTACCGGCTGGCAAAATGCACAGGAAGCCAGTGCAGTACGAACTATGTTTTAAAATCACAGATACTACGGTGGTCTGTTCATGTCGCAACAGAGAAAGTTTTAAGTCCAGTGTTAATTTCACAGATTCTTTTAAAGACTTATTTTTCCACCTTTCAACAAGGTGACAGTTTTCCTTTTCACTGGATGTTTCTGTTGGATTGAAGCATGGGAATCTTTAAGTAACCAGTCATTTGAATTCAAATGTCATGCTAGCTGACCTCAAAAACACTAGTTGTCTGAGTTCAAATTGGTGTCTTTTGTAAGCTTTGCCAAAGTGTTCAAACCGAGCGCACTGGAAAAGAGAGTGACAACCAACACTTGAATCCTTGTCAGTTGTCCTGGCATTATCTTTGCTTCCTCTGTCCCTGCTTTTCACATCCCTTTCTCCTTTTATCTTTGTCACTGACTCACTTGCTGTGTCCATTTTTCACTGGCTGCCTCTCACCTTTTCTTTTTCCACTTTTTGGTGTGATGATTACGAAACCGCTGTTCAAATGTCAGTGACATGAAATGAAATTCCTGTAGTTTGATAAAAGTCTGACTTTTTGTTGGCAGTTACAGGCCACCATAGGTTACAGTAAGTGAAATTGTAATACAAACATTACAATGCTGCCTTTTAAAATACAACTGAAGCTTATGAAATCATTGGTTTGTGGTGTAATAGTCACTGTATCATCATGAGTGTGTGCTGGGCTGATGCCCATTGCCCCTGTGCTGGCCTCATCTTTAAAACAGTGAACCCCTGAGCCGCTGTGTGGTCATCAGAGAAGGAAGGGATGGGCTGGAGATTTGATACGCCTGGCTTAGGGGGCGAACATCCCAAACTTGTACGGAATCCAGGACCTTTGACATCTCCTCGTATTTTAACTCACTTTTGGGAAAACTGCGGATATCTGATCCATTCGTATATAATGCTTCTCATAACAGGAGTCCTGGCTCCGCTCCAGTTATCATCTGTCACCTGTTGACCTGCACATGGGGTGGGGGCGCTGGTGGCTGACATGGGGAGTAGTGATTTAACTAAATGCTACATAAGTCATTAGCAGAAAGAGGAGGATGTATTGGTACCAGGAGAGGTCCGTCACAAAGCCCCAGGCCATGCAACGCCTGAAACCTGCTATGCTGCACTTGTTTGACAAAGCTCCTCTATGCACAATAAAATACCCACAGTAGGGCAGGATCAGTTTCTCTCAATGGCCTGATCCTCAGTCCCAAACCGAGCATACGCACACATCATGCTAATCCCTAGCAACTGACCTGGTTCATGGAGCAAGCATGTAAAGTTTGCTCCTGTCACCCCGAGCGCTCCTGAACTCGTCGTTACGGAGCGATATTAAATCTCAGGGTCAAAGTTTACTGCCAGGCCTCTAATCTTGCTTTTTGAGGGCTTTGGAAAAACAAGCACTGCTCATTTGCCCTTGTGAATGGGCTGCTTTAACCCAGCTGCCTAATAGCAGCCAACTAGGTCTCTGCACAAGAAGGCAGCCAGGTCATTGCCTGGTGCCCAGGTATGTTAGCAGGGAAAGCTGACAGGATGTCTCTAACCTCGTCAGAACAGTGGTAGGCCAGCCAGTCGCACTGTGGAGGATTTCCCACTTATAGTTCAAATACAAACCACAAAATTGACATCTCATCAGGGATTACTGAAATTCAGCGAGGAAAATGAACTCAAACGCATTCCAGATATCTCTAAGATAAGATTATCAAAATGAAGGTAAAGACACAAAAAAATTTGACCAAAAACTAGAGCCGTCTGCTCTTCGAGCACATTCATGCTGTCAAATATTTTGAGTTGAATTTGTCAAATAAAGTAAGACAGCCTCCAATAACCCAATTTCCAACCCTTTAACCTAATTGTGATTCATCCAGTGGAGTGCCTGCGGGTGATTATGGGTCAGGTCCAAGAAAACAAGAGCAAAACGCTTTGAACTCAAGTACGGGTCTTAAATTGGGAAGATTCAGGCCTGTCGCCTTTGATGTTGACGGTGAGAATTACAGGGTTTCTCCCTCGCCGCATTAGCATTTCAACCCCATACTTTTTTGTTTTCCACGTCTCTGTGTTTTAACTCGCCGTGGTGACACAGGCAGAAGGTCTAAGGTGATAGAAATAGAGCTTAAATGGAAGAATGAAAAAGGCCTGGAGGGACCACATTGTGTTATTTGATTATGTGTTCTGTTCACATTCACATTATCCCTCAAAAATGATGCAATGAAGTGATGAATGAGAGGTTTAACAAATTTGGACCACCTGACAAGCTTGTTTTAACATTTGCCTGGAGACAGTTACCTGTATTTTAAGCAATACATGAAAACTTACCATAGAGGCTAAGGCTTGATCACGTTAAACTATTCAGGCTCCCTATACTCACTTTGAAAGTCTGGACTTTTCCGGACTTAATTCCAGTTAAGGAAGCCCAAGAAAAAGTAAAAATTTCACTAAAACTCTAACTTTGATTGAACATATAAGCAAATTTGACCCAGATTAATGAATCCTTTTTACTTTACATCCAACCGGTGTTTCAGAAGTGTTTCGCTCAGAGGACTGAGGTACAAGAGGAACCGCAAGCAATCAAAGCACACTTTGAGCTAAGCCAGGATCTTGGAAATAGGATTTGTGGGGCTCACAACTGATCACTGCAGCCATTGAAGTTAGTCCCACATCGTACACCGGCAAGTTTCAGCGGGTGCCAATACCATGAGCTACGTGAAGATCTGAGGGAGCGTGAAAGGCATTCATTTAGTGTTTGTGGAGGCGGCATTTTCACTCACTCAAACCAGGTCATTTGGCTGGAAACGCTCCTACAAGCCAGGCTATCACGAGTTACCAAAGATGCAAGAGACAAAGAGAGACCAATTTGGGTCTTCAACTTTAAATATCTATGCCGTATATTAACAGGGTTCCTCTTATATAGATGAAGTCCTCTGAAGGCTAGCAGGCTAAACGTGCACCTCCTCCGCTCTAAGACTCTACAGAGGATTCACCAAAGCATCATCATGTGCTCCCACCCACGCCAGAACTAAAAGAAGTGACTTGCGCCTAGGACAGAAAAACAAAACAAAAACTGGTTGTCCTGCATACTTGGGCAAAGAAGACTTATTTTTTTGGCTGCATTTGAAGAAGCCTTTCATAATGGAAAGCCTTGTAACGTGGTGATGATCTATTGAGTAAATAGGACACTGCTGAAGGAAACAGCACTTGAAAGGCATGTCCTGTGCAACGTGAAGTATTTCTTGTTGTGGTGGGATCATTCAGCGTCAGTGTGAAGACCCTTTCAGACACAAAACAAAGGCACCACTCTGTTGTATTATTGGTTAATAAGGATTCATACAGGTACAAGTAGTTCAATAGGGAAAAACACTTGTGAATTTGTGAATTGAATTGTGTTTGTTGCTGAATGTAAGGTGAGAAGATTGATACCACTCTCATTACTGTGTATTAACTTAAAGCTACAGCCAGCAGCCTGTTAGCTTAGCTTAGCATAAAGACTGGAAACTGGGAAACAGTAAGCTTGACCAAAGGTAGCAATGTCCTCCTGCCAATCATGCCAAAGATCACCAACACATCATAGCTTATTTGTTTAATTCATACAAATACTTAAGTGTAAAAGCTAAATTATGTTAGCCTAGCTTAGCTCTAGCTTCATAATTTACCTTACAGACATGAGAGTGGCATCAATTTTCTCTCTGCAGTGGAAGTGAATAAGCACATTTCCTTGAATGTCAGACTAGTCCTATTAAGGACATAATGAAAATGAAATGAAAAATATTTCTAAAAATTTGGTGTATTTAAAATGGAAAGAAAAAAAATTTCTTTCATTTCATTGTGATGTTGGAGCATCAATGAGAGCTTTATAATCTATCATTATCAGCCTCTACTGGTGACCAGTAGTAAGTGCCACATCATTAGAAGCAACATCTGTGTGCGTGTGTGTGTGTGTGTGTGTGAGTGAAGGGGTGTTTCCTGCAGAAACTAGGACTTCCCTTGTAACATTAGTTGACTCTAGGCACAGGGCAAACACATGCTGGCTTGTGTGTGTGTGTGTCTGAGAGAGATCAATTTAGACTGAGAGATATTGCCTCATTATGTGTCAGGGTTTCAGAGAGTGTCACGGTGGCTTTTAGGTGAAATGACAGTGAAGCAAAGTATCAGCTCAACTCAAAAAGACTCAGCTTCTGCCTTAATATGAATGTATGTGTTTGGCTTGAAGTGACAGGTTATCAGTCAAAAAATTAATGTCATACACAGCTCCTTCTCCACAAGAAATCAGCTGCCCTACTGTCCCATCTGTGCCCCACATCTCAACCCAACAACACCCCCTCTGCCTACAGAGGCAGATCAGAAAATCCCAGAGTCTTTACAAGTGTTATCTAAAAACAGAGGCCAGGTTGGACTGGCGTTCCCGGCTAAGCCAGATCCTAAATTCATATTATTCTGGGGAGTCAGAGAAAGTATAGCCAGGCAGTAAAACAAGCTATGTAAACCCCCTCATCCAGAGAGTGTGCAGATAAATAAGCATGATTTGAAACATCTAAACTGACTGTGGACCATTTCGTGCACTGGTGTCACTCATACCTCCCACCCAGAAACGTGCCTTGCTTGTAACAATAAAGGAAACACATGATAAAATCAAAACTTCATCAATTTTGAGGAAGAAAACCCAGGAAATGTAAGGGAACCCTTAACATAGCATAACTCATCACTTAAAGATGCACCACCAGTGTCCTTCAATGACCACAAACCAGTGTGTTTTATTTTAATTGAGTAGTTTAAAGAACAAATTATAATAGTAGTAGAAGTTCTGGAGAAGGCTAAGTTGATGAAAAATGTCCCCATAGATCTTAATTTAAACTAATGTTTCCTGAATACTCAAAAGAAAGATTTAGCTGGAAGCAAGCTTTATTAAAAGACTGCATGCAGTAAACTGATTGCAGATCAGCTCTCTCTCCTGTGTTGACTGACAGGCAGCACTTATATCTCTGAGATATCTGAGAAATATATATATCTAAACGCTACTCTACAGCAGTTAAAGGGTCCATATAATCCGTTACTCACCTATGTCGGAGTTGCAGAAGGCGTCTTGCGGGTGCGTCAGAGCGCACGAGCAGCCCTCCGTCAGCTGGTTAACCTGCAGGCTGCTGAAGACAAACAGCAGGCTGATCAGGTGCTGGTACACTGACTGCATTTCTCTCAACTTTTCCCACCACTCTCTGCTGCTGGAATAAACTGTATGGAGTCCGTCTGGATCCGCTCCGCGCACCGGTGGTACACTGCGTGTAATGTCCAAGTCTCTGCTCTGGTTGTTGTCGCTGGTGCTTCTCGCCTCGCTTGAGCGTTTCTCCCTGATCCCGGAGAGGCGCACAGCCGTACATATAGCGCGCCTGAGAGACGTTCACGCCCCTCTCCACCTCTGCAGCTCGCGGGCGGGGCGGCCAATCAGCGGCCGGCCGGTGATGCCATTAGGAATTACAGACACGATGACATACTGGAACTTTTTTTTTTTTTTTTTTAAACCAGATTGACAAAACAAACATTAAAAAAACGAGGTAGAGGTACATTATGTTTTAAAGATATGTAAGGTTGGTTAAGAAAAAGCAAACTTCAAGGAAAAATGTACATTAAGTTTGGCTGGAAAAATAATTCATACAAGCTGGTGACTTGATTGTATTTCTTCCCACGTTGCTGTGTAAATGATACAAAATATTCAGTTATGTAATATAAATGAGATAAACATCACAATTTCACATGATGGCTTGAAATTTGTGTTTTCTCCAGATGAAGTCATTTGTTAATTGAGTAACTGTGTCAGCCTCTCAAATATATTTGAACCATGGAAACACATTTTTCCTTCTAAATATAACAAAATAGTACAAAAGATTGGCTGATTTATTCTTTTATTCTGTTAAAAGCATTTTCTTTTTCCTCACTTCTCATGAGTCTCACTTAGTCATCCTGCCCACCCCCTGACGCCCACTTAATTAGTAATACTTACAGTATATTGAAGACAGGGTGCAGCCAGATTCCTTCAGTCTGCAGCAGCAATCAGAGGCAATCAGATGACAGTTAATCTCTAAACAATAGCAGCGACTGCAAACAAAGGCTCTACTTTTATTTTTCATTTTTGGACATTTCAGGGCTACCTGTGGCTGCTTATAGGCAGCACTTAGCCTCTTTTAATCCAATTTTACTGTGAACTGGATTTACTCAGGTTACTTGCAGGGCACAATCAGTCAAATTAGCCAAATGAACCCTCTTTTCTCTTCGTCTTGGCTGCGTTCATGGACCCGAGTGGAGCTGTGTTATCGCTGCAAAGGCTTATCTGCACAGACTGGGGGAGCTATGTTAAGGGTTGACGCTACTCACAGTTATATAACCAAGCCAGAAATAATCAGGTCGGGGAACTCTGACCCTCAATATGCCTTCATTAACATTTATCTTCAGTTTAAAGAACCTGCATGGCCAGATAGACTTTATTTTGCACTTCACATGGCATTAATTAGCTTGCACTTCAAATATGTTTTAAAAGTGACTTTAATTTCAAAATAACAGTTGGATAAGGTGACTGAAGTTGTGTATTAGCGAGACTGTTTTGTCCTCACTTTACAGATCGAACAATTTACACAGGATGTATTGTTTTAGACTAGAAAAATATACAGGACCTATTGTCAGTGGTTTCACAGTTTCCTTCACCCATGACTCACACTCATATCAAGAATTTATCATCTACTATGTTTTTGTCTTTTCACTATTACCCTGAAAATAAGCCAGTGTTTGTTCAGTGGTGCGTTCGGGTACAGTTTCAACACATTTTTGGTTTCAGTCCAGCAGATAGGAACAAGAGGACATTTACCATCTGTGGAAATTCATCATCATCATGTTTTATCAGAGGTGCAGTCTCATTTGCTTGCCAGAGCAGGTTGGATGCCTCCAACGGCTTCAGCAGACACGAGTGGAAGCACGTCAGCTAAGTTAACCATTGATAATACCCAGTCATGTATTATTTCAGCCTCCAACTTGAGGTCTGAACCAACAGATTTGTGACATTCCTCAGTTAGACACTGGATTGGCACGCGTCACAGGTGGACTTACATTTTGTGTGTCCAAATGAGGCGATGAAAACAGAAAGGTTCAGACTTACAGGAAGTCACAGGGAGGCTGGGGAAAGGAGCGATTCACTTGTGTAATATTACATACTCATATCACTCATAGACACAGAGGTAAAACAGCCCAGCATTCCTAACGTATATCCCAAAGATAATGTCATGAATCAGGCCAGGAGAAGGAAACAGACCTAATAAGGGGTCACATAGCCTGGTTGAATCAGTAGCTTTAAAGTGAAGTCCACCTTTTAACATTCACCAGTATTGAATTTAAAGAAGAGGTGGACATTTTGAGTAATATACTTATTCGATTTCTTGCAGAGAGTTACAGTAGATGAGAGAACTGAACATTGCCAAGCTCTGTCCAAAGTTAACAAAATCCACCTACCAGCACCTCTGTGGCTCAGTGGGGAATTAGGGGATTAACATACAATGTGAGACTCAGTAGTTTCTTTGTTACTTTGACAAATTTGGGTGTTATCCTGGTTGCTGTTTGACCAGATGCCTGATGGAGAGACTGGTTCAGCAGCTATACTGACGTGTTAGCTTGCGTCAGAGGCTGCACTTGTATTGAGGTGTATGTTCTTACCTGGCTTGCTAACATTAGTCATGGGTAAGCCTGCAATTAGGAATCATCACCTAGTTTTGTTGAAAGCTGAAGGATGTGAGTCCTGCAGCTTCACTGTGAGGATGAGACTTTCAGAGTACTGTTTGCAGTCACTAGAGCTAATATTAACCTAACTGCTGATGGACGATATCATCCAAAACCTAGCTTCTACCTAACATACCTAACAGTATCCCTTTCTAAAACAACATGGTTACCACAGAACATGTGACATGGGGGTGTGGAAGATTTGAAGTTGTTTCAAGACACCTTTAAGAGGCTGACGTCGACTGAGTAATGAAAATAAAGACATGTCTGATGTCATTTTGTTAGTGTAGCCATTGAGTAATTCATGAAGTAATGTTATTCCTTTTTCAATGAGTAATATATAATCTGCAATTGATTACATCTTTCAAGCAACTTGCCCAACACTTGTAATTAACACAATGTACAAAACATTTGTTGAATCTGTTTGTTTAATAATTGTCCAAATGTAGACTCTGCAAAGTCTGTAGAAGGCTGTCAAGATGTCCAATGGCTACAGTGTGGTAATGCCATCTAAAAGCCAGTCATACAGCTATACAGTGTCATTGATGTAAAACAACACCATCAACAGCAAATCTCAGTCTCCGTTCCTCATAATCAAAGATAAATTACTTCTTTCTTGAGCTGCTGTTTTTCACAGATGCTCAACTGTCCTATAGGGAAAATCAATAATTACTTAAAGCAATTTGTGTATTCACAAGAAGAGAAAATAGGCCACAGGCCAATGGAGCCACATATCTTTGTCAGTTTTGTTTTTGGAGGCTATTATTGTTTTGCTCTGTGATTGATTGTTGATTGGTTACATGTTTAGTTTCTTTTGGAGTCCTCTGTAGACTCGCCAGTGATAAAGAGCTATAAATGAACTTGAACTTGCACCACCTTCCTTTTGCTATTCTGTTTATACTCTCGAATTTGGACAGAAAGCAAGAAGTTCAACCTTGTCTTCTGGTTTCTGTCAACAGGCTTTCCTGGAAACGTAGGAAGCCACAAACTGCAGTCTAAGTTTACGAAGCAGGTTGATGGAAAGCGGCTTCAGAATAAAGGAAAGCTAAAGTTCAACACTTCATCATAAAACATTTATAAGAATGTAGCATCAAAAAATGATTTATTGAGGGTGAATTTTCCTTTAAGAGCGAACAGTCGAAGAGGGACTGCTGCTCACCATTTGTGTGTGGGATCAATGTGTCGACTTGGCTTGCAGCTGTCCTCACAGGATAGTTTCAACCACAGTAAGATAGATGAAGCCTTCCTTTATGTCTCAGCCCAACAAACAGGTCACTTTGTTTGAGTATTGTAGCTATGCCAATACAATCGTGGGTCACTTACTGTATATGCAAAACTACATGCTCTACTTTAACTTTACTGTCAGAAATAGGACAAGATAAAACGGAGGAGAGTCTCCAGAATATTCTGGTTATGTGTGTCTCTCACAGCTTGTAACTATGACTTGATCCACGCAACTGAAAAATGATGCCGCCAAACTAGGCCAACATACTGTAAGCATAATACGAAGCAAAGCGCATTTAATCTGAAAAAGTCCTGTTATAGAAAAGGTCTGTTTTGAGGCTGGCCGGCCGCCGGGGGAGCAGACAGCAGCATTGTGTACCGGAGGTCTTTAAGGCCTGCCTGGTTCTGGGTTGACAAAAGAGAACAGAGCGGTGACTCAGAGGAAATACCTTTCATCCGACTGACAAGCCGCTAAAGAGACACAGGAAGAGGCGAAACTTGAAAAGATAGCACCGCCGGGAGCGACGGTCACCGAGGGACAGCGTCCAGCCCTGACTCACTAGGCCCTGTAGCACAGCCTGCATGCCATTCCAGTTAAGTGGGACAGACAGGACGACCCCTGCTCTGCAGCTCTGCGCTGTGAGGAGGACGGGTAGTGGAAGTCGTGTCACAGGAGGAGTAATTGGATGTTTCCTAGTTTGCGAAGTGTGCTGACCTCAGTTCTCAGGTCATGAGGAGGATTTGGGATCTCGTGGTTTGGTGATGGCTCTTTCTCCAACTTCTTGGGTGGCTTATTTGACAAGAGGAAACACGTGTAGTCCACTGATTCGAGTACTGAGTGCTATTAATATGTGACAGTGTGCTTTTTAATGTGATTATGGGTAGGTTAATGATATTACATAATTTTAACATTACATCATTTTCATAGAGCATTCAATAAGGTTGAGTCTCATCATATTGAAGTGTTTTATTACATTTGTCAGTGAATGTACAATAAGTGTTCCATTCTGGTGTATATGAACATGGAGACAATAATGCAATAATGCAATAATGCGGATCAGACATGATATGTTTGTCTTTGACGATGGTCACCGTGTCAAATCTAACGATCACAGTGCCATAAACTCTTGCCATGTCTTGGTCAGGTGAATGGCAAGACTACACGTATGACCCCGGCACATCTTATTTCACAATCCCGCGTGAGTTCAGATGTCATCAGGGAGACGGGTAAAGCATCTGTCAATCATGTGATGGCACAGAGAGGACAGTATGGACAAAAAAATTCTTTCATTGGCCTACCTGACAGCAATAACCTCAGCATCCCTCCTCCTCCTCTTCACCATGTTTACCTGACTGTGCTCTGGAGAGAGCACCTGATTGGTAAACACATTGTGGGAGATGTGACACTAGGCGTCTCAAGGAAACTACACTGGTGTAGACGCCAGGTTGTCATTCAGAAAAGGATTCATTCAACTCAACTCAATAATGGAAATTTAGATATTGAAAACACAGTGATTGGAAGTATGAGCCTGTTGACTTCAGATGTCTCCTTTCTGAATTTCTCGGAAATTAGTGTAAACCAAGAAACAACCAGTTAAGACAAAAAGGACACAAGTGCTGTCAAAATTCATTTGTTTTCAAATGACACAACATTAGATTCTGTTATCATTGTTGATTTATCTGAACAATGGAGGCTGAATTGTTGGAACTGAGCTCGAAGCTCAGTATCTGGGAGCTGGCAGCACAGTGAGATATTGGTTGCTTGAGTGACATTCTCGTCTCCACCCCCCCATTTGAATAGGAAGCAATATCAAGGCCTGGTGGCGCATTTGTTAGCCGTTCAGTCTGTCCGCTCCACTGAACATTTCAACAGATGCTCATCAGTTTCCAACTCCAGCATGTCTGTCATCTGATGTGCAGTTAAGACATCAGAGAAGGAAACACAAACATGGCCCTGACCCATGATCCTGCTCACAATGGGACTCCCCCTGCAATAAAATATGATGAACGGGCAGTAACTTCCTATTCAGGCGGGCCAAACGCAACCACAGCACTCGCTGCTCAGACGCAGGCTCCCCTGTTGTACTCTACTGTACATATTTGGTGTGTTGGCGGTCAGGAAACCCCACAAAATGACTACGTTGTATTACGGCAAGAGACACCAGGCCTAACCATAAACACGGCCATATGACAGCATGGAAATAGCTTTGAGGAGTTCCTTAAGGTTGAGGGAATGACTAAACTGTGTCTGATGCTGAGCACAGTAAAAACAAAATGGCTGTTAGCTCGAGTCTTACGATACGTTCATGCTGCATTCCCAAACAAGGTTGTCATAGCGAAAACCGGTGACATCTTCATCTTGGAAACGAGTACTTACCAAAAAAGGATAAATTATGTAGAAATTTAAATAACTTAGCTAACAAACAAGGTCAGCAACTAGCAGGTGAATACAGAGTAGCACGATTTGATAAAGATGTTTCCCTCAGGAGTTGGCGAAGGACAAAACAAAGCTAAAGGAGAGCCAAGGCTAGACCTCGTCAAGTGGACTGAAATACGGCACCTAATGAATGCTAATATTGTTCTGGGTCATGCTAACAGCGAGCATGAGAAAATGTTATTTTTCTGCTTGTAGATGAGTTCAGACTGTTATCAGCTGTTCTCACATTTAGCTGTGGATACTGCGTTGTGACACCACAGTGCTAGCTAGCTACACCCCTCCAGCTGGCACACGAAATCTGCAGAGCTAGCTTTGTGGCTGGATGTACTCGTCGCTCATACCTCATCAGCAGAAACCCCAAAGGAAGCTGGCATTCACATTATTGATCACAATGTTTGATCAGTGGGAATGTAGTATAAACAGAACTGAGACCGAAAGCGAAATGTGTTTGTCAGATAACCACTGAGACTGTTTGGAGAAAGGAGTGCAAACTGAGACGAGTGTTTACCCTGCTGCTCCTCTATAAACGTCTTTCTTTACTTCCTAGTTCCGTAGTGCACTCAATTAATTTGCCTCAAGTAGAGTTCATTTGGAAGACACAGTAAATCACACAAGTGTTCCTTCTGCTCAGAAAACTGTAAAAGGCCAGAGTTTCCCAGAAACCTGAGCAATGGAGGGAAGGTGTGTGTGGGAGGAGAGAGAAAGTTAATTTAGGGAAGATGTTCGAGGGAGAACCAGTGAGTCATCGGCAGGTCAGAGGTCAAGGGTGTCAGCAGGGTCCACAGAGTGCTGACGTCACACAACGGGAGGGTGGAGGGACTGAGTTAAATTTAGAAGTTACATCACACTGACAGGACACCCCTGTCCGTTTTTTCCTTCTGTTGAAGCATATGTGGAGTTTTATTCCAGAACCGTTTGAGATGTTATCTACCCATGATGTTTGGCAGGAAGCTGAGGTATTTAATGAGTTATTGTTTTGGGAATGAGTCATCTGACCTGTGCTTAAAGAAGAGCTATTATTTTAAGAATAGTACAATTTCAGTGTCTCTATGGAAAAGGACTGTTTATCATTTCTATGAAAGGCAAGACTCGTGGGAGACCTGTGGATTATCACGTTATTCAAGCAATATTTGTGAGCCATATTTTATTCAGGCTCTTCAAAGCACGTCCATTCAGCAGTAGGTTATGATTGCAGACATGACGCTACGCTCCACCAGTCTTGTTGCACTGCATTATTCGTTTTTGGGTTCAGCATTGTCTGAAAAGACAGTTTGGCCTCTTTCCCTCTTCCACAATGGATGTTCATAATCAAATGTCAAATGTTCACTCGTAACATCCACAGAGGATTATCACCTTCCCATCAGTTCTACAGAGCGTGTTAGTTCTGATACTAATGTTGTTATATGTTTATTGGAGGCACCAGTTTGATAACCGTTAGAGACTGTGTGAGGTTATCAGTGGCTGAAAAACTTCATTTGTGCATTCAGCTCGTAAGAGGCCAGAAAATTAATTGTTGCAGGTTAAAGGTCAGTGGTTGGCAACCTTTTTATCTTGTGACCGCTTTAAATAAAGCAACGTCCAGATGTAGTTTTTCCTCCTTGGTTATTTTAATTTGATGATTAATGAGATGATTTGAAGGCCTTAGAGGGTACCTTTAGGTCTTCACCCCCAGGTTGGGAACCCCCGTTTCAAATCACTTAAGCATTTTTTGCCAAATAGATATCTGGCATTAGATGTCTGCTGACACCTATCTCAGCAGAGAGATCTCATATTTCACCAGTACTTGTTTTGATAAACTCTTGTTGGGAGTTTTCCCTTTTAAAAGCTCTTCTTTGAGATGGCTCAGTGTTTCTGTGGGCAGTGATGAACCTTCCCCTAGCTGAGACCAGAGGGTGTGGGCTTTGTTGACCATAGGTTACCATGATTTGCTGGACAAACCACAGCAGGAGGCAAGTCATCCCACATTTATTTTTACGGCTGGAATCCCCCATTAGCCAGACTGGAGACTCTAAACAAACATTTATGCACAGCATGGAAACACAGTCACATAACGCAATAGTTTTTGTAGCCGTTAAGAAATTCACACTGGTGTTTGGATAGCTTACAGTAACAGTCTTTGTTAAAGGGATCCCTCCACTTTATCTGAGTCACATCACAAACATTAAACCCTCTGTGGTGTTTGTTTCCTTTGCAATTTAGAAATGGAATTGTAAAATTAATGCGGAAATGTGTTTCACCTCGAGCACAGTCCCCTTCTATTTGCTGTAATGTTGTTGTTATTGCCTGTCAGCATTTCTGTATAGCTTTGGTTCCCAACCTGGGGGGAGGGACCGCCAGTATGGGTCACACAATAAATCTAAGAGGTCCTGAGATTATTACTGTGGTACAAAAGAAGAAAAATGTAATTATGTTTTTGTTTTGTTTTGTTTTTGTACTTTTTTTTTCTTTGATTACTCCTCAGTGTATAGTTGAATACGTTATAATTCAGGCTTCAGGGTCGAATTTGCATATTCAAATGCAACACACAACACACAGTTCATAGTCGTTCAACCGGTGATGTGGTTTGATTTCGGGGGTCACATGAGAAATGTTACCACAGTGCTAGGGTTTAAAAAGGGCATGTTTGGGCCCACGCTCATGGTCTATATCCACGGCTCCTTTTTCTTCACTGCCAAAATATTTAATATGCACACATAGTGTTGCCAAGTTGCCGATTTTCTCTCTAGACTTAATGACTTTTCAGACCCTCTTCACAAATCTGTTTTGAACAGTGACTAGTGACAAATCTAGCGAGTTATTCAGATCATCAGGGAGAGTAATCTCCACTTGCACCATGCACATGCAGGCAGGACTGACAGTGAGTTACTATGGTTAGGAGGACACTTTGAAACGTTCTCATGCTTCCCAATAACAGGTTTTTAGGTTAGTGTGCTTCTGCAAAATCATGAATGTGATTGTACCTCATCACTCAAATCTAGTAATATGACACAATTTTACATTTCTCTTTAACATTACACAGGATTGCCAACATGCTCCTAAATTTATGCCAAATAAGAAGAAGCCTCAAAGCCACTCCTTCATGAAAAAGATATAATTATATCTGTTAAATAGGCTTTCTGTACACACAAGACAAATTTTGACCATCAGGCTCAAAAGTGCAAAGTTTCATTAGCATCAACCAAACTCCATTCCATTTCCCTGTAATGGCCAAATTCGTCTATGTGTGACCTGTTGAATAGTCCCTCTCGACCACAAGGCACATACACAGTATCTACAAGCAAGCTTTCAAAGTTTGATGGCATTTCACCAAATACTTGCACCACAGCAATGGGACACATTAAGATGAAGTTAACTGTGTCTTTTTCTTTTGCACAAGTCATCCAAATCATGGCTGCTATCAGCTTAATATTGATCACCACCATCTGTATTTTTTTTGGCAAATGCACATTGTGACTTCCTGAATCTGCTCATAAAATATATTGAAAGGATTGTACAGCCTGGTTGCTTTCAAGTTATGATAACTGAGTGTATCACAGTCATTGCTTTCATATTGCTGTTGTGTATTACAGAGTACCACCTATTCCTACTGCTTGCACAGCTGGTATAAATACAGACTAGACTTGCCACATCCAGCTGTTCCAAAACATCTTCCTCCTTGATGTTTCTCTTCTCTCCTCCCTATGTACCATGTCTTAATTGAAAACAGTGGCAGTGCTGACATTTGGGCTGAGCTCTGGTATGCACTGTGCAGAAGCCGCCTTTCCTTCCTCTGCTGTCAAAAAAGTTGCTGACGCCTCATATGTCCTTTCATTCACTGTGTCTTATCAGCAACAAAGAGCAGGAAATATTTCTTAATATGGTCTAAAGTCATGACATTTGTATTCAATGTGTCACTATTATGTCTTTCAGCCGTGCCTTTTTGAGTCATGAAATCCAGACAGGTCTTTGTTTGACCTGTTGCGCTTTCTGGTTCAATTTGTCCTCTAAGCCAGGGCAAGTCTGACACCGTGGGTCCCCCTTAGACAATACTGAGACCCTTGTGCCTAATGGGCAAATTAAATGGCAAATGAAATTAGTTCACAGTTGAAACATTTGAACAGTTTAACTTCCCACTCTGTCTGTTGTTGCTTTTGAAAATAACTTGATACTAACTTTGTGGGATTTAATTTATGCTTTGGTGAGCTGTAATTTTCTTGACAATGTGGCATGAAACTGTGGCAAACCACTGAGTAAAGCCCAGTGTAACGGTCGTTAAAGCACTCCATCCGCACCATCAAACCCAGACTCCAAAATCTGCTTCGTATCCTGAGTGTTACAATGAAGCTGCATATTTAAAGCATCCAGCTTCCGTCATTTAATGTATTTTCTATGGAAACAGGATACTGGGGAGGGACATACAGTATGGCTGGAAGGAATTAGTCAAGGAAAGACTGCATGCACCTTTTCTTGGAAACCAGGTGGTGACAAAGAAGAGACTGAGCTGTACGGCAGCTGATAGGCTTTCATGCTGGGCGAGAACTGCCAGCAATGTGTGACACTGACCTCTGACCTCTCTGTGTATGAACAAGTGCAGAGAGAAATGAGAAGTGTCACAAAAACATAAATTTGACCTTATAAGTCTCCTCTCTGCTTGTGTGCGTGCACTTTTATTCGTCACATCACTCACAGATGCACGTTTGGATCCACGATTGTTTTCGCCAGCATCACCGAGCTGAAGGCGTTGAGTGAATGATTCCATTCAGTCCTTGGATCACGAGAGAGGGAGGCCAAAACTGCACGCAGTCACCTCATTTCTGCTCAGCCTATTCCGCGCCTTAATGCTGCAGGAGCCCCTGGAAAATGGGAAAGACACATCACTTTTCCTTTTAGACTGAGAGGAATGTGGCACAGTGTTGATGGTTTTTGCAGGATTGGCTCGCCTGAGGCCCGTCTGTCCTTTTTCTTCTGGAGCAGGAATGTAGGTTAGTGAATTGATTAGTGCTAATAAGGCCTGTCCAGGTCCTTATTACAGCACAACCGCAGAAACTGGACTGAAATAGCTCTGATTTAGTACAGTCTGGACATGTACTTAACACTGACTCTCAAGCAAATCTGTGTTTATTTAAAATGAATGGACTGGACTCAAGTAGTGGCTGTTCTGTTATTAAATTACATTGGTTAACCGTCTGTAATATTAACCACCTGTGAGATCACTGAGATGTTACAAGCAGCTCTCTCAGAAGGAGCAGTTGGTGTCATATTTATGAAGACAGCATCATAAATTTGGGATCCATGTAAAAGTTGTTGACATATTTCAGTGTGGAACGTGGCGGACCAGGCTGTTTATCACTATTGCCATCCACCCTGCTATCTTGGCTACAAAATGATACTGACTAAATGACATTATATGCACAGGAAGTACAGGAGCCAAGCAACCCTGTCTGGACAAAGCGTCAAACCCTGCCCAATTATTCATGAGTATATTCAGATTTTTGGCCGCACATGCTGCTGTTTGTTGATTTTGTTTTATCATTTCATAAGTGCATGTTGCCAGCATTTTTTAAGGCTTGAATTAATCCTCCATAATGAGCAGTGTCATGACTGTGAAAGAATTTTCTATCACAGGCCTTCTGTACAGTTAGGAGCCCAAAGGTCTCAAGGTTGGACAACACAGAGACTTCAGACAGTCATACATTAACATAGTATATAGAGACCATTCTAGTAGACAGCAAATAGGAAGTCTCTCCCCGTTCTTGCTTCGGAAGTAGCCAAGGTCTTATAGATAAACTGTACAGATATAGACCTGACCAATTCAAGGACGATTGCTTGAGTTCACATTTTAATAAGGAATTAGGCCAAAGTGTCCCCAGTTAGAGGGTTGGAGGTCAGAGCATACATAGGTACGGTAGGAGCTATTGTTTGGTTTTGACTATCCAGTAGAGTACCACAAATGTAGAAGGTAGGTATAGAATATCCGTAATAGGGAATTCGACCCCATTAGAAGGGACAACTTCAGGATTCGGTGTGGCACTACCTTAGTTCACTTGTGGACATTGTGTTCCTCATTAACTTCTCCTGCAATAAATACTTCTGCATAAGACATCTGAAGTCTCCCGGTGAACTCCTTCCTTCAGCTCACAAGAATTTCCACAATGACAACTTCCATAAAACAATCAAGAAAGTTTATGATCCTGGTTTTGTTGACAACTTATGTGATATCCAGCTGTTTTTGATGATACCACACTAACTTGTAATACAAGTCATAAAAGTTTAGTGCCTGACTACAGATTGAATCACTCTCATGTGGCATTCATGGTATGGTAAGACTTTTGGCTGGCTTGAGTAAAGTTGCAGTTGTCTTCAGTAAAGATAAAACGTGATACTGTACTGTACAGTTCCTCCTCCGTCAATCACTTAGCAAGTTGCAATGATGAAGCAGGTGCCTTGACCACCAGAATACACCACCAACCATCTCCGTCACTTCTCCCTCAGCACCTCAGTGTTGTTGGGGAGCATCCGCCCTGGAAACTTCCATCCTCAGGAATAAGTGTTTTCCAGACAGCTGTCTCCCTCATGGAAATACACCAGGACAAACCCTAATGGAATCCAGATGAGCTTAAATTCCACAACAATAATTGCCATGCCCCATTAGACAGCCTTTACTGTATAGACTTTAACACAATGGGCATCTACTGCTGGTTGCAGTTTTGGGAGGATGTTAGCCCACAGGGGTTAGCATGACATCTTGTAAATGTCTGTTTTGTGTGTGTATCCAGGAACTATATGTGTCATGCTTATGTCACTCATGGCTTGGGAACATGTGTAAAATTTGTTTTGAAGGTTTACAGTCTGAGGGATTTAGCCTGCTGCTGTTTTGTTCACTTGAACGCACTCCAGTTCTATCAATTTATACCAGATAAGGACCTCAAGACAGAAGCAGTAAAAGATAGACAGTCGATCGCAGATTCTTTACAGTGTTATATGAGCTGTGCAGTGTGGGAGATTTGTGAAAAGTGGTGGAATTCACTTAAATAATTTCTTGCTCAAAGTTAGATCATAAGATTGATACCAATCTGATGTCTAAAGCTTAGTTCAGCATTAAGATTAAATAGCGGAAACAGCTAGCCTGTGTCTGTTTAATGGTAAAATCAACCAGAACCTCTCATTAATGCATTGTATCTAGTTTGCTCAGTCTGTATAAAAATCAAAAACAGCAAGCTGTGGTTTTCAACCTTGTGGTGACAATAAAACTTCCACCAAGAAATAACCCTGGACATGACGAAAAACACAAGTTGTCAATGTGCACAAATTAAACAAGTGGTATATATTGATAATTCGTGGGCATGCATTGTTAATGCTTACAATCAAGAAGCAACTTTTATTGGTGGAAGATTCTAAAACAGAATGACTGAATGTCTAAAACAGTAAAATTTAGTTCTTCCAGTCACAGCTTACTGATTACGGTAACTGGTGCCTGTACTTGATACAGTTACCCTCCTTTGATTCTCCAGTTTATAGCTCTATGTATGTTCAGACAATTGAAACACTACACCTTCATTGGTTAAAACGCTGAAAAAGCTCATCTACACTTCATACTGAGCTGTTGTACCCATCATCACAGTATATAGTCAGGATGTTGTGAGAAATCTTTGATTCCAGTGCCCACATTGTCCAATGTGTGTTGGTTTCCTGCCTTCATTTGGAACGACTCAAACGTGTACATGTGAATCCACTCCTGTCAGGTGTGTGAATTCAGCCAGTAAATTTGCTGGGACTTGCATGATAAACATTATTGGTCTCTTGAGGTACACTTAATCCGCAGGCAGGGTTTGATGTGGGCAAGCTGTCTTGGGTCCGGCTGTGGTCGGACTCTTGAAAAGGATTCTGGGTCGGGGTCCCCTGCTCTCGTCATCTGCCCAAGCCATCGTGCCTCATGTCTTCTCCTTGATGTGGCAGGTTTGACTGGCCATAATAAATATTAAGGGATCATAAATGCAGGATGGATGCACCATGTGTTTCGTTGGATAATGAACGTGTCCCCAAAGAATGATTCAACTACCGCTCAGCAACTGGATGCGCTGCTCTCTACGCGTCTTTCATTGGGTTACAGTAGGTGTTTGTGTGACCCATTTTTGCTTGGCTTTGTGTTCAATACTAGAGCAAGAAGAGTGAGTTTTATATTATTTTTCTTTACTGTGTGAATTGGCAAAAAATGCCATTTTTATTTAAGTATTTGATTTAAAGGGAGCAAGAGGGTTGCTGATTAATGTCAAGTGTCAGGCCTGTACTCTACTTTGGAGACACATACGTTAAGAAGTCAGAGAGTCTTTCAGCTCATTGTTTTGGTTTTTATGGCCAGCAACTTCACTGTTTTGGTTATCACCTGGTTCCAGACTCAGCAGGCAGCTGTTCTCAGCAGAAATGCTGTAATAAAGCCACTGTACTATCTGGCACCAGCACACAGTCTACTCAGTCTGCCTCCTCAGTGATAAAAAAGCAAAGTTAAGATAGCTAGTGAACATAGTGCGGCATTAATTGCTTAGGAGCCAAATTTTTCTCTCAGTCAGGACTAAAAGGAGACTGAACATTGAACTTACATTCAGCAGGTCCATATGAATATTAATGATTCAGTGTGTAAATGGGCAACTGTTGGCTAACAAGTTTGCCTTAGCAACTTTGTACTGTGACTATATCCCAAGCTGTGGTCATAGGTTGTTCCATGGGCCACAAGCCGCCAAAAAATCAATTAATGCTGCTTTAAAACCAAAGTGATCTTAATCTTAATCTTATCTGATGTTGTCGGGATTAGAGCCGATTATAGCCTTCAAAGCCACTTTTAAAAAAATCCCCAAACTTAATGTTCCCATAATGCTTTGTTTTGGCAGTTAAACAGCTTTATATCTATGTAAGAGTTTTAGCTTAATCTTTAATCTTTTTCCAAATCCATTATTAAATCAAGGTGTGATCAATTCTCATCCGGTTTCTGATAGTCGAGATTTGAGACAGCTATAGATCAGGATTCACCTACAGCAGCAAACAGGAGATGACAGAACAATCACACCATAAGGTGAGCTGTTCTGAGCTTATCACTCTTTCTTCCTCAGCAGATGGACTTTGTCTAGTTGTCTTTGAATTGTAAACGTTGAAATTTCAGTTTTAAGGAGTACATGTGAAGAAGGTGAAAGAAATGCACCTTGTTTCATGGTTCTCTGACATTAAAATGTGCGCAGTGGGATCTGGAAACTTCCAGTCCGCTACGGATGAAGGTTTGTGGGATTGGAATGTCACATGGAGGTGTTTTAAAGTTGGGGAAGCCTGATTCACCTCAGACACTGACCTATGTGACAGTTCGACGTGACTCACTTACAACCAGCTTTGCATACAGCCAGAGGGAGGGGAAGCACGTGTGGGTGGATGGGCTTCCCTGAAGTATTTCCATCATGCTCCAGGCCTGATTGTCTGGCACGTTTATTGTAAATGAAGGGAGCCTGTGTGTTACAAAATAAAACATAGACTGGTGAAATCACCCGCCATATAATTAGCTTTTTTAGCATGTGACTTCTTAACATCTTTACCACACTGGATGCCTTTTACAGATTTCTGCTGGGAACAAAAGGTCGAGTGGCACTCGTGCAACTGGGATGAAACAGAAAACTGAAGTTTTAGACCAAAATTTCCACATCTTAGAGCTCGCAGCCACTAATGGCCACCTTAGGCTTTTTTAAGGACGGAAACTTGTTTTGTTGAACAATCTTGTAAAGAATATCAATTACTGTAAAATAGAGACGCTTCCCATAAAATAGCCTCCCTTATGTCTGACGGAATGGCCACAGTGACACAGTGTTTTCTAACTGTATTATTTTATAGCTAAAGGCTCCAACGTAGAAATGGAAAAGAATAAGGTATTCACATTGCAAAAATGTTTACTTAAATATAACCCCAAGACATATAGGTCAAAATAGTAACATAACAACAATACTTAAAACAAATTCAACATCATATAGTTTTTGCGGACTGATCACAGTAACATTTATGGAAATGAACCTGCAAACCATCTGGCTCAAATGGTGGTTTCTTCATGGCTTACATGTGATATAGCTAACGTGAACCCTTCCCAGATTCACAGTAATTTCAGTGACGGTGCATTTTTTTGGGGGCTGTGAGACCACCAGAAAACAGCAGTGAGCGCACGTCTCCGTCGGACTCTCCAGTTTCATCAGGGGCAGAGGATGTGGTCGTCTCTCCCCAACATGTGCAGTATCTGCCGTCATTGCCACACTGATGAGAATGACTGGAAGGAACATGTCCAGACAGAGTGGGTGGCTACAGCCTCTTCATCCATAACAACTCTCCAGCAGGCGAACAGACATCCACACTGTGTTGCTGTGCTCCTCTCAGATACTCGCTAAACCTCAGGCATCTTATCATCCGTCATGTGAGGCACACATGTATCAGCTGTACTGACTGGCCTTGTATAGCCTACTGTTTGTAGAGCCTTTAAACCAACTGAACTCCTACTAATAATAAGAGTTTAGACGATTTCTACTCTTTCAAAGTTAAGAAAGCTTCGACGCTGCTGCTTTGATGTTGACAATTATTTTTTATGGAAGTCCACCAACTTTATGGAAGTGCAATGCTGAATTGTGAGTGTTCCTTTGATATTTGTTACAGGCCCTTTAGAGTTTGTTTGAAGTCTATGACTCAGAGACATCAGCAGGCACTTGGTGTCTTCCCTGGTGATGCTCTGCCAGGCCTGTGCTGCCCTCTGCCTTGTTTCGGGGACTTTTAGACTAGATTCTGCTCTTCAGAAGTGAAAAACATGATCAGTTTGATTGATGCTGGATAGCTGACTGTCTTCCACTGTAGAGTACTTCACTGGTTGTCCTTGTCCTGGTTTGCCTTTTATGTCCCTTTACATACAAGGCCTTCTTTAGCCCCTGTTCCTCAGACTCTCTGAAAGTCAGCACTTCATAGTTGTAATCCTTACAAAGACACAAACACAGTGAGTGACCATAGCTGGTAACATGCTGACCATAAACAATATTATAACTGTAAACTTAAAATGTACTATATTTTTACAGTTGGTATTTCCACACTTACTAAATGCATCATACATACAGTATATCACTTCTAAGTGGATCACAAAGTAGACTCCTTGATATTACCTCCCCTCTGTACTCTGGCACTTGTGAAGTGATAATGGAGACAATTAGAGCACACTTTATCTTGGCAGCGTGTTGGCCAGGCCTGCACTGTCAGAACCTGTCAACGGAAGCGGCGCTCACGCCCTCAAGCAGCTCAATGTCTGTTCAAGGCTCAGCACAAAACAAGCTGTCAGCAACATTAGGATGTGCAGTCCTGTCAACTGTCGGGGAGGGTTTGGATGAAGTGTTAGCAGCTGTTTTGGAGTCCCTTCCTCCTCGTAGGTCTGAAGCTCATATCTCAATGCATGATTCGGCCCTATGCCTTTGGCCTCAACATCTTCTGTTGATTTCATCGAGTTTCACCTCAAGGCGCTCACAGAGATGATCACTGTAAACTTTGTGTAAATTCATGGATTCTCACATCTGCATGCCTTTGTGAAAATGCAACATGCATCACATCTATCTAAAAATATACCTAAAACCCATACTGAAGGAGCATGTTGTTTTCGTGCAAAGCTCCATGCAGATTCTGGATGATTATGTATAGAGGTGTATGTGCAGTGTTTGTATTTAAACATCAATAAATGATTGCAAAAGTATTGTTTATTCTTCATCATAATTGCTGTTAACTGGACTGAAGAGCCCCTTGCATAGACTATCATTGCTGCCTGAGAGCTATTATCACAAGGCTGGGGAAAGTGCTTTTGAAACTGGAAAAGTCCCTCTTAGATTACATCCCACTTACAATCATATCAGTGGATTTATCAAGGGGCGTTTAAACCACAGGGAGGTTTGAAGTAATCTGTTGATGTTTCACCCTCTTCAGTTCTACAAACTATGAGAAACAGCCTGTTTGCAGCCTGTCTGGTTTGTCCACAGTCTCAGTGGGCTGTGGTCTTCCACCCAGCTTTCCAGAACCTCTTTTGTGTAATAAACCAACATTCTTCCGACTCCACCTTGTGCCTCCTAAACTGGGCAGCTTCAAGTTTAGCGGAATGGCATAAGAGCCAGTGCATTTCTTTACAAGGCCACGGTTCTGGACACTTCATGTACACATCCAAATCAGTTGCAAAGGAAATAGTTTTCCACTTTTGGTTGTCTCTCAATGTGGTGTTTACCACATGTCTGTCTTATTGTATATTTAGTTCACCAAGCACAGTACTGAATGTCCCTACTTAGTGTGACATCCTTTTCCGAGCAGCCAGCAACCCCTGAGCTTCCAGCTTTTATGCTGCAGGTTTTAATCTTGAGGTTAAATCACATTTTAATCCCTTTTTTTGTTAATTTTCTTACATAGCATTTTATTTAAAGCTGCAATAGTCAATATTTTTACCTCAAGGGTCTGTAAACGTCCTTGTGTATAATGTGAAAAGGTGTCAAAAAGGTGCCTTCAAAAAGTAAACTACTATACTGTTGATGGCCAAGAAAGTAAATGCAAGCTCCATCACCCCCACTCAGCTACAGAGAAACCAAGGTTATCATAGCAGCTAATAATCTGATGTTGCTTTGCAGGTCACAACCCCTTCCTACCCTGTGGTGGTCAAGATGGGGCACGCCCACGCTGGCATGGGAAAGGTGAGTTCCTTGACATATACTGACAAAAAGACACATAGTTCCTTTTTTTATCTGTCACAACCAAAAGAAATTAAATAAATGAAAGGAGTCTGCACTTGCAAAAGTTCAGATTTCCACTTTTAGCAGTTCAGATTTCACTTAGATTTGCGAATCAAACGTGATATTATCACAGCGGCTTTCACTGGTCTGAGGCTCAAACAGGCCAGAGATCGGAAACCTAAACCCCCGTCTGTTCTAGTCTGTACGCACCATGATCTCTAAAGTCAGTCATGATGGCCAAATCGCAGTTCTGATCAGGCTGTGAAGCATGCAGTGTGTTCCTGCTTCACTGTCTCTACATTGTTACTATGGCAGAAGCGCAGTCAGACACACCACTGATAAGGTCTGAGCACAGTGCACGGGTAGTTTCACTGTTGATGCTGTCTCACACAACAGTCTGGCCGTCTAACAATTTCAGTCGACCTAGCCTGATTGCAGCAGGGAAATAACTGTAGACTGATGTCTATCTGGTTGAAGACATGGAGTTACGAAATGTATACAGCATTGAGAAAGTTCACACACTTATTCTCTCTCTCCCGCCAGTTATTTAGATTCACAGGAGGAGACCCTTCCTATATGTCTTTTGCCCTCGTCTGTCTGGATGGGCTTGGTTTCCTGTTCAGGAGCCAGACATGCTATAGAATTTCCCTTAAGGCTCGAGGGGAACTTGGCGGGCCCTTGTAGAGCAGGACCTTGTTTAACCCCTCAGACCTCAGAGAGCTCTGAGAATGGATAGGAACACGTGGGATTTAGGTCATTGCTGTTTACTTTGCTTTTGACAACGAAGTGTAAGGCTTTTATAAGTCGATCCAAGAAAGCGTGCTGATGTCACATTTACTCATCTAAACCACACCTGTGTGATATAACACCAACCATAACTTAAAAGTCCTGCATGTAGTACTTGAGTGTAAGTAAATGTAAAAAAATTTTGGGCCATTACCATTGTTACTGTAAAGATAAATGACATAACTGCGATAGGCTACTTAGTATTTTCCACTGTGAGCCACTTTGGAGGCGAACCTGCTGAAGTTATTCATAGCAGAACAGGAAGAGGGCGCTATTCTTCCAAAGCAAAGTTTCTGTCAGCAGGTTTACTCTGGAATTACGACGCTCGACCTTAAAACCCACTCTGGTTCAATTTGATGCTTTTAGCTTTTTTGCTACTATACATGGTCTAGTATGATCAAGAGCTAATCAGGGCTAATGTTAGCACACTTTAAATTGACACTGCCATTTTAACTAGCTTAAACTATAAACTATACTATAATAACTAACTTAATGATTTTTCTCTACTCGGATTTGCCATTACTTTGCATTTGATCATTCTGCATGTGAACATTTCAGTAGATTTATTGCAAAAGCAAAACACAAACAAACACTTGATGTCTTTAAGGCAAGCGACTTAAGAAAATTGTGGGAATTTAAAGGGAATTCAATGTGCCTTTATCCTGTAATCATTGTACCATTTGTGACCAGAGTGGCCACTGTTCAGCAACAGTTACACAGTTGTGGTCTAAGGGACTTTTGGTGTTTTGGTCAGAGGAAATAACAGCCCCATCTGTGACCTCAGGACTTCACACATTGCCTATAATTCATTTTATATCATTATTTATTCATCTTATTCTCTGACATATACTGTGTGTTCGTTGATACAGCATGAGTGTATCCTAGGAGAGTCAATGAAAGAGCTAACGAATGCTAACCACACACCCGTGTGAGGTTTTAATGTTAACTGAACATTGATAATGCTGGTAAAGTCATATCTTTTTTGTGTTTAATGTGGCTGCTCGTTTAGCCTTTTTCATTCAGCACATACTGTTGACATGCAAAGCTTTAATCCCAGTTTTTCCATTACATGTTTTCTGATCAATCGGGCTGTGTATTGTAGCTACTATGTCATCTGTAAGTCTGGACAGTGACCAGTATGACAGGACTTTTTCCACCAGACACTGTTCTTCTTCTCTGTGCCAGTGTTTCACCTTCTCTGGCTTACCTTTTTACTTTCTGTTTGCATCATTACGGTTTGTTTAGTTTCTCAGAGGAATTGCGTAAGTCTCTGGATGGCTTTGCCTGCTTACAGCTCAGAGCTGGACCTGCCACTAGCTATCAAGTTCTACCTCTGGAGCCATGATGTGAACCTTGAGTCACTTCCCTTCACTCACTTGATTTTGTTTTTTCAATTTCTGCCCGCTCCCTGTACATGGGAAAGGTTCAGTGCTCAGCCTCAACGCTTCGGTCACTCTGCTCACTCACAGTATGAAAGGAGTTAGCTGAATGCACACACTATAATAACTTCAGACATACTGTTCACATGCCTTAATGCCATTTATAGAATAATATGACAGACACTAAACAATAACAGAATAGAAGAAATAACATATTCTTCCTCTTTCAAATGAAACATTGAATTCATAAGCAATTAATCAAACCCTTGTTGACTTCAATACACACACGCTTTGCTGCTACAGCCTTACTTGGTCTGTTATGACTGCTAGGCTACCCAATGATAGCTAATATTAGCGCGATTGAGCAAACTTTAAGTCGGTTTCTATGAAACTGATCTTACTGAAGCACTTTTGTGACTTTATAACCCTTCTGTGCTTGTGCTACCATGACGCTACATTCAAACATGTCACAGATGAACATTTAAATAAACGTTTAAGTTGAGTTAACTTGTTCAACTTTTGTGACAGAACCATTGAATTGTTGGTCTGTGACAAAACATGGCGTAGTAGTAGCTCAAGTCCTGCTTTGGTCTGAAAACAGTCTGAGCAGCAGCATGAGAGGACTTAGCTTAGCTTAATATATTAATGTATATCTACTGGATACATTTACATGAGAAAGTAATGCCTTTTTATCGTGAAGTCCTACTGTAGAAGAAGGCTTATATGGAAACTCAAGCCAATAAAATCCATTTACAACTGATATCACATTGGCTTACATGAGCTGAACATCATGTTTCAACATGAAATGCATTAAGTTATAGAGGTAAGAACAGTCTGTTAATGTTATTTTACTGTATTTTACTGCCAGTGGCATCCTACTACTAATACTTGTGTGCTAGCTAGAATGCATCCACGAAAAATAGGTATATTTAGGTGAACTTATATGCTGTACTCTCTGAAATAGTCAGATTTAATTTCTGTTCATCTCACATGTACTTCATCGGCTTGAGAAATAAAAGATATTTGCTAGTCTGTCTTCTGAACTCATTTGAAAAATCAAGTGCATTTCTTCTTTGTTGAACAGCTTTTTATGTGGGTTTCAACAAGCATTTTCATTTTATTACCCATCAAAGTAACAACACTGTTTACTGGACCACATTAACCATCAAAGTCGCCTGCTCTTCTTTTAAACATTTAAACCTTCTTTTATTGTTTTGGTATCATTCTCGCTCTTGCTCACTTCTGCTTTATTTGTTTTCCCGCTGTCGGTTGGCTTGTTCATTTTTTTGCAGAGGGTTGCATCATTTTTAAAAGCTCTTTGGGATTTCTTTGTTCCACCCGGACAATTTGCATTACTTTTTTACTGGTTTTCAGAAATTGTTTGTGTGTGAAAGTGCATTAAACTTAAACCCTTATAAACACAGCATGAGAGTGGTTCCTAAGACCTCACAAAGAGTCTAATTTCCATTTGTGCTTTCCATGCCATGCTAATATAGTGCCTAGCTCACTCTATGTTAGCATCTGTGGCCTATACACCCCTGGAAAATACATGAAGGCTATTTTAGAGCAATAGCACATTTCCATACCATGTTAGAGTGAGTTGCTGAACTTCACACATACTAAGTTCACTTAAACCTACACGTGAACTCACCTTCAGAAGAGCAAAATGAGTTGAAAGCCCAGAGGAGCAACTAGCGCTTCCTGCCTTCTCTATCTGGTGTGTGTTTTTTCATGATGTGACCTTACCGTTCCCTCCACTTTCACTCTGGTGACGATACCAGTGAGAGGGATGGTGATGAGTGAGTGGAAGCTCTGGACTGAATCATTTTGCATCTTAGACACTGAGCTCTGACAGTTTGCAATGCATTAAAGCTGCTGATGAATTAGTGTCCCATTTCCCATGACCTGATAGAATAGGCCCCATAAATCTGTGTATCAGCATGGTTTAAGAAGATGTAGAAAAGAGAGCCATGTAAAGAAAAATAATTTCGAGAAAATCCAAAGGAAAGTACATCAGAGCAAGGCTGAGAGTTGTGGTGAGAGCCAAGATAGAGCTTAGATAGAAGGAAATGAGGGTCTTGCAGACTGTTGCTGAGAGGGATCTAGCTGCTTCCTTCCTATTTTACAATGTCCCACCTCATTGTTACCTAATTATGTAAAAGTTATAGTGAAAAATACCATTGGGTTTTATGTAAGAGCTGTGTTTTGTGTTGACAGGTTCCCATTGCGTCATTTCCCCCCTAGTCTGTGTACAGTCTACAGCCTAATCACTCGATGGGAGTGAGGTGACGTAGTTCAAAGCCACCCCTGGCAATGTTTCCATCCAGGGACCCTTCATTATCCTGCCAGTGTAGAAGTGTGAAATTCCTGTGGGATTCTAAGCAGCCACTGCCAGCTCTGACGACGGGCTTTTTAATTAACCGCTCACTAACAAGTGGCTTGTCTTCCGCAGATCAAAGTTGAAAACCAACAGGACTTCCAGGACATCACCAGCGTGGTGGCTCTGGCTGGGACCTACGCCACCACCGAGCCCTACGTCCAGTCCAAGTATGATATCCGCATCCAGAAGATTGGCAACAACTACAAGGCTTACATGTAAGACGTTTCACATCGCCAGCAACACACATTTGACACATGGGGTGTAAGAGCGTAACTTCACGTCAACACATTTGATAGCTATACCATTACAAGTGACTTAAGCTGCTTCTAAAGCTACTAAATTGGACCAGTGTATTCAGTTTTGGCCACTTTTGCATCAGAAATTCAATTTTCCTGTGCAGAAAATCCTCTGAAACTAAACCATAATAACATAAACATCAGAAAACACATAACACAATATATGTCACACATTCGGAGCAAGACAATGGAAGCATTGAAGAGATACGTCACAAGTATCAATTACGAAATCCCCCCAGGAAATTGAATATCAATCATATATTGAGCTCTTGCAATATTTTTTTTTCCACTAAGTGCTTTATAGATAAGAAACATAGATAATTGCAACTTTCCTACATTCCAGGCAGTTTTCAGCCACAATATCTGCACTATCACAAAGTCATGTCCCATTCCTCCATCAAACCCACACACCCATTTGGAAGCAAGAGACCATGTTCTGTAACTTCAGCCGAGCGTACAGCAACAAAGAGTGTGAGTCAACACCCTCTCAACTTTCTAAGTCTCTGAATCTAAACAATTGCTTAACCAAAAGCAGAAGAACGGAGTAGCCAAGCCTTATCTCATCTCGTTGTTCCCCGGCCTCATGAAAACATGACGCTAAGTGGCTCTGACACAAACATAAAGTAGGTGTGGATGGCAATCATCATCACTGGATGAACTGATGATGGATTATCCCATGAGCTTTTCTATTCAGCTGCACAAGTAAGAGTTGTGATTGACTGAGTCTTGGTGAAGCGTTTGAGCTGTCTGACTGGAGGCAGGTTGATTCATCTGTTGATGCTTTTCTTTGGTTTGCAGGAGAACGTCCATCTCTGGGAACTGGAAGGCGAACACAGGCTCTGCCATGTTGGAACAGATCGCTATGACTGACAGGTGAGCTGACTGATTTTATCGCTTCCACATACTGACACTGCTTTTTTGCACAAATAGCGATGATGCATAAAATCCTAAAGTTCCAGTTTATTTGTAAGTGTGAGCCCCTGGAACCTGCCCTTGATGGTATCTGCAGAGATTATTGCGTCTTTGATTATTGCTTTATCAGCTACTGGCGTCACTGTGTTCCAGATATCGGCTGTGGGTGGATTCCTGCGCTGAGATGTTTGGTGGCCTAGACATCTGTGCAGTGAAGGCAGTCCACGGCAAAGACGGCAACGACTATATCATCGAGGTCAGTTTGTTTTCAGAATAACCCCCGACTTCAGTAGAAGAATGCACACTGGAAAATTTAAGGCAGCTTCAAGGAAAAGGGCCTGAGACGGGATGATTTAACTACAATATGTTTCACCTTCATTGTATTTTGTAACAAAAAGCACTAATGTCTGCTTTGGATGGAACATAGCTGGAAAATATGCTCCATTGCAGCTCCTCCAGTCATCTGTAGACCAGTTCTTGCAATGTAAAACACCAATCTCCTTCCCTGCTGATAGTATTTTTTCATATCATGGTGAAGGTCACAAAGGGAAGGGTGTAGCCAGACTTGATGGTACGTGATCATCAGAGCCTTGAAAGAATGATTAGTCTGGAGACCAAACACAGGCAGGAGAATGAAAACAACACCAGGAGTCAGCGGTTGACTCACTGCGTCTACCAGCACAGGCTATTTATTTCAAGTCCACTGCTAAAGTGTGGCATTCCACGTGCAGACAAAGGAAATGGCTGATGCATGACTTGACACAACCGATTTGGTGGAGATTTTTCTCCAAAGGTATTTTAAGTTTCGGTTTTCATTTCCCGGTGGGATGAACATGGCAGTAACACTGCCTTGGATAAGGTTCAGTTCCCACTATACCAATGTGCTGGAATAAATGCATCAAAACATCGTGTTAAAGCTGCTCTAATCGATATTTTTGTATAAACCGCTGATTAACTGTTTACGTGTAACGTGAAATGGGTCGCTGATAGTAATGAAACAAGAGAGAATTATCACCCGACTCCCGGATCCTGCAGGTCTGTGGAGTGTTTAGCATCTTCTGGCTAATTGTTATGGTTGTATGGCCGACAACATACTGTTCTGGTTCAATTTCACTGCTATCATTGGCGTTATTTCTAAACACAGCAGGCAATTTCCAGCCAAGTCGTGATGATAAAGCCACTGAACGCTACCTGCCCAGCATCAAAGGGAACGCTAAGCTAGCAACTAGCCAGGGAAGACAGCTGCACGTTTAACTTAGCAGGTACTAACCTGTTTGCTAACAAGGTGTTTATGTCACTTTCATGTTTGTGCTTGCAAGAGATGTTATGTCTAGACATTTTCTAGGATTAGGTTTTGCTATCAATTTCTCTTTGGTTATAAAAGCATCGTCCCTCAGAGAGAAGAGCAACACCTTTTTTCCACATCTGTCGTTTTGCCCTCGTATTCCAACAATCATACAAGAAGAAAACCCATCAGAGAATGCAGATGGTTGAGTTTTGAGTAAGGGGCATTGCTAGTGTTCTCTCAAATGGAAGACATCTCAGTCTGCTATCAGTACTGTTGTCACTTTCTCCACTGGCAGATTAAAAAAAATCAAAAATGCCTGGGCGGGTTTAGTCATGCTGTATGGGGTTTATTGCAAAACAGGAAATCAGTAGCTGAAATGGAGGTGGATGAGGTAGGTTGAGAGAACAGGAGAGAGGTGAATTGTACCATTTCCTTCAATAGTTCTCACACAGGAATGACTGTTGATATACAGTGTAAGAGGATTGTATTTTTGGGAATTTTCCTTTAAGGATTATACCCAGACGACAAATAGGCCCGTAATCTGTAATCAGTATTGTTTTTAGAACGTCTTCAAATCTGAGGAAACAGGCCTGTCTGGGACATCTGATGTGCCCATATTTAGGTTGAGACCATGTCATCATGAATCTCGTTGTCTGTATCCTGGATGAGGTCAGCAGTGAGAAAATAAGCCTCTTTTTTTAACTCGAACTATCTCAGGAAATATCTACCACCTCCCCAGAGATGTGCAGTCTTAGAGCCGGACTGTTTAGAGAAAAACCGGTGACACAGTCAAGTAACAATGTTCTCTGACGGGCAACACTTCCTCCTCATCGTCTGCTCTATCTAGCTGTCTCTCTCTAACCCTTCAGCGTGATGGAATTTAATTAACTGCGACAGGGAAGAGCTGTCCGTCCATCACAGTGGGAATCTGTTTTTTGTTCCAGACAAAGACAAAGACACCTCTCCCTAATGAAAAGTAATGAGCTGCTCAGAGGCACTTCATTAACAGTTTACTGCGGCTGGTATTAAACTCCAGCTTTGCGTCAGCTCGCTGAAAAAGTGTGCAGACGATGCAGGACGCTGTGGTACGACAGGACATGATATCCCGCAGCGACGTGACACAGCACAGTAATGCAACACGAGAGCGTGAGATGTCATGTCAGGAAATCGACATGACATGATGCAACGTAATAATAGACCACAATTAAACACTGCGCAACACTGGCGAGACATTATGATTTATGACAAGACATACTTGACATGCTGTCATGAAGTGACATGATATGACAGTGGAATATATGACATGACATAACAGGATAGAATATCACAATGATGGTGGATTTGAAATATCATGAAACATAATGCCGCGATATTCTACGCTGATATTTTCAGCCATGCTAGGGGCTAGTGACAGCGTCGGTCTGTCGATTCACCTCTGTGGTCCAGACTGAAATATCTTAACGAGTTCTGACTATATGAATACTCGCATGAGTTCATATTATGACAAAATTTCACAAATAAAATGTCTCATGGGACAAAATGACATTTAATATCCATAAGGTCAAAGGTCAGCTTTGCCGTGACATCATGATGTACTAGAAAAAGGCTTTTCTGGCCTTTATTCAGCACCATAACTCAGGAACAGAAGGAGATATGGTGACCATATTTCACATTTGGTCAGATACTGAATTGGTGACACTAATCTTGGTGTCCACCTTGAATCTGGGCTGATTGTGTAGATCTTCTTTGCTGCCAGATGTGTGTGTGTGAAGCAGCTACAAAGTAAGACATCTCAGTACTTCTTTCACCACTGGTGTCATACTGTAAACCATAATACGATCTGTGATATGATATGACAGGACGCCACATTGTATTACACCACAGATTGATACTGATACACAGTGATATGAAATGATACATGAACTTGCATTTCTTGGCATGTACTTTTTGATATGAACAGAAAGTGACACCATGGGGACTTTAAAAAACCATGACATCACATAACAAACAAATGAGGGAAATGGGATAACACACACATGACATGACACGGCATGATGTGACTCAGTACCATGGCTGATTTTACTTGACAAAAAGACAGTCGTGACACAGCATAAGATGACAGTCCTGACACAGTGGCATGACATATTATTGCCTGAGCTCCAGTGGTAGAGAGCTGAAATGAGATGCAGTAAATAGAGGTTAAGGACACAGTGTTCCCAGTAAGATAAACTTCCCATGTTTCCATTAAGCCAGTAAGAGGGGGGAATACAAATGCTGCTGTCTTCAAGCTAAAATTGTTTTCCCAGGAGAACGGCACCCTCTGCCCATCCCTGTACCACGGCTGCACCGTAATTTTGAATGAGCACATTTCACATGTTGTGCACTGTGAACTTTCCAATTCAGCCGGGTATATTGTCCAGACAGAACACTGTGCAGCTCAATAAAAGCGCAGAATAACACCTCTGTGTTCCAGAGCTGAAAAGGCCAGTGGTAGCTCCAGTCTTCTGCTAGATGACTCTGTATCCTAATAAATCAGCAGGGTGGATCCCGGCTCTGCTTGCCACCACACGCCGTTTGAAGTGGAGCCTGGCGGTCGCTCGCCAGGCCTCTGCTCAGTCCCCTGTGGTAATGACTCAACTGGCCAAAACACCGTGCCACGCCCCACGTCACCACCAGATCCTAGCCAAGAAGCTGGGTACACACAGAAAAGGAAGGGCTTTAAAGGGTTCTCTGGTATGGATAGTGGTTCTCTGTAGCACACTATGAACCAAAATGGTTAGATCTCAGAGCACTCAGGAAGACAAAGGAAAAAACTAACGTGAAAACTGTGATTGTATTTTCATAGTCCAGATTCCCTGGATTCATTTAATTCAAGAATGCACTAAACAATCTGGTCCCATGGCAGATCTTAATTGTACTTTGTGGTTTGGCATGTTTCCACATGAAACATGATGTTGGGAAGGGATTTAACATCAGGAAGGGTTTAACTAAAGGGGACCTGAATGAAACTTGATCAAGGGCGGCTTGGCTGGGTCTTACCAAAATCTGTCATGTTTTATTGGATGGAACTTTTATATACTCTGCAGAGTGTATGAGAAGCCTGCACTTTCATATACTGTAGCAAAAGGAGTGGGATTTTGAAGGTAACACTCGATACTAGAACAATATAAAGTGGAATTTCATCTGACCTTTAATTGACCCTTCGCATAACCACATCCCCTTAGTTACTGTTGCAATGTCAGTCAAGCTTTCCATTCTCCCTCAGCATATGTCCATATATGCATATGTAGTATGTAGCATATGTCAGGTGTAGCTAGCTAGCTAAGGAACCTAGCGTTAGCTACATGGATCGGTTGAATTGCTGTCTGTCTACATTCTGCAGATAGCTTCTTAATGCATAAACAAATCTAAACAGCAACTTCTTAACTTCTATATGGATGATTTTCATCTAAATGAATGTCTGTTAAGCCATTGTCTGTTGCCAAAAGAGGTAACACAATGGTTATTGAGCCTATGGCCCACTGATAAAAGCCCTTGGATTTGCAGTGTTACATACTGGGTGTCAGCTAGTGGCCACCATCACCCAGAGGAGGTTGGTCCAGGGATGGTGGAGCTTATGCAACACACTTGCTCCTCAGCTTACTTGTGTGTGAAGCGGCACACACCAATTTTCCAGTCTTTGCTACACATTGATGGGTGGCCTAGGTGTCAACCACCAGCTGCTGGAAGTCTCATGGACAACACAGTTTAGATCTCTCGGAGGTGAGGCCCAAAAACGTTCCTGCAGTTACTGCTTATCGCCACAGGTGGCGCCAAAGAGATTGTTACTTTATGAGTGTAACCTCAACAACAGGTCTGTGGCTCTGCAGGGTCTTTGAGTACTTCAGTAGTATCTAGAACCACACGCATTATTTGTGTCATTTTATGTTGCTAAACCAGCTTTCCTGGAATTGCTCGTGAGGCCTGAAAGTATTTTCAGTTTAATCTAATTGATGCAACGAATGAAAACAACTTCAACCAGAGAAAAGGGAAATCCCATGTAGTGACATGAGCAGTGGCAGTGTTTGTTTGGAGTGGGATCTCTGCAGCACATGGTCAGCCTCTGCTTGCCGTACACTGTGTACAAGAGGATCAGCACATGCATGCATGCCCAGCGCTGTGTTTACAGCCTGCGGCCGGGGCGCGGTGCGGCAGCCTCATCCGCCACAACGGACATCTGCATCCAAGCCAGCAGTGCCAGCAGCCACACTTCTCTGCTCCTGTTTGTTTTTGTCTTCAGAGAGGAGGACGGCGGGTCTCAGAGCCCCACGTGCTCTGTGGTTCTGCAGCACACGTGCATATGCATGTGAGCTCAAGTGGTGGGAAAGTTGGTTTTTTTTTTTTTCTTTGAGGTAAACTATTTGTTATTTGTGTGTTGCCGTGGATGTAGTCTGCGCCCTTCCAAGTCATACTCAGGGTAACATAATATTTACAGTTGAAGTCGCATTTTACCTGCTGCTCACTGGAAATGTTATTTTGGGTCCAGTTTGTCCATCAAAGGGTGGCACAGACATTAAAAGCAGGTAGTCTGAAGGATGAGGTTTGTGTGTTCAAATATACCTGTTCAGTTTACCCACTGCTTACACGGAGAACAGGCCAGGAGCTCTCAGCAGTTTTGTCCACTGAGGCCTTTAAATTAAGATATTCATCATCTCCAGCTACAGAAGCAAAATATACAATTTCTATTTTAAGTTTGGTTCATGAGATTTGTTATCAGAGACGACTTTGGAAGATTTTAGAAGAAAAAAAGCCAACATTGGAGAGAAATTTTGCCCCATCCTATCTTGTTGTTGTCAGTTCTTCTCCCCTCTGTAGGGTCTCAACCCCTGATTAAAAAGAGGCTGTTGTTGCTCTGTTGGAGGCTGTAGCAGGAGAGAGCCAGGACAAGGGGCCCTCTGTGGAGTCTGATAGTGCATGGGAACAAACAGAAAAGTCAGTTACATGCTCAGTGCATCCGGCAATAAACCATATTTCATGCCAGCAAAGTTTTGTATCGCTGATATTGTCTGAGATCTCTGTAAAATGACTCATCATTGCTGGCAAAACACCAGAGTCCATTTTCACGGACTTCATTTGGGGTCTGAACACGATAACTGATATAATACTGCCATCTAGTGGAGGAAAATGATGAAGTTCTGTGGTGCTGGGCTCTCTGCTAAAGCAGCCATTCGGGAACCTGATTGGCTTTTTCCTCTGTAGGTGATGGACAGCTCCATGCCTCTGATTGGTGAACATGTGGAGGAAGATAGACAGTTGATCACAGAGCTGGTCATCAACAAGATGGCTCAGGTGCTGCTGGGAGTGACCACACCTCAGCCTTCCTCCGTCAAGGTACATCAGTATGTTCAGTATTGTTGATACTGCAGATGCTATTGCTACCACTGCTACTATATTTATTACCTGTGTGTGCATGTGACTCACTGACGATTCTGTGTCCCTTCGTCCACAGACCACACAGCCCAGACGAGGTAGGAGACTCTTTTTTGTTTGCTTGTGTGCTGTGACAGAGCACTAGCTGCAGCAGCGTTATGGAACAGTAAATGACTAATGGACATATAATGTGTGTGCCTGCTGCAGGGGGACACCGCTCTGCTTCGGCCTCTCCCTCCCAGTCGGCACAGGGTTCACCTCAGCGAGCCCGGTCAGCCACCACCTCTCCCAGCCAGGCCTTCCAGCCCGGCCCCATCCCTGCCTCCTCCGGGCCTGGAGCTCAGAAACAGTCAACGCAGCTCAAGTAAGTCCACTCTGGAGGTAATAGCAAAAAGCAATAGTTTAAATTTGCTGTTTAAAGAGGCTGTAGTGAGAGTAATAAAATGCTGAATAATTAACAGCTGAGGTTGAAGGTTACATTCATAATGATAGGTTTTCTTTGCATCTGAGCACTCAACTCTCCTCTTTCGCTAATTAAAAGCCTGTTCTCCTTACTGCACAGCAAATCCCAGTCGCTGACCAACACCTTCACAGAGACATTACGAGGAAACGTGACCGACGACGAGGCCAAAGCTGAGACCATCCGCAGCCTGCGACAGTCCTTTGCCAGTCTCTTCTCCGACTAAGCCTCCCCAGAAGCTTCCTCTTCCTGTCATATGTCAGGTTCGAAAAAAAAAAAGAAAAAAATCCTGACTGGTTGATCTGTTATGGAGTCTCCTTCCTCTTTTGAGCCTCAGCTTCCTGCTCCTTCCCTTTCCCTCTCACTGTTTGTGAAGTTTAACACCTGGCGCAACCCACTGTCATCAGAACTACGAGTCATTTATCACTGGAAAGGCCAATAGATTTTGCGGAAGGACACCAGGGCGTTGACTTTGGGGTGTAAGACATCAGTACAGACGCAGAATCAAACCAAATCCCATTCAAATTTCTACTCATTTTGCTGATCTTGTCTGTTTCCTATTTGCTTTTAATGCCAGTTAGGAACAGGTGGATTAATAGATCCATATAATCATAATCTGTCTTTCACCACATGCTACTGCAGCTGTCTACATATACCCATAATCCTTCGTGTTTTTAAAAAGAAAACACTACAGTGATCATGTTAGAGCACTGAGGCATTTTCAGGCATCCTGATTCTGTAATTTGCCGAGTTTAAAGTTGAAACAAAGTTGAAAAGCATCAGTAAAACATGTGAATGGCCCGTAGGATGTAGATCAGCATCAGCTGACGGCAGCTTGGCCTTTCTAGTGTTAAATAATCACAGCTCATACTGCTTGGTATATAGTCCTGCATTCTGTTCGTCCCACCAGTGAAACTGTCCATTATTGGGTCATGTCTGAACTGTTTATATACACATTTATTTATTAAATCAAATTTCTTTTCATTCTTTTAATTGACTCGAAGCTTCAAAACCGTTTGCAGACGTCTACAGCAATATTCTTATCTGAATCTGTTCCAGTTAACTCATGAGAAATGTGCTGAATCCTCACGGTTCACCAGCGATTTTGAGCATCTTGCCAGCAGCCGCATTTCTCAGACATCCACGTGCTGTAGACACATATTGGCTTACATAGTGACTCCTCCACCTAACATTACCAAAGTGCTTTTTATGAAAACAGAAAAAAATTCCCCCCTGCACTGGGCCAAGCATACAATCACACAGCGAACCGACCTTTGAACTTGTGATTTCACAAGGTGCAAATGCTGTACTGGCTTACAGCCATCGTCTTCCATCACAGCCCAGATCTTCCCCTGCTGTTCTTCTTTTTCTTAGTGTTTTGTGATTTGTGAATAGCACTATGGTGTTTTTTCTGTGGGGGATTTGTATCATAACTATTACTGCTATGTGTTGAACGGCAGACAGTGAGGATGTCACGTTTTGAGACTTTGAAATGTGCTTAAATTTCCAGTGTGGAAGAGAAGGTACAGTTGTATAACATCTTATATCTTTATTCTCCTTTATTCTCTGCAATCAATGTCAGCTGAACTTATTGATTATTTACCATCATACTTTCTAAGGTTTTGGTCAAATGCAACATCTGCAGTGGTAGCAAAGCAGACATCCTCTTCCAACATTCATCCTGCTTTGAGCTGCATGTAACTGTTTAGTGAATGTCGTTTAATTGGCATTTTCTAACATAACACCAACACAAGCTCATGATCTCAAGTATTCTATGAAGACAGCAGAAACTATGGGAACGCTTTGTTTTACAGGTGCTGAAATTTCTTAATAATTTCCTAGAAGGTTTCCAGAAAAGTACGCTATTTTGTGCGAATTATAGTGGAAATATTGTGGTTATTGACCTCCAGAGGAATTTCCTTAGCTGCTCTAATGGGATTTAGATTTAATGACTAAACAATGACAAAGATTAAGTTATTTCTATGAAGTTAACATTCTTCTATTTCAAGGAAATAATTAGGAAGATACAAGGACCCAGACAGGAAATTTTCAGCAAGTAAATTTTTTCCAAAGTAGTTCCTTGTTGCGTCCACGCCACCGTGCAACAGTGTGGTGCATCGAGCTTAGAGAAGGAGATTGTCTGTATATTTGGCTTTTCATGCAGAGCAGAGTCACTGTAATAATCTATAAATTGCTCTTTTTGCAGGAAATTATCAAGCCATCTTGCGGTTGGCACCATAATTAGGTTACAAACACAATAAGCCTAGAAATGGTTTTTCATTTAAAGGGACCTGAACAAAAAAGAAAATTATAGACCATATTTCTTGGCCAACAACAGAAACAGAAATGTGACTGCAGTGTGTTTTTGATCGGATGTGTCATGATCATCAAAAGTCATGTCATCATTCCAAAGTATTCGTTGTTTTTAAAAATAATTATAATAATAACGATGCCCCCATTTTAAGGTATGATTTATTCAAATGCATGAAGCTGTATAAAACTTCTAGTGGTGTGTGTGTGTGTGTGTGTGTGTGTGTGTGTGTGTGTGTGTGTGTGTGTAAAGTTGTAAGTTTGCCATTATGATTAATAATGCAACTACCACAAAAAAAGAACTGCCCATTTTTGCAATAATTATTTTAATAATGACTTGAGTGCCATTTTTACTTTAAACTATGAGGCTATGGAATTTTTCAAAAAGAAGTTATTTATTTTATTTATTTATTTGTTTATTTATTTAACTAAGCAAGTCTCGCTGACAGAAACCTGAAAAACCTGTTTGTTCATTGTGCTAAAAAATCAACATGCGTTAGCTTGACAAAAAACATACTACAGTGCTCATTACCAACAACTGCACTAAGCAATGATGAGGATTGTAGTTTTGCTTCTACAAACAGCTGCTCTGGAGGGGACAATGATCTGATTGGTCGCATATATAACCAATGGGTGTAGCCAGAGAATCAGCCATTACTCTGGCTAATTGACCGTTTGCTAAGCAGCCCTCTTAGTTGCTGTTGCTGGTGTTGTGTTTTGTTTTTGGACCAGCCCCTCTTACAGCCCATATTTCAACACATAAGTCAAAAGCTGGACAGGCCTGCTGCGCCTCGTTATGGTTTCTAAGCTATGGACAAACGCCGTTCAGGGCTGGGGTTCAGTATATGGTCAATTAGCCTGCTCACCTTCCAACATCAGGAAACCTGTGCTCCTGACAACACTGTGATTCTTTCTGCCTCCGAGGGTTGTTTGTAAAAGCAAAATTCTGATCTGCAGTCAGCTTTACCTGTGAGTGAATACAGTGTCTTGCCATTGAGCACTTCTGAAAGCATTTTATCACCTTTGGCACTGTGTCAAAATGGACCAAATTAGCATTTCATTGTGAGACCCCTTGAAGGTTTAAACCATATCGTTTTTGTCTTTATTGTAAATATGCCTATCACTTAGTATGTAATACAGCAATGTGATAAGCCATAACCAAACCATGAGGATTTACTATCCCATATGTGCCACGCAATAATGGCTGTGACGTCACTGAGAAACTGACATATTGACTTGAATCACTGTGTCTGTTAAGTTTAAAGACATGAGGAGGCCTGTCCTGCCCTGCAGAGGCACACAGCAGTAACTGCGTTTGATTTTAAATCAAGACAAATCATATCACACCATTTGATTGATTATGTGCTACTAGTACTTTTGTCAGCATGTAAGATAAACTTTGATGTCACTTTTCTCAGTTTTGAAGCAATTTGGGTTTAAAAAATGCAGCTGAAGATCCAGTTGATGCCATACATATACCATATATCTATTGGGTCAGATAATAATCAATGACCAGATGTCAGATGATGTGAGTTTGTCACTTGTGTAAATTTGCTTTTTATTAAATTTAGGGCCAGATTAAGTCTCTCATTCAGCTGCTATAGCATAACACGGCTGATATTTTTGATTTGAAACTGAATTGCAAAGTTTACTACCTCAAGTTGAGCAGTGCTCTGAAGAAAGTGACTGTTGAGCGGTAGTACAGGGGAAGAATTTGTGAAATGAGCGGTGTTTCAGATCGCAATTAAGAGCTTATTCATGCGAGAAAAGGGAGAGGAAATAGCTCCCTCAGTCGGAAGGGATTAGTCTGATACATGGACTGTAGCAAATCAACAACGTAGTGTCTGTGACATCAACCTGAGGAAGACCAGAGTCCAGACTGGAGATGTGTCTGTGCTTTGCATGCAAGAACTTGCGCTGTATAAGAGCTACTCACTCGATCGCTTCTCTTTTTTAAGTCTTAGTATCCCCTTAATGGAACAATACTGCATAAAGACCGTAACATTTTGACATATTTCTGAAGAGAAGATGGTGTTTTCCACATTGAACCCACTGAGCCAAGGAGGCAACTCCCCCAAAGCCCCTCAGAAACCATGTCTGGTTTGTTTTAACACAGTTTGATTAAAGAAGTGAACTTAAATAATAATAATAATAACTTATATGTTCATTTTTATTTAGAGCCACATAAAGTATATTTATTGAAATCTGTATCCTGTAGTGTGGACTCACCAATTTCGTGAGTCGGAGTTGCATCACTTCACCCCATCTTCCTTTTTTATCAGTTTAACATGTGTAATTTGGAGAAAAGGCTACTACTACTCTGGTTTGTTTAGCGCTTTCTTTTCTTTCAGCGGTGTGTTGAAGTGATATATAGCCTAACACTGAATTGAATATGCAGCCACAGAGACTTGCCATTAAGTACACCTAATACTACGACGAAAATCAAATCCTCTTAAAATGTGCTGTTTGTAAATGAGAGACATAATGTCAGTGCACAGGTTTATTTGCTGATCCTTACGTCCACTGTGTCCCTTCCTCTCTGCTGAATGGTGGACGGTGTTGTATGGTATTTTAAGTGTATTAACGTTCTGTATATTGGTGTAAATGTGGCATGAAAACCAACCACTCTTGTGTGCCTCAGGTGTGTAAATTTGGTCGTCATGTGATCTTAATGTCTGGCTGCTTATTTGTGAGAAGTGTGATGCATCTCATGTGTTTCTGAAATTAATTGGTATTAAGATTATTTTCGCTTTCTGTATTTTTTGTTCTTTTGTCTGAAAATCAAGATTTCTGTTATTAAAGGTAACGACTTTTATTATACCTGTGGTTGTGCATTCCAGTTCCTATCAGTCATCCGTGGAGCTCCACATGAGGGGGTTTGAGCCTTTTTCTCCATTTATGGTCACTTTAGCAGAAGTCCTGGCTCTTACTGTACTTTTAAAAAGTCCTGTTTGAAACACGCAACTTTCTGAATATGTGATGTGATAATCCCAAAATCCCTTCATCTTGGATTACTACCGTATTTTATTCCTCTTGGCACGAAGCTCTGGGTGTTAAAAGCTGACCGACTGCGAGGCCACAGAGAGGGAAATGTGCTGGACTCAGGCACTGCCTTTCATGTGTTGCCCACTTCACGTCAAGCTTTCAGATTAATTGTGTTAGGCACTAATGTTGCAGAGGTAATATGAAACACATTCAATCATGAATATGTCACTGCACACACAAGCAGAAGTTATTACTTTTCAAACAATGGCATCATCGCTCAGATATTTCTGAGACGACTTCATGTCGGAATGTGGCTGTCAAATTGAAAACGCTCTCAGTTGTTTTCAGGGAGAAACTCAAAGTTTATGAGTGTGATGGAGGTGAATTGCCGGGTGTCAATATCTATAAACATAATTTAAAGTAAATAGTCATTAAACCTGAATTAACAGAATTTTTGTGCAACTGGGGCTAATGAAATGAACTACACAACCCTGCTTTATCAGGATTATGTTTAAAGATGTAATTGCTGATTGCAGACATTGATGGTGAACATGTAAGCAAACTTATTTGCCCATATGGAGTAATGTTAGCAGTTACTTGGAGTCGTGTTTCTGGCTACCTGCCAAATGTAAATCCAATATTTCCTCTCCTCAGAGTTCTGTTTTTGGTCTCCACCAGCCCCTGCGGAAATGTGGCTCTTTAGCTGCTAAATGCTCCGCTATGTTTACTAGCTAGGCGCTAACTGTGTCTGTGTGCTGTTTGGTGCCTGCAAAATCACTCACACTGCACCAACAATGAAGAGTATTGTACTGTAAAGGCAAATTAGAGATTTCTGCATTGACACTTACTGGAAGATTGTGTACAAAGAAAAGTCAAGGTTTGCATCCAGCACACTTGTAAGGCATCACAGTTAATCTGATGTAAAACAGTTTGAAGCCTGAACAAGCGAGTGAATTACAGCTTCACCCTCATGTTTTCTTTATTCCTTATGACACCATTTGTTGTTCTTCCAGCTGCTCTCGAAGAAAAATAAAGCGATGACAGATTTAATAAAGGACTGTTTTGTTAAGACTAAAGAGACCGCAGACCACCCTGACTACATTCAACAGCAGCTGATCTACCCAGCGATGGTGACATAAAATATATTACATAACATTACATTATGCTCCTCTTGGAAATGATCAGTTCAGTGCAATCTATTTATTTATTCTTCACCTCATACAGCGTATGAAGACTTCAATAATCCTTAAAGAGGGATCAAACTCTCTTCCTGTAAGCATCCCCGTTCTATCTTTCAAAACCCCACATCAGTCGACCTCTGACCCACTATGACACCCTAAACCCTGAAACCTCTTCAGTTTGTCCTACGCTTCTCATTTTGTTCCCCAATCTGAGACACGTGTTGCATACCAGACCCCTGCCAGCCCGATGGTAATCTGCTGCCAGAGTGATTTCTTGCATGCTTAAGGTGGAATGTCAAATCTCTCATCTGCCACAGGTCCCTGCCTGCCTGCAGCCACCGCTCCTGTAAACACACCTGCTCGCTGGTAGTCCATCCACACAACACTGTTTTATACTGTGTATATTTGCTCTGGGAAAGAGAAATAAGCATCTTTATTTAGTTTTGGCTCTTCACATCCCATTTTGAAGTTTTGGTTAGAAATCAAGTACAGAGGGATTTTATACTCTACACACTATACATTGATTAAACCAGAAGGGGGCGTTGTTCTCCCAAACAAGTCCATCTCTCAACATCATCCTCTATCTCTCAACTGTGGACATGATTTTTAAGCTCTTGTCTTCATGATGTTTTAAGCAAAAACACCGTGAATAACAGGTTGATGGTGTCTTAAATCAATTTCACATTAATTTGTATTCCATTTTCCTTCCACAATTATACTGCACAAGTATAATCCCACCATAGTTCGCTCTAGTTATTAAGAGAATAGCAGCATTTGCATAAGGCATGACACAACACAAACATGCCTAAATAATGTGAATCCTACAGAAATGTTAAAGGTGCACTAAATATTTTTATATTAATAATTGAAAATGAAAGATGTCACATATAGTTGCAAACTCATAGCAAATTCTCAACCTACTCTGCAGCTCCCCTCAGTTCTATGGAGCGTTTGAGTATAAGTCATTTTGGGGGGTTTTAAGGCCCAAAACCTGACTGTCTTGGTCCCAGTTTCATTGCTCTGATCACTCTCATTTCTGCTGACAGTGTTTTCAGCGAAAACTCCTGATTAACCCACTGCATGCTACCTGTCCAGCACCATACCACCATCCTACATGCTTGGAATGGGAGGGTGAGGCAAGGGTTATTCAGTTGATGGCAGTCTGCCACCTGCCCTCTAGATGCCACTGAATCCTACACAGAGGTCCTTTAAATCCCCAGATGCTGTTCTATGTTATTGTGTTATTGTGCCCCCAGTGACCAAAGTGCATCAATGCAGCTTTAATCCAACAGGATCAGAGTTGGACATTCAACCTGTCCAGGTAAATGTGAACCAGAGGGATGCGACATAGCAACAACAAAAAAAATTTCTTTTTTTTTTCTTTTTTCTTTTTTGTGGAACACCAAAAATGAAAAATAAAAACAAAACTCATCTAATTTTGCATTACATAAAAAAATGAAACACAATAACATTCAAGGTTGTACTTTAATGAGAGACAATGACAAAGCGGTGATACAAGGCTGCAGCCTGAGGGTCGCAGGTTATCACAAACATCGATTTTTGCATCCTATGAAAGCTTTTATTATTGCTTTACAACATCATATATCCGATCTCTGATGACCACGAATCATATTTCCTCATGAGCGCTGATGTTTCATCCCCATGCTGCAGGTTGAAACATGTAACTATACAGCCCTCAGGACAGACATCATTGATTTTTAAAGGGTGTAGTGGCACCTCTATATTTAACCTTCGCTCTGTTTTTATTCAGCTCAATTCATATGTCAGACCCCGAAGGTCTCAGTGTGCATCAGAGGTTTCATTTATCCACTGTGCGTGTGCAAATATGTGTGGGCGGGTTTGTGTTTATGTACCTGAAAGGGTACTTACTGCGTGTAAGAAATCCTCGTTCTCCCTCTCAGACTTGCCCACAGAACAACAACGCCTTGGTCACCATAGTATCTTTAAAACAAGGAAAGGCCTTGGTTGCCATGGCAACTGCAATGCTTCGTTGAGCGCAGGATGGAGAGGGGAACGAAGAGATGGAAATCCTCTACTTTGATTTCCAGTTCATTTTGTTTCTGCTGCTGTCATGCATGTTTACGTGCACATAAAGAGACTGACAAATCCTGTCATCGTGCAGTGGCCTGATTATCGGGAGCAATGTGGGCTTCGTGCCCAAAGACGCGAGATGAGGAATCGACCTGCCAGGACTGGGATCAGTGGATGACCTGCTCCACCCCCTGAACCACAGCTAACTCCACTGTAAACCAATCTGCAGCAATATTAAATAGCAAGATCAACTTCTTTAGCCATCCAACATGTTCTCATTCCTGTGAATTCATAGTTACTTGGTTAGGTTTTGGAAAAGATCATTAACTTTGGGCTTCTCATGTGAAGGTCAGATGCACAAGATATCCTTTACTAAGTGTATGAGGAGCCAAGGAGTGTGAGAAAGCTGCTCAGTGTTTAGACATACATCACGTTGAGTTTATTTTCAGTGTTGTCTGCATGTAATAGACAGCAATTAAACTGGGTTTGAGGTGGTCAGAGATGGAAAAATGCCTTTTACGAAAACAGCAAAATGGAAACAGCGTCTCGGCTCAAAAGGATAATCCACAGACCTGGCTCAGTTTTTATTGGGGCTGTTTCTTCAGCAGGGAAAGAATCTCCAATCAAAACTCTTCAAGTGAATTCCATTCATTTCCATGGCACCGAGAAGACGGCAGCAATCTCAAAGATAGATATCTCAAAACGTCAGCACATAAATCCCAACTATTTGCATGGCCAGATGCCATCGTGGGTAAAGAAATTTTTTTGTTTGTTTTTTAAGAAAGCACACTAAGAGCACTCTGCATGTAGATTTCAGACATTTTTCAGACTGCTGCGTCTCTGACTGTGAACATGAATGCTGCAGTATTTGACATTTCAAACCATTAATGGTTTGTGCACGATAAGTGCTGGGCTAATTAATGGAAATGTTCCATATTTTGAGAAACATGTTTATTTGCTTTCTTGCCGAGATCTAGATGACAAGTTGATAGCACTCTCATGCTTGTCTGTTAATCATTCAGCTATAGCCATGAGATGGTTAGTGTAGCATAAATATTGGGAGCTAAGCTAACGATCAGGTGGCTTAGCAAATAAGTTTAACTAACTAAACACTTTTTCTGTTTGGGATCTGGCATGTGCTCACCAAAATAAGTTACTATTTTTGGTAGGTCTGTGGTTTCCTGTTTGTTTCCTAATAGTTTTACTCCCTGGAAAAAAAAAAAAAAAAAAAAGTTGCCAGTTGATACACTTTAACCATAGTTAATTGATTGCAAGTCTTTTAGTTAGCAGATCACGCAAAAATGTTAAAATGTGTCTGCAGACATGCATGCAGTTCAACTCATGAAAGGAAATTTCTATTTGCTGTGTAATTAGAGATAAATCTCATTGTTTTTTTCCAGGTATTTCCATTGTTGAAAGATTCAGGTCCGTAAATTAGAGCAGTTACTGAGTCATCCTCTGGGGATCATTAGTAAGCACAGAACATTTCATGGCACACTGGTTGCTGAAATGAGTTGCTCTCAAGACCAAACAGAGCAAAAATAAGTAAAGTTTTGTCATGTATATGCCTGACTTATGACCACAAAAGAAGCACTGCATTTTTGGGCACTTAATAAAATAATTTTTAATTTGTGAATCTTTCATGAGTTGATCGATTTGTGTGTTTTCCACAGTAAAATGTAAGAATATAAGAATCAGTCTGACAGACTGGATACTCCCTAAAAGACACTAAACACTAAAAGACACTGGATGATGAACTTGAGGCGATGCTGTTTTTCTCCTCCAAAGCAGATGTACTGTATTGCACTTTGGAAATAAACTCTCAAAGATCAACTTAAACAGACTGTCAGCGTGCCCACTCAGGGACGAAGTATGTGTTGTTTGTAAGAGAATGGGCTGAAGAGGAGAGAAGAGCTTTGCAGAGTGGGCCTGTTTACAGAGGGAACGATACCCCTCTCTGTAGGCCTTTCATTTCCTCTGCTATGAAACACCGATGCTTTCCTCTCTGTTTTCCCCTGCTCTGCCTTAAAATGGAAATGTTCATAAAGAGCCTCTTAAGAGCTTGTCTGTTTCCTAATGAATTCATAAAAAACAAGCATAAAGTACATCCAAAATTCACTTATATTGACTTTCATTGATTAACTTAGCTCTGTTTGTTTTATCGCAGTCATTCCGCCTGCCAGTCAAAATGCTCTCCTATGGTTGTTTATCTGAGTGTGTCTGAGCTCATTTTCCCCATGATTGCTTATCTAAACAGGATGTATGGGGATATCAGCCTCTGCGAGGATATGGGAATTATTTTCGCTCTGGAGATGTTTGTTTCCCTCCGGAGATGTGAGTGGCATCATCAGAGAGTTACGTGCTTTCCAGCGGTGCTTGCTGAATATTTGCCTCTAGCTGAGCACAATACAGAGTCAGATAATGTGTTTGCTATTTCTCAGTTCATGGACAGCTGAGTTATTTGAAGGTGCATCTGAAAAATTCAAGTCTCACCTCAAGGTCCATTCAGCATTTTACTGGAACTTTTGACCGTTCACCATTGAATGAAGTATGAATGAACTCACTCACTTCTTTTCTTACTTCAGGAAAAATAATCAAACAGGAACAGGAAGGAAAGAGAGGAAGGGTAAAAACTCTCAGGTACCAGATTGCAGATGTAATACTAACTTTGTGTTTTGTTCTACATGCATCTCAGTTTAGAAATGTATATTTTGAAATATGGACTTGCTCAATAATGTCTTACCTCTGTACATTACTCAGTTCATGTAATGATCTCTATGCAAACCTTAGGGACACCGTAGGAATAATTATTTCTTAGCTGTCATCCAGCAACGGGTTGTAGCTTCAAAAGTACCATCAGGATCCTGCAGATGTCTGCTGTCTGTCTGGAATGATATAATGTCTGCCTCGGGCAAAACCTAGTCCCATTTGGGACTGTTTTTGAATGCTTCGCCTCATCCTGGTGCATCAAGCCATAAGGGGTCATTACCAAGCCATTTGGCCACAGAACAGAAAACACCCACTGCAACTATACTTGGCAAGAACTGCAGATGCAGTGGGTGGTTTGTTCCCCCAACGGCCGCAAGGGGCAAAATGAACCCTTTCCCCACTTGAAAGGGTACCTTAATAAGCTGCACAAAGGTGAGATTTCTGCTTCATCTGAAGTGTTTTCCAACACAGCGTTTTGGGTTTACAATTGTGAAGACTTCAAGGATGACGGCTAGCGAGCTGGTTTAGCAAATGCACGTCTGGTTCACCTCCCCACCTCCAGCGTGCAGCAGCCTTCCCAAGCTTTTCTCTGGAAACATCGAGGATCAGATACCATACCATACACGATTTCATCTGTGCTGTGCTATCTATGGCATGGCAGTGATCCATGGAAATATTGCATTCAAATGTTGGTTTCACCGCAGGCAAACGCTTCAGGCACAGAGTAGATATGCTCAAAATTATGAAAATATTTTTGAAGATAAAAACTGCCGCTGGATACCAGTAAAAAATATTCTTTTAATGTGAAGATTTGTGTAGGGAAGACAGCCAGAATTATTATTTTTTTCTCAGCCCAGAAGATTCATTACCAGCAGGAGGGTCACTCCTATTTGAGATTGAAGATGCTGCCTACAGAAATGCGATCCACATGTCTAAACCTCAGAGATGCACAGAGAGTCAAGTCTCAGCTTGGTGGGCAACATTTCTGAAGTTTCACTCGCACCACGGATAGCTTGCCGCCTCCTCTGGTCGAGGCCTTTTTCTCCTTCTGTTATCACTGGTAGTCCCCCCCATTTGGCTTCTGGCTGTCTCTTCAGTCTGTCTACCTTGTATTGATGTAAGAGATGAGAGCTGTGTGAACTAAAACCCCGGCAAGTTGCAGTCACATGCCTTCGTGCCGTCAGCACCTGCGTCACAGTTACCCAGAAGCAAAGCCTCTGCTGGCAGTGAGAACTGTGTAGGATCAATCCTCTGTGCGCTCCATCATTCCCCCCACAGTGATTTCCTCATTTCTCCCCACTGTCTTAATGCAGCTCCTTTTACCCACTGCAGCCACCCTCTCCAACAAAGCCCCCATCAAAGGGGCCCACAGCGCCTCGGACTCCCGACCCCACTTCGCACCAACTTTCAGAGCATCACAGCATGACAGGAAATTGAGCAGAGGGTACACACACCAGCCCCCTCCCTTCTGGGGCATCATAAACACTTCTCTCTCCAACCATAGCAAGACAGCTTGACCATGAGAGGCTGCACATGCACTCATAGTGACCTCTATGTTTCCATATGCGATCATTTAATTGAAACATTTGGATATTAAAGCAACACTAATCAATATTTTTATATTAGCAATGGGTCAAATAACCAGATTATCACATGGCTCTGCTCTGTTATAGTATCTTTAAGTGCTTTTACCATCTTGGTTTAGTCAAATATTCACATTTCCTGCTCATGTTTTCAGCTAAAATGCTCTACACCCCCTGTACAGTACCTGGCCAACACTTTAGCTGCTAAAGAGCCAGATGTTTCCTTAGAAGTTGGTGGAGACCAAAATAGAGCTTAAAGGAATTAATATTGGATTTATATTCAACAGAAACATGGCCTAAATGAATGCTAATACTCAGTGGCGTTGCTAGGGTCTCGCTCCAAGCAAGAAATCCCTGCGGCCCCACCCCACCCGTGCACGCCGCAAAAATTTGTTATTTCCAGGACATTTGAGATGAATACTGAAAAAAATAGATTAATGGTTGTCAAAGTGAGGTGCAGGGACCGACAGAGGTCCCTGAAAGCCCAGGTCTATTTAATCGTTGCTGTAAATAAGTGGCCGGGGCCCCCCGAGTGGCCAGGGGCTCAAGCAACTGCTAAGCTTGGCTGTCCGCACGCACCGCCCCTGCTAATACTGTTCCATGTCTCCAGTTCCATTCTCAATCAATTAATGCTTTAAACTGAATCATGGAAAACATCTCCTCCTTGAACTGCCACCTTATCGTGGTGGAGGAGTTTGAGTACCCGAATGATCCTAGAGGCTATGTTGTCCGGGGCTTAATGCCCCTGGTAGGGTCTCCCAAGGCAAACAGGTTCTAGGTGACGGGTCAGACTAAGAGCAGTTCAAGAAGCCCCTATGAAAGAAATTAAAGCAAGGAAGCGTACGTCGCCCGGATTGGCGTCACCGGGGCCCCGCCCTGGAGCCAGGCCTGGGGTTGGGGCTCGCAGGCGAGCGCCTGGTGGCCGGGTCTTTGCCCACGGGACCCGGCCGGGCACAGCCCGAAGGAGCGACGTGGGCCCGCCTTCCCGTAGGCCCACCACCCGCAGGAAGGATCAGAAGGGGCCGGTGCTATGTGGAATGGGTAGCAGTCGTGGGCGGGGGCCCCGACGACCCAAATCCTGGACAACGACTCTGGCTATGGGGACATGGAATGTCACCTCACTGTGGGGGAAAGAGCCTGAGCTAGTGCGGGAGGTTGAGCGGTACCGGCTAGAGATAGTCGGGCTCACCTCCACGCACAGTCTGGGCTCGGGAACCCAACTCCTTGAGAGAGGCTGGACTCTCTTCTACTCTGGAGTTGCCCGCGGTGAGAGGCGGCGAGCTGGTGTGGGCTTGCTTATAGCCCCCCAGCTCAGCCGCCATGTGTTGGAGTTCTCCCCGCTGAGCGAGAGGGTCGCTTCCCTGCGCCTTCGGGTTGGGGATAGGTCTCTCACTATTGTTTCGGCCTACGGGCCGAACAGTAGCGTAGAGTACCCGGCCTTCTTGGAGTCCCTGGGAGGGGTACTGGAAAGTGCTCCAACCGGGGACTCCATTGTTCTGCTGGGAGACTTCAATGCTCACGTGGGCAGCGACAGTGACACCTGGAGGGGAGTGATTGGGAGGAACGGCCTCCCCGATCTGAACCCGAGTGGTGTTCTGTTATTGGATTTCTGTGCTAGTCACAGTTTGTCCATAACGAACACCATGTTCAAGCATAAGGGTGTCCATCAGTGCACGTGGCACCAGGACACCCTAGGCCGGAGGTCAATGATCGACTTTGTAGTCGTATCATCTGACCTTCGGCGGTATGTCTTGGACACTCGGGTAAAGAGAGGGGCTGAGCTGTCAACTGATCACCACCTGGTGGTGAGTTGGATTCGCTGGCAGGGGAAGAAGCGGGACAGACTTGGCAGACCCAAACGTACCGTGAGGGTCTGTTGGGAACGTCTGGCGGAACCCGCTGTCAGGGAAGTTTTCAACTCCCACCTCCGGGAGAGCTTCAACCAGATCCCGAGGGAGGTTGGAGACATTGAGTCCGAATGGACCATGTTCTCCACTTCCATTGTTGATGCAGCCGTCCATAGCTGTGGCCGTAAAGTCGGCGGTGCCTGTCGTGGCGGCAACCCCCGAACCCGGTGGTGGACACCGGAAGTAAGGGATGCCGTCAAGCTGAAGAAGGAGTCCTATCGGGCCTGGTTGGCTCATAGGACTCCTGAGGCAGCTGATGGGTACCGGCAGACCAAGCGTGCGGCAGCTCGGGCGGTTGTAGAAGCAAAAACTCGGGTCTGGGAGGAGTTCGGGGAGGCCATGGAGGAGGACTACCGGTTGGCCTCGAGGAAATTCTGGCAAACCGTTCGGCGCCTCAGGAGGGGGAAGCAGCTTTCTGTCAACACTGTTTACAGTGGAGGTGGGGAGCTGTTGACCTCGACTGGGGATATTGTCGGGCGGTGGAAGGAATACTTCGAGGATCTCCTCAATCCCTCTGTCATGTCTTCCGTAGAGGAAGCAGAGACTGGGGACTTGGAGGTCGATTCATTCATCACCGGGGCTGAAGTCACTGAGGCAGTTCGCAAGCTCCTCGGTGGCAAAGCGCCGGGGGTGGATGAGATCCGCCCTGAGTACCTCAAGTCTCTGGATGTTGTAGGACTGTCTTGGTTGACACGCCTCTGCAGCATCGCGTGGCAGACGGGGACAGTGCCTCTGGACTGGCAGACTGGGGTGGTGGTCCCTCTTTTTAAAAAGGGGGACCGGAGGGTGTGTTCCAACTATCGGGGGATCACACTCCTCAGCCTCCCTGGTAAAGTCTATTCCAGGGTACTGGAGAGGAGAATCCGGCCGATAGTCGAACCCCGGATTCAAGAGGAACAATGCGGTTTTCGTCCTGGCCGTGGAACACTGGACCAGCTCTATACCCTCCACAGGGTGCTTGAGGGTTCATGGGAGTTTGCCCAAACAGTCCACATGTGCTTCGTGGACTTGGAGAAGGCATTCGACCGTGTCCCTCGCGTCATTCTGTGGGAGGTGCTCCAGGAGTATGGGGTTGGAGGCCCTCTGTTGAGGGCTGTACAGTCCCTGTACAACCGGAGCAGGAGCTTGGTCCGCATTGCCGGCAGTAAGTCGGACCTGTTCCCAGTGCATGTTGGACTCCGGCAGGGCTGCCCTATGTCACCGGTTCTGTTCATCATTTTTATGGACAGGATTTCTAGGCGCAGCCAGGGGCCGGAGGGGGTTCGGTTCGGGGGCCGGCAGATTTCGTCTCTGCTTTTCGCGGATGATGTTGTCTTGTTGGCTTCCTCGAGCCAGGACCTTCAGCATGCGCTGGGGCGGTTCACAGCCGAGTGTGAAGCAGCTGGGATGAGAGTTAGCACCTCCAAGTCCGAGGCCATGGTTCTCGACCGGAAAAAGGTGGCTTGCTCCCTTCAGGTTGGAGGAGAGTTCCTGCCTCAAGTGGAGGAGTTTAAGTATCTTGGGATCCTGTTCACGAGTGAGGGAAGGATGGAACGTGAGATTGACAGGCGGATCGGTGCAGCGGCTGCAGTAATGCGGTCGCTGTATCGGTCTGTCGTGGTAAAGAAGGAGCTGAGCCGAAAGGCGAAGCTCTCGATTTACCGGTCAATCTACGTTCCTACCCTCACCTATGGTCATGAACTTTGGGTCATGACCGAAAGAACGAGGTCCCGGATACAAGCGGCTGAAATGAGTTTCCTCCGCAGGGTGGCGGAGCGCTCCCTTAGAGATAGGGTGAGGAGCTCTGTCACCCGGGAGGAGCTCAGAGTAGAGTCGCTGCTCCTCCGCATCGAGAGGAGTCAGCTGAGGTGGCTCGGGCATCTCTATAGGATGCCCCCTGGACGCCTCCCTAGGGAGGTGTTCCAGGCATGTCCCACCGGGAGGAGGCCCCGGGGAAGACCCAGGACACGCTGGGGTGACTACGTCACTCGGCTGGCCTGGGAACGCCTCGGGATCCCCCCGGAAGAGTTGGAGGAAGTGTCCGGGGAGAGGGAAGTCTGGGCGTCCCTGCTCAGACTGCTCCCCCCGCAACCCGGCCCCGGATAAGCGGAAGATAATGGATGGATGGATGGAAAACATAAAATATTGGGGGATTGCATTTCTTTTTCTTTCAGAGTTACTGCTCACTCATAACAAGCTACGAATGTCTGATTATTTTTCCTAATGCTGTGGATGTGAGAGTGTGCATTAGTGCCCGCGCTGAAGGGTACAGAGACTACTGGCCACCTGGGGCGTCAAATCTGGAAATGACCCTTTGGCCGGCACATCGGAAGGTCAGAGCTCCAGCAGCATTCAGAACAGCTGGAAGCTGATGGGAGCTGATGGGCCGGACCACCAGACTGCTGAGTGTCAGAAGTGAAAATATGAAAATCTCACCGCGCCCACTCATCTTTATGCTGGGTGTGAAACGGCACAATGGTCACCTTCTTTTGCATGGTGATGATTTCTATTCTCTAACTTGAAGTGTTTTTCTCTGCTGTTCGGGGGAGGACAACTTTTAAGAGTCAGAATTTACATGTGATGGGGAAACCTGGAATTGCCCTTTATACTCTCTAAATGGTCAGGGTGAGGAGGAGCTCCATGGCTCCCTTCCATGGTTATTATGGGATATTTGTCTCTAGTAATTATGTACCAGATAGCTGTGCCACTCCTCTCTACTTCAGCCAACCTAAAGACAGCAGCGTTGGTTTTCATATCCTACGTGTCAGCAATCTATTTGCAGTGACAGGGCGTATTTAGCGGGAGATTTCCTTTTTTAATATGACACTGTCAGAGGTGGGTAACAGCTTTCATTTTCTTGGCTGCTAAATGGGAACGTGTGAGAGACAGTTTGATTGAAAAGGTTTTCATATCCAGCATCAAGGCAAAACAGATGAAAGGAGGTGTTTTTTTTGAACTCCATATTGACCAGAAAATGATGCTTGATTGTTGTAATAGGGAGCTGAAGAAGAACACACCCAGTATTGACAATGACTGTGACAAAATGATGAAACCTTTTGTGTGTGTGTGTGTGTGTGTGAGAGAGAGAGAGAGAGAGAGAGAGAGAGAGAGAGAGAGAGAGAGAGAGAGAGAACAGCATGTGCACAGGGAGTTAATTAGTGCAACATGGCATTTTGTTTCAATGCAGAATGATTGAGTTTAGAGCATAACAATGTTTCCTTAATATTTTGTTAATGTTATATATTTCCTTAATAGCTTTGCTTGCAGAGAGGAGTGTCAGTGTGGATGCGCTTACCTTTTGTGCCTGCCTTCTCATCACAGCTAAAACAGCCTGGTCCTCTTTTATTATTTGCACACTTCTAATTTGACATGCCAAATGAAAAAGGCTGAGATTTTAAATTTAACATCATCAAGTGAGTTTCAGGAGCTGTATATAAACCATATGGGGATAGACACCGATCTGCCCGTCTGGAGACTGTCACTATGTAAATGTGACATTTGATGGTCTGGCTGAATGCATTTATATCAATCACCATGCTTATTATTTGAAACTTAGTACACAGCAAGAGAAGACATTTACACCGATGTCAACCAAACACATGGACTCACTCAGAGAAAAACTGTTGGGATATATCTCAGTTTTTAATTACAAGTGCACAGCTGGTTGTTTTCATCATACAGATCACACACATAAAGAAAAAACATTACATTTCAACAATTACAGTATCTTCTACTGTAGATGCATTTGGGATCTGTACACACCTACAGTATTAAAATTACAGCCACAGAGTACATCCCTGGAATGTGACATATCGGGATGGACCTTTGGTGGTTTGGAGAAAACGGTGGAAATGTTCTTTCATGGGCTGAACATGTGCTTTGGTTCCTCGAGGACAAGATCTTGAAGAGCACACGTCCTGGACAAACACAAGCAGCCACTGCAGAACATTTAATGTCAACAGAACACTGTGGACTTTTTTACAAGGCCTGTTTGAAGGACAGGTATCGACTACGCTGGGGAGTTTGCTTGGGTTGACATGCGTGGACTGTGAATCTACAGTTAATGAATAATAGCCTTATTTTTCTGGTCTTATTTTTCTTTGACCACCGCTGACAGTTACAACAGTTACATACATGTGGGCCGAAGTACATCAAAATATCGCCCCACAGACAGAGAAACAGAGGAAAATGCGAATCTTTTCATTCTACATCAATAAATGCTTGGATTCTGTGCATGCTAAATAGGACAGCTTGCATGCTTCGTTCCAGACTGCGTCCTGGCTTGTTTATTGAGATAAAGAGAGTTAGATGAGAGGATAAAAGAAAAAAAGTTGAGAACCTCACCATTTTAATAATTCATCGTGAAACATCTCACATCTCGCCAGAATCCAGGATTACTTTCATCCAAATGAGCTCATATGTCTGGACGAGAAATCATCCTTAAAGGCTCCCATGCGGAAGTGACCATGTCGTTTACCTCTTCCAGAGGGAAGAGATATTGCTCTTGGGACCTTTTTGATGGAAGATGATCAGAGAAGAAGTAAATAACACATCCCACGTTAAATCAGTCACATTTTGTCCATTTCAGAGCCAATAATCGCTTGAAACATTAACATGAGACAAATTTACATTTCTTGTGCCATCAGACGGTGGTGTGGCTCTTCCCTAGCTGCTGATCTTGGTCAGCATCTTGTTGATGGCCTGTTTGACGTGTGTGGTGGAGCTGCGGCGTCTTGCCTTGCCCTGCACGGCCTTGCGGCGCCTCACCTCGCGGCACAGCTCGTGGAACGCCTCGGCCACAGCGCCGCCTTCATTGTCACACGCTGAGCATTCGTAGAAGGCGCACGCCATCTCAGCTGCCAGCCGTTCGCCTTCCTCCGTGCCAACCTGCCGGACGTGGTCCAGATCGGACTTGTTACCCACAAGGACCAAGGGCACGTTTTTTGGCTTCTTCACCTCCTCTAGGAGGCTTCGGAGCGGCGCCACCTCCTCAAAGCTTCCCCTGTCTGTGATGTCGTACACAATGACGAATCCGTCGCCCCAACGCATGTGGCCCTCCTTCTGTTGAATGTCCTCCTGAGGTGAAGACACAAAATGTGGTGATACTTGTGTTTGCCTGCCAAGATCTAGATGAGAGAATGCTACCATTCCCATATCTGTATTCTAATTAGAAAGCTACAACCAATGGGGAGGTTAGCTAACTTAGCATGTCCAAAGGTAATAAAATCCATAGAAGTGTTGACTTCCTTTATTAATTCGTGAGCTTTGGCCTGCCAGTCTTTGTGCTACGCTAAGATAACCTGCTAGCTGTAGCTTCATATTTACCATACAGCATGAGGAACAGGATCCATTTTTTCATCTAACTGTCCTCAAGAATGTGAATTTCCCAAAATATAAAGCAATTGCTGTAATTTTTGTGACTCTAAACCTTTTGAAAAGAGGACTTTTGTAATTGTTCTTGCATATGCGTTATTTTGTAGCCAGTATTTTCAGTCCCCACACACTTTTGAGTTGTCTTGGCTGTTTTCAGCATATATGACACATCTATTTTTTCATGCATTTGTGTTTCCTGACTTTCTCTCTGCTCTCTCCCACACATGCTCTAAGCCAGGAATTAAATTCTGCAGCTGTCTGAGGGATGTGAAAATTCAGGCATGTGCTCCTAATTTGATCATGTTGAAGCAGAAACAGTCCGCTGGGTTATTACATGACTTAACTGGTCGTGTGGCAGACCTGAAATCATAACCTGACTGGAGGGAGGCACACAGGTCCTGGTCTCATAGTTATTGATAGAGGAAGCTTAAAAAATATCATGTCCTTCCAGAGGACAGATGTGTACCTGACTGACTTTTGAACCTGGAATTTATGAGCTAACAAGAAGACTCTACCTCCACAAACCATGATCGCATTAGCACAATGCTTTGATACAGCCAGAGTCAGGAGAGGGAGGCCTGACATCCAGCGCAACCGTGTCTGGAAATATTCAGATCTCATCCTAATGCCAGCTGAAAATAGACTACAATATAATGAGAGAGAGATGACTTGGCTGAAGTGTCGCAGAGGAAATCAGCCGCCAACAGAACACCTACGCAGCACTGCAGCATATTTATCTTCAGCCAGAGGACTTACGCAAGCTCTCCCTCATGGCCAGGACCCTGCAAAGCTCCTGTCACACTGCAGGAAATTACCATGTGAAAGTGCCATTCAGTGTCACATGTACTCCTTCTACAGTTCTTCAGATGAGCGTTTCTATGTATCAAATCTTTCCAAGAAAAGGCAGCAAAGGCAAGATGATACCCGAGCATTCGAGTTGATCTGCATTACAAAGTGGACCCAAGTCAATTTTTCAAAAGGGAAAGAAAGTATGAATTTTTGTAGAGGTGTGTGGTCACTCTCCATTTCCACTGTGTCTTCTGAAAATATGTGGGTTTCAATTGTTCAATCATCAGCTCACCGTTTCAAATGACTTTCATTTGGTTTTAAATTCTACTTTTTACCAGGATTCAACGATACTTTGCTGACAGAATTAATGAGTTACTCTGGGAGAAAAGGCCAGAAGGCCAGAATTTAGACCTTCAGAACTCTTTTTTATGCTAATGGACATGCAATTTATTCGAACATTAACACATAAATGTATGTTATTTGCAGTAAGTGCATTCAGTGTGCTGTAGGTGTTTTTCTTTTGGTTTTGTGTGTGTTGCTGGAAGATGTCTTGTTATATTTTTGACGTTAAGCCTTAACTTAAATCCACCCAATCCGTCATGGGATGGGCTGAATGTGTGACACAGCAATAAAAAAGATTACTCCACAGATTTAGCATTACAGTAATAATATAGAGTCGAATATGGTGGTAGAGAACCCAGGTCTTTATATTTATATTTCTGTTTTAATTTGTCAAATGAAAATGTTTGATGCAAAGCTGGATTAGGGAAATGGGGATAATTTATCTCACCTGCCCTGCAGTGTCCAGAATCTCCATGCTGACAACCTCATCGTCAATGTTGGCTTGATGACGATATGTTGACTCTGTACACACACAAAAAAGTAGATGAAATCAGTTAACACAGCTTTTAGACATTCAATCCAACGTGAATCATGATTTGATAGTAGCTCCTAACACAGGAGTAAAACTCTGCCTTTTTGCTGAATGGCATATCACTATGAAGGTAGGCAGACATGAAATCTGTGCAAAATAAGTCATCACTATTGAAGTGGAACATATAATTCCACCTACTGTTACTTTGAATGATTCAGAGGACCACTCATAAAATTTGATGATTACTGTGTGTAGAACTTCTGCACACCAAACCTTGGCTTCTTATCGAATACTGAACCCTGCATTAATAATGCACGTTATTGCTTCACTTCAGCTTCTTTAGTATTAAACTGACGGGCCTTCAAGACTGACTGACCTGACATGAGGCATTAGAATTACACTGCAGATGTCTTTTATGGTGCATGGTCAAAATTTATGTGTTAGCCATAGACCCTTACGTCAAGGGATTAACCATTTGCTGCAAACGATGATACTGTTGGATTGTGCGGAGTGCTTGAGTAGGGTAAAGGTTACAGCTCATGTGGCATGTGGTTCGATTGAACGACCCTTAGCAACCCTCTTTCTCGCTTGTTTCCTGCTTGCCTCTGTCTCTAGTGAATAAAGACAAAAAAAAAAAGAATTTCGAAGAATCCAAGCAGCGACGAGGATTCTGCTGGGAAAACAAATTTCCCCACACAATGCACTCTGGCATAGACACCGAGACAGTTGTAAACACACATGGGCATTACAGGTTGTGGACTCTTATCAACTAGAATAAGAGAGGGTTTCACAAAGCAGGATTCATGAATACGACTGAATGGTATTAATCAACAGGTAGATGATGTGTCAATCAGCTGATCGGCCAATGCAAGCATGACTTCAGTGCTCTGCTTGAATGAACGCAATAGTCCATTTATTTAACTTCACATTTATTTACATTAAATAAACAGTGGATGTCAGATTGCTCAATATTTATTTAAAAAAAAAGAATAAATATAAGAAGCACTAAAATCCAATAAAAGCCAATAACACAAAGGCGACCCACCTTCGAGTTAAATAGAAGGGGAAAACCCTGATAAACTTTGCATCACAGACATCCATGTTTTCTGGAGTCACTGGTAAAGCATTTTTATGGCCATGGAGGGGGGCTTCTATTGGAGGTCAACACAAGGAGACACACTGGCTTCTGCGTGGCTCAGACTGTTTAAAAAGGGCATCACGTTTCCATTTTCTTTAGTTCATTCTCCATTAAATCGTTATCTTGCATTTTGCTGCCAAATGCTTCAGGTTATCCTGCTGACTCTTGCAATGACCTAAAATGACCTGAGCTTCACCTCTAGCTGCTTTCAGAAGCTTCTTATTCCTGGCACAAGAACATAGTTGTGAACTGTGACCGTGGCCTTTCATTCCACCAGCACAGGAGTTATCTGCCTGAATTGCCCCCTTGTAAAAAACCCATCTGTGTAAACACCTGGCAGAGAGCACTGAAGCCCCCCAAAACCCTCCTTGTAAAGAGAGAGATTCTGCTGGATTTTGCCGTTATTTCAACCAGAGGGCTCAAGCCAGCGCTCTCTCAAAGCTTTTTGGCTTTGTGAATCTAGCCATACAATTGCTTTCAGCTTGTGACTCATGTCATATCTGCTCTGCTACTTCTTGATGCACGATTCTTTAATGGAGGGATAATATTACAAAGCTTAGTAGGTCTAGAAATCAGTATCAAAAAAAAAAATTAACAGATTTCCATTTCCTTTTATTTGAGGAGAATTTATACATCTTGTTCCTCCCATCACTTTTAACTTTTGAACCTTTGAAACGCATGCTGGCACAGTGCTCGATGGTATTGCAAAGCGTAATCCATTTGCTAGTGGTTATCAGGCAGCAGAATTCTAAGCTTGTGATTGGATGTTTCAAACCAAAATACACCTGACTCAAAGTGTTGATCAAATAGCTTAGTGAGGACAAACAACGATAGTAAAAACATGTCAAAACAATGTTCAAATTATCATTGAAAAGAGCTTGTTGTTGCTCCAGTCTGCATCCGGCTGTGTCCCAGGTGCACTCACCTCTCCGGGGGATAAACTGCATCCTGTGACGTAAATTAAATGTCACAGAGAGCCAGAGGTGGAAGCAGAGTTGCGATTTATAGCTGTTTGGCTGGAGGCATGAGGAGCATCTGTGATGAGGACAACCAGAGTCTCACACAGCAACCCGTGGGACAGCCTATTTCAGGAGTCATCACTCTGTCAACGGCAAACAGCACCCGATCTGTCCACGTCCACCCCTCTGTGTATTTGTTGCTAAATGTACTGACAGCGGGCAGGACGATTTAACCAGCCCCATCATCCATCTAGAGGTCTTACAGAGAAACAAAAGCAGTAATTTTCCTGGCAGCAAGCAATTCATCCCTCATAATTCAAAACCCCTCACCGCCTGAGGGCTGTTTTGGCAGAGGGTAGAAAAGGAAAGTGTTGCTATAGTTCATCAACCAGATGAAAATCGCTATGCTCTTACACATGCTTTACAGTCATTTCTTTCCAAAATACTCAGAGCACAAACTCCCTGTGCAGTATGCAACACAATCGCTGTTGTGATGCCAGGAGAAGTAGCTCAGCATTCATTTCTATGTGCCAAAGGCAACTAGATTCATAACCGCCTGGTGTGCGGGGACAGAAGTGACTATTGCTGTATCATAGATATCTGCATTCTGAAAGGCTACCGTTTCTCATGGTGCCATGGTGAACGGGATCTCACACTTGCAGTCTGTGCCAGTGCATACGAAGTCAGTCGATGATGTAGTCCAAGCGTAATCATGACTTATCCACATCTTTGTTTCTTTTTGCATCATTAATTCTGATGCAGGAACACAGGATGTCACAGTTTGGATGATGCCGTCCTAACAGGCTGGAGTTTGAATAAGGATGAGAATGAGCGGAACAAACATTGAATCACACAGTAGCTTCCTTCTCTTCTGATGTAGACTCTGTGAAGTCACCCGCAGGTGTCTGAAATCTCTTCTTCATGCCTGGATTTCTGTTTGGATTTGGACTAGCTCTCATTGGATCCCCAAAATATAAATTTCACCTCTGAGGCAATTAAGCACCCCAAAAGAGAACTTAGGTTCAACATTTTAATAAAAGCATAGCTTTGCCAAGTTGCCACCAAGACACACAGAAGAAAAGAAAGCTTCCGCTGAGACTGTAATTTTTTTTTTCCCAACTTTGTATTTCACTTTCTAAATATTCTTCGTAGTTTCTAATATTGGGCTCAGCAGTTCAAGAGGAACATTTGCTTGAGGCAGCTGCTTTGGATTTTTGTCTTTAGTGGTGTACGCGACACCTCTGCTCTCAGGCAGACCCAAAACACACTGGAGTAATTGTGTGCGCCAGCCAGCTAAATCTGACCCTCATCAAAACGAATAGGTCGCTTATGAATGGAGATGAATGGTGAGCTCTAGACACTAGGGGGTATATTGAGATAGTTCAGCTGAAAAGTTCAGCAGAAATCCTGTGTTTCTAAGACCAGCACTCTGTACGCACAACCCCCACCTGTGTGACGTGCCTGTAATAGGGTTATAATAAGGTGTCAGCCACTTCACGGGTAATTTCAGTCAGGCAGTCTGATTGGCCACAGCCACCCTCCAACGGTGCTGTTATTCCCATTAAGCACCTCAAGCTGAGCTTTCTTGGTTGTGATGCCAGCTCTTGTGGTGACCAAGCAGGCAGTTATGGCTCTTTTCCCCTTCTTTTCTGTGCTTAATCATGTATGCTACTTGAAGTTTATACAGTACACATGTTTCATGAAGCTGGTACAAACACTAACAATACACTGCATTAATGCCAGAGTGTTTCCCAAAATATCAAACCCTTTCTTTTCATCTGACAAGGATACAAAAATGTTAATGTTTTTAAGAGAAAAAGGTATGAATGTGGTACAGTAGTAGTAGTAGTACATAGTATTGAGGGCAATAGCTGTAGTACTGCTGAAAAAAAAGGGGGACAGCAGCAGTAGCAATGGTAATACTGATGGTCGTAAAAACAGATATCTGGTTGTCTTACCAAGTGTTGGGTCATACTCCCAGATGAAGCGTCGGGTCAGAAATCTCACCACCAAAGCTGAAGAGAACAGATAATGACATGTTCAGAATATGAAAACAGCACAGCAAAATCAGAGCAGGTTAGTCTGCAGTTGACTGACATGTCTACTTCAGTAGCTAATCAGCCCTGGATAACCATGAAAAGGCCATGAGATCTAAACCACTTTAATGCCCTTCTCATCTAAATGCTAATAGAAGAGAACTCAAACAGCCTTCAGGATGAAACATCTCCGAGTGAAGTTCCTCATTAGCTGCTTCTCTCATGTGGGATAGTGTGCTCTTTACAGCGTCGGCCTTAGTCCCAATTTACAAAAAGAAACATCCCCAGCAGGCCTGTGATTCACTCTCTTAATGGTTTACCATCAACAAGTCATCAGCCGCACGGAAATGTTGATCTCCTTCATTCAGACAGAATTAGGAGGTCATCACCTGTGTATCGCACAGAGCTACAAACCAAACAGTGTGCTGTGAGGCAGAGTGAAAGCACATCAATTAGAAACATGGACTAAAGGACGGTGATGCAGGAGGTTTTGAGGAAAGCAGGAAACTGAAAAATTTGCCCATCAAAATGCGACAAATATCTCTGGAGCTCGTACTTATATGTCTTTCCCAGCAGCTCTTCGCATGTTTCATCCAGAAGCCGAGATCAAATTGTGTTCTTGATTGATCTTATCAACAGGGCGACAGAAACTCTTCTCTGCTGCCTGTTATGATACTATCATCCCCCAGTACCTCACAGCTGAGCACTACAGTGATATCCAATTAAGACATTGAGCTTTTCATGCTCAACTTTACCCCCCAGGTAGTCACTGCAGGAGGTGCGCGCCTCAGTTCTGCTGCCGTTTATCTGAAAACTGCAGCTTTTCTGCCTTTAGTTGAATTAATGGGTAAGCATGATTCCATGAGTCCTCTGGGAGAGGGATAAGGAAAAGCCACCTATAAGGCTTCACAGGCATATCCAAACATTATGCAGCTATTTATTCATGAGTCTCCCAGAATATGTTAAAAATGTGAAGGAGCAGTTTGACATTTTGGGAAAGACATTTATTTGCTTTCTTGCAAGAGATGAAAAGATTGACACCGCTCTCATGCTCGTGCATGAAATATGGAGCTAGAGCCATGAGGCAATTAGCTTAGCATAAAGAGTGGAAGCTGAGAGAAACAGCCACCCTGGCCCTGCCCAAATTTTAAAATAGGCCTATTGCTGCGTTCAAAGGCAAAATGGCAAGTAGAGTAGGGAGGGAGTCCGGAAGCAATTCGACTATCTGACAAGCATTTCTTCTTTATTTCGCCCACGCTTTGCAGACATTAGCAGACCCATATACATACCCTTTTTTTTTTTTTTTTTTTTTTTGCTTTTTGTTAATTGTTTGCTAACACACACCAAAAAGCAAATGTTCACTTTCAATCCATTTCTCTACAGGAGCTGTCATGTGCCTGATTGACTTCCAATGGGCCTGAGTGGTCCACTTGAGTCCAGGCGTGTATCTGTGTCCTCATGTCAACTTACTGAGCTGCTGTTTGTAGCAAGGAGACGACGGGGAAACAGCTTTGCCTTTGAACTGAAAAAAACATCCATCTTGGCCAGGCCTGTTTTCCGCTCATAATTAGCCACGACAAGGAAAGGGAAGAAAACCTATTATGTCAGCCAGAATGCTGCTGCCACGTTTCATTACGCTCCTAAAGAACTCAAGTCCAGCCTTTGAGCTCAGGGCAGTGTTTGATGATGACTGAGAGCCTGTGCTCAAACGTTTTGTCATTTGTGTATGCAGAGTAGGAGTGGAAACCCTCACCCTGGTCTCTTTTATAAGCCAAAACACTTCTTTTACTTCACAATGTTAGATCAGTTTCTCTCTTTATTAGCATGAGCCTGGTGAACAGACTCACTACAGACACACAGACAGGTCTTTTCCTGCTACATACAGGTCCATAGCTTTCTTTACCCTTTGAAATGGTCTTTTTTGTTGACTTTGTTCTTCAGTAAACCACATAACCCCTGTCTTTCCTAGCACACTTAATGTGTTTTCAGGCAAAGGAACAGTGTGTCATGCAACTTTCAATTACTCCCTGAATGCACCAAAAGCAGAACAGCAGCAGATAATTTGTCATGCTGTTGAGAAGGCAGACTGACATGCACGTTTCTTCTCCACGCACATTTGCTTCTCTTGTTCTGTGCCGAATTTCCCACTGAGGTTATTTCATGCTGTCTCTGCTGTAGTGGCCTGGATTCCAGGTAGACAGAACAACCAATGGGGTGTGAAGTCCTTTCCTCATTAGAGGTAACTGTATCTCCTGCTTTTCACTGCCACGAGAAGAAACGTACACATGGAAGAGAGGAGCCTTTGTTAACGTGCGTCAATATGGACATTGTGGCCCAGATTCACTAAAGGTTTGCAGAGGGAATAATGTGCTCTGTATCACCAAGCTGACCGGATCACAAAGGCAGGGGATTCACTGACTGTGTGCAGTGAGAGGAAAGCTGATAACAGTGTTGGTATTAGAAAAAAAAAGCCTCAATGTGATGCACCTGGTCATACATACCGCTGCTGTGGAAACCTCATAGCACCAGTTTTGATGCTGTCATTAGCCACACGTTGCACCTCTCCTGATTTACCGTCGCACATACTGATTATTGTGCACTCCGGTTACAAAGAGCACAAAGGCACCAAAAATGAAACATTTCAGGTGATGGAAACAATCATGCACCTGGAACTGGTGACAGACATTGTTAAAGCAGTGAGGTTTTGCATGTCTTCTGTCATCTGTGGCATAATTTGATTTGCATACATACTTGCTTAATTAATGAAAGAAAACCCAGTGCTCTTGTCTCAAACCACTCAAGCACAGAAATACCTGTATCTCTGTACGACAAATGTCTCACTTAGAAAGTTAGAAAGCCAGTGTTCACTCTCCTGTTTTTGGTCTCGGCCAACTCGCCATATCTGTCTCTTTAGCTGCTAAATGCTTCATTATGTTTGCCAGCTTGTCACTCAACTGTTTGCTGCTGGGCAGGTAGTGTGCAGCGGGTTTAGCAGAGCTTTACAGCTGAAAACAGCTTCCTGCACTGATTGGACAAAGGGTTGATGGGAACATACAGAAGATGCAAACAGTAAAACTAAAACAATGAGCTGAAAGAAGCTAAAACACTGCAGAGCTGAGGGGAACCGTAAAGTCCTGATATAATTCATTGTGGGTTCATCACTACAAGGAACTACTTTCACCTTAGCACAGAAATATTCATTAGAACAGCTTTCAGTTTGGTTAGTTTAAGCTACCATTAGCTACCATAAGCCACCGGTCATACCAGACCAAGTTAAGGCTGTAGCACCAAAGCTTTTTGCAAACTTTCCATTTGTAAGAAGAAGAATGTCTTGTTCCCCTTCTTTTAAAAGTTGTCATCTGACTCGCCCACATTCCCAAGTTTACTTCCACGTGGTTATCAGTTTGATACGCTAAGTAGCATCTTCAGCAATCCCTCTTCTGATAGAGTTTACTGTTTGGGTAACAAGCGTCAATACAGTGTCAGCAATGGAGCTGAGGAGAGACACTTTGACAGGCTGTGCTGACAGGTCTCCCGTGACAAAGACACCATGCACACGGCAGAGACTTCATCACCTGGTGAATGACAGAAAACTCTATTTTAAAATGAACTAGCTATTTCATAAAGACTACTTTCACCACGTGTTTATAAAAAGCGGCTACATAGACGTAGCACAGTGGAGGAATGATGATATTATTGCACCTTTGTCACAAAAAACATCGTTTCTGTGCCGTGTTAGGGTAAAAATCGTGATGGAGGAGGAATCGCTGTTGGTGTCTCCTCCCTCCAACATGGCAGCATCGCCTTGAGCACATACGGTGTGGTACGTATGGCCATTTGAAAAATTCCCTGCTGGCATGCTGACTAAATCAATAACCCGTCACTGAAGATGGGCGGTTGGGTTTCTCTCATTCTCAGGCTGCAAGTTGGTTTTCCGCAACTTGATACTTTCCATCAAATACTGCGGCCGAGCAGACAAACTGATCCGATTTGATCAAAGTCTCCAGCCCCGGCTTCACGGGGCCAATCTGAGTGGATGGATGGAGGAGTGCCGAGTTTTCACATTTACGTCAAACACATCATCCACGGGAGGTGTTTGCCAAAAGCCGCTTTTGTCCAAAGTGACCTAATCACATTAGCAGCAGAATGTTGGACTCATTGCAAACAAAGCAAGAGCAATTAGCGGCGCCCATGGTCCTGTTCTGAGCCGGCGCAGTGTTACTCATTGAACAGTCTCTATTGATTCCCCACGGCCATCAGACGGACACCCACGGCTCTTTGGTTCCTTTCAGCCACAAAAACACCTCTTTACTGGTTGACAAGTAGAGCTCTCCCAGTGCTGTGCAGCTGCAGTCAAGTTTTGTACCCATTGTGTTCATGTCATGTCAGTTCATGTCATACAAGCCAGCTGTGCTGATAAGACCAGAGGTGAAATGATTAGGCTGGATTCTGACTGAGAAATCAGACAGCACAAGCGAGCAAAAAAAGTACCAGTGCCGCTTTTATTGCAGCATGCACACATTGATGCTTGATCCATATTCATGTTTCTATGTTGTATATATTACTGAATGTTCTATGACTGTGTGAATAACTTCATCTCTGTGAAGCTCATGAGAGCTCAGAAATATTAAGAACAGAAGAAATGTAAATAATTCAACGGCAATTTCAGATCTCCCACAGGTTAAAATATTCAAGAAAAGTTTAGTTCGCTTGTACTCTCATATTTTACGTGAATGGAAAGTAGGTGAATCATTAACCACGCTTGCTGTTTCTGGGGTTTTATTGCAGTTCTGTCAGAAGAAATGCAGACAGTTGCTGCCCTGCTGCCGTGTTGGCAGACAGGAGGCCATGGATTTACACACAACGTGGCTCCAAATGCTTGTAAAGGACATTAACCTATGATGTTAACTGGAATCATCAAAGCTATCCTTCATGTTGCAACACCCAACTGACATTTTTGTTCCAATTATGTCAAGAAGTTTGAGATTCATTTGCTTAAATAACTATGGAATTGCTATTTTTGTAGCAGGGCTTCATCCCTAATCAATATCCTCACAACCTATTATCATTTGAACTGGCTTTGTACAATGATTATTGATTTGGGATTTCCTGCATTTTAGTCTTGTAGCTCTGCTGGGCCAGTTTTGTCAAAGCTCAAGCATTAATCCTGTGGAGCTTCAGCACGTATACAAGGTGCTACTGGACTAAATCACTTCCACTGATGCATTATTAGAACCAAACGATAGACACAGTAAAAAGCTGTTAGAAGAGTGCAGCAGCTGACAAGGAAGGATGAAAAATGGGATCGCTGTTCGTTGCTTCCAGAGTTCACAAAGATTTATTCAACTTTTTTTTTTTTTATGTGACAGAAAGTCAATTTGGAGTAGTTTTCAGCATTTTTTTTCTTATTTCTTACAATATAAAGCAGAGGGAAACACATTTTTACATTACGGTTTGTGTCTCAACCAGCATGTTTCTCCTGTGCAAATAGTGTATAAGAGTGTTTCTTCACACACACACTGAAAAGTGACAGCCCTGAGGCTAAAAACAGACAAACATATTAGTTACAAAAGCATCCAAACCACTTCCTGAACAGGAGGTCAGGCCACTGTTCCCATTCTCAGGGCTTTCCCAGAGTTCCTTTCACCACCAGTGTCTCTCTGGGGCACGTCAGCATCCCAAACCACCAACACCAAAACCTCTCTGGAGCTTCTGGATAGACATAAACCATACATAAGGAAATGTATGTATTGTATGTCTTTGGAAAAGGGACTTGTGGCAGTCCCATTGGAGCCAGGGGAAATATTTAATCTCTGCCTGCTGCCAAATATAAACGAGATCAAGACATCTAATCATCTCAGCTCCATTCCAGATCAGATTGCAGCTCGCCAATCAGGCTCCATGCATATTTGTTTTACAATTTCCCCAAATGCCCTGCAAGAAGGGATGTGGGAAGGCTAGAGTAAGCTGAGTAACAATAACACACAAGGCAACAGTAAACATGTCATCTCCCATGAGTGATGGTGTCACTGTCTGGGCCGGTCGGGAACAAATATTTCACGTTGTGAGAGCCGGGGTTCAGAGGAATTCAGGTTTAGAGACCAACAGTAGTTTTGAACAGTGAGCTGCAGTAAAGCTCGAAGTTCAAACGAAAAAACAAACAATCCTGTGAGCGCCCATTTTAGGCTAATCAGAACACTACAATTGAGCATCGACAAAGAATATTTTGGTAGCAGCATTTTCATCTGCATTATGACTACAGTAGCATTTGCTAATCCTGTTCACCAAACAGCAATTGTCCAATCATAGCTTAGCAACTGTATTTCTAGTATAGCTTTTAATATCTTTTATAATATTAGCCACTGCAGCACTGATGCATGTATAACTGATGCACAGCACAAGTGGCCAGTACGGGACAACTGGCAATGCTATTATCATCATAAAATGCATAACAATATTTTTTCCTAAAACATGAATCCAATAATACTTCAAGACATTTCATCACTTTTCTTGTTCTCCAGATCAGCTGACAGCAGACCCGCCAACCCTCCCGGCCAATTATGGTCACATGACTCATCACTTTCCTCCTCCATGAACCAAAACTCATTAGTTACTGAGGTTTGCAGATTCCATACACCATTTAAATTAATGAGATGTGGGGTATAATCAGTGCATCTGCTTTTCTGAGAATAATGGACCAGCTTTCCATTTTCAGCCGCGCTTAATTACTCATTAGTTATGGGATAACTAATAATTAGCCCGGTTTTCATAAACAGTATGTAAATTACGTGTTTTAAATGAACAACCTCTGCACACATATCAATTTCCATCTGATATAGCAACCTGTCCTAAGTAGACTCTAATGAATTACCACTTCAGGTGTAGTATGGTGTCAACATAATAGACAAGCAAATTCCTTTCTAAAACCTCAAAGAATCATAAATCACCCAGTGTTGCCCTGGAGATCACCAGCAGTGAAAATGAATACATCTCTCTTAACATCACTGTGAGCAGCCTCCGGTCCGTGGCTGAAATTTGCATTTGTTGTGCCGTGAACACATTCCCTCCATCACAAAGTGCATTTTGGCAGCTCGGTTGTTTTTGCCGCTTCAGCCAAGTTCTCATAATAAATCAAACTGCAATTAAACCATCAGGTGCAGTGTTTCGCACTCCTGAGCCATTAAATTGTTTTCCCTATTCAATCTGTAATCATGAGTGGTGTAATTATGCTGGTAATGTTGGTAAGACAGAGAAAGATAATCTTTGCATTGAGTTGACAGATTGGTAGATAATTAACTGAGCCCTGTTACAGGACTTCAGACTGTCTTCTACATAAACATATACATATATAATTAAACACATTAGTCACCTTTGTGTAACTTGAAAGATGCCACTTGTAGTGGCACTTCATTTGAATAAGATGACCTACTGATGTCAGCCAATCAGAGTCTGGTACTGTGAATCCTCACATTTATTCAATGATAACTACACTGAGGTCCGCCAAGATTTGACTCAATAGAAAACTTAATGTCATGTCAGGAGTGACACGTTTGGCCATCCGCACTTTGAGTGACAGCTTTAAAACCAATGTGAGTTGGTTAACACAGCTCCAAAAATACCGTCCAGATGGGGCGGAAAACGACAACATAACATTGAACTGTGTTAAAAAAGAGAACCAACACAACATAGACACAGTTTGGGACAGTTGGGAACACAACAAGGTTTTTTCCACCCTGTGAGAAGCCTTAGTCTGCCTTATATAATGTGTCAACTTTTCAGTAGACCTCTGGTTGAATACACTTTGCTTTCTATGAAGATGGATGTCTTTTTTCTTTGATCACAACAAGTCGCTGTATGTATCAAGTTCACTTTGAATGACAGTAAAGGTCAGACAAACTCCCCTCAGCTCCACTTTGGACGAGCTCCACGAATGCACAATGGCAGAGAGAGAGGCAGTCATTCTCCTCAGGGCCCTGTGGCTCTGTAAAATAGGGCACCAGAGCGGCTTTGATTTCACATCTCTGAAGATGCAAAAGGACAGAAGCTCGCAGTTGTGGGGTTAGAACAGGAAGGGCGTGAGGACTGTAACACCACATTCATCCCTTTAATTTAGCCTCTAACAATAGCACCACAGTGCTATTCATCAAGCGCCATGTGTGAGGCAGATGAGGGCGACCACACCTTAGAGAGCGATCACCACTGTGATTACAAGCATAAAGGTGAAGCACTGCACATGAGGAGCAACAGGGAAAAGGGAAGTACCTATTTTTACCATGAAGACTGTCAACCTGGGTATTATATCGTTTATACAACGGCCCAAGTCCACATAAAAACAAAGCCCACATTTGAGGACACAATCCTCCTCACTGACTGAGATAATGAAGCAAGGTGTCTGTGATGCATCCAAACTAAAGGACCAAACAGGTCATTTGTGAGTGTCTTCTAAAATGCATATGACTGTGATCTGCCATTGCTACAGTTAATGTTTGGCTAGATCTGAGCACAAAAACAACTGGTTTTAATTTGAGATTTTGGAAAAAAAAAAAAAAAAAAAGGTTGCGGTCATGGTTAAAAGAAATCAGTGTGTTGACTGGTGGCAGAAAACAGGAAAAAATCAGTGGTCTCTCATGTTGGCCCATCCATCCACTCCAATATCTTGCCTAAAGCTACCTGTCAAAATGGGTTAATGGCGTTCTTCCTGTAAATAGCCACAGTGTAGGTTTTGATTTGTTATAGGGTGACGATGACCTTCAAAGGTGAGATGTCTTAGTTTGTGTTGTATCTTTGTAGCCACCATGAGCCCAAAGTTTAGTTACAGTCACATACATAGCTTCCAAAGCTACACCATAACTCTAATGTATAATTGTAAATCACATTTAAGAGGTTTTGTACAGGTATTTACCAATGCGGTCCATTTTTTATTTGAGGACAGCCTTGACTGATCCTAGTTTTGCGGCTCAGTTTGCTTTAATGTGGACAGAAACTGAGTAGGATGTGACCATGTGCCATTACTCAGTAATATCAAAAGGTGGTTTGAGGGGAAGTCTTAATCCTCCAATGCTTTCCAGAAGACATGAAAGGATGTATACGCAGATTAAAGCTTTGAAATTAATTTTTGGAATATTTAATTAACAGGAAAGCAGAAAATGTTACATTACTGATCTGAAAAAAATGGTTTGAAGTGGGAAGAAAAAGTGTTGAATAAATTAAACATCACTGAAGGTGGCCCTGAATATTAAACATGAACCTGTACCTTGGCTGATAACGTACCTTCGGAGGCAAAAGAAGAAAATGCTTAATGGATCCATCATGAAATTTTAAAAGCGTAAGAGTAAGGTTGTTAAAAGCACGGAAGAAAAACCAGCGATGACTCACGTCTACTGAGGGCAGTGGCAGAATATACGGGTGGAGAATGGACAATATCTGGAGGCGGAGGAGAGGCGGAGGTGTGCTCTAAAAATAATCCAACAGCAGAAATAAGCACGACCACTCGAGAAGCCCACCTTCCTGTGTCACAATCATTTCCCTTGATGGGTCCGCCACATCTTTGTGTTTGTCGAGGGAAGAATGATTAATTTCCTGATATTTATACTGAGGTTGGTCGGCACAGAACATTGGCTGCCAGGAACGTCTTTCCAGAAATAAATCCATTCTTAGCTAAACCTGTTTGTGAAGAGCAGATGAGTGAATAGGTGAATAGAAACACTGGAGGGAGGTTTGGACATTGAATCCTTCCTTTAGAGAGCTCAAACATAAAAGATGAGTGGTAGAGACACACTGTTCCTTTCTGAGGACCACTGGAAGCTCCGGCAGCAGATAGAGGGTTCAAGAGAGGGGGAAGCGGAGGAGGATGGAGAAATAGGGGCAGAGCACAGGCACACTGAAGAAATTCAGCTGGTCTGACAGTTTAAAGAAGCCTCAGAGCTGCTAGTAACAGAGGATTGACTGCATCTACCTGCCATCCCAAGAGTGCTCCTCCTTAATTAGACAATGTATTGCTGTGTGTCTCTCAAAAACTCTAAAAATCCAGGTACAGCAACAAGACTAAGTGTCTTCAGATCGACACATCCCCACATGTAGACGGCTGAATAGGTGAGCACATGCTCACGTTAATACTGATTTTCTTATTTAGATAGGTGTGTTTGTGCATAATACTGCAGCTGTCTCAGCTGCCTGAAGAGCTGCCATTACTTGATGATAAGTTCTCATTTTAGTGCTCATTTGAAGACTAAATTAACGTGCTCAACATGCTGTTCACCTCCATCTGGCAATCACTCAGATGAGTGCATTACTGTAAGAAAGAACAGAGAGAGGTGATACGGCTGATAAACTGATAGAGCTGAGCTACATCAGAGAATTCAGTACTCATGCAGCTATATCATTCCAAGTTGGATCAATTTTCTCTTGATCAAATTCATTGTTTTCTGTGATAGATTAACTTAACCTGATCAAAGGGAGGGGCACTGGCAGCTTAATCGTCAATTTGTCTCCACTGGTTTCTGTACATCATGCTAATAATGATGTATGGTAACAGGCTTGATGCTAACATACAATAATATACAAGGATGGAATCAGGGTAATGGGCAAAAAAAGCTCATCATTTTGTGAGGAATTTCTAACATGTAACTTGTGTATGTCACTTCAATTTTGCAAATCCCAAGAAATTTCAGTCCGATCCCATCCTGAAAATACTTTTGTCATTCTCTATCTGTCACAAAAACACACCCAAAGCTTCACCCCCAGTTTTCGGTCATTTTGGATCTGTTCTCTACTGTTGTTAGTTTTTGCACCTGGCCCTGGTTGTACTGTTGCCATGGCCGACTTGACATTACACCCACATGGAAGCAAGATGCCACGAGCTCCGCGCATGAGCTCAACACAAACTGAACATAATGCCTCCAAGTCTTATGTAACACACTAAAGGACATGAAAGTTGCTTAACGTTCTGCACAGCAGACACACCTTGTCTGAACATTTTGCATCACTCCAGTTGCTCTGAAAGCCTCTAGTGAGTCTTTTTATATCTCTTATCTAAAAGACTAAAATCTGCCTTTGACATGCTGATTAGAGCACTTGTGCCACAGCATAATGCATTCGATGAGTCATACCTTATGGCTGCTCACCGGGTCTGGTGTAAGAATGTAATCAGGGGAGTCAAACTGCTTGCCAACATCACAGCTGTGGGCTCTCTCAGCTGTCAAAGGCCAAAGATGTGCCTGGAAACCCAAGCAGCAGGATGAGCAACTCTCTCTGCGCCTCTGCATCCCGTTAATTGCTCTGCGGCGGAGAGCAAGGAGGTGCCCACAGAAAGCCTGATGGATGTTATTTAATTACTTTCCAGGACTTTCATTTCCTCCGGCAGGCATCGCAGGAAGTTGATTTTGGAAGCAGCGTGATCATTGCAGCAGTGATTTGAGTGTGAAAGGTTGGTCGTGCCATCTTTCAGCAGGAAGCCGTGTTCGTCGTCGTTATGATGAGCTCACAATGTGACATTGTCAGAATCATTTAGAGACATGCTGTGATTGTGTACACTGTCTTCTTCATACACCATATCACATTAAAATGAATTAGAGGTCCAGAATACAAGACAGTATTATATCATTTTAAAAATCTGACTGACTTTGTCACCATATGTGGACTCTGTGGAAGGCCCATCCTTCCATCCTGCCCTGTGTGTGTTGCTGGTGAATGTCAGTGATATTTAGTGAGCCCTAAACAGAGAATTATGCCACATAATTAAGGCGTTCCCTTGTATATTTTTCACCGTTTTGTGTACAAACAAAAAAAAAAAATCAACTTTACGGGAATGTTATCCCCTTACAACAAATAACCTTTTTTAAAGCATTTTCCTTTTAATAAATGTTTGGTTGCTTTCTAACACAACAGTGGTTCATCAAAAGGCAAAATGGAAATAAGAAGCACAGAGTTAAAGTGGAAGCAATGAGTTTTCCCTGCAGCAAGGGATTAGGCAGAGGAGACTGGAAGCTTTATGTGATGAGCAGGACAAAAAAGGCAGACCCGGCCGGTGCTTCTGTCACTTGGTGCTTTCATGGTGAAGGAATGTGATCTTCACTTTACTTTGGTCCACAAAAAATTGTCTTTGTTCCAGATTTCATTTCAGGGAGATATGACAAGTGATCAATAAGAAGTGCAGGAGAACCAGAGAAAAAGAAAGCACATCTCAGCTCAACATAGTAGCTGTCCGTCTGTCCGGCGCTGTGGTTGTTTTTGTGACTCCGCCTCACCTGCCTGCCCTCTGAATGACTGTTTACATCACGCTCCAGACCCACGCATACATTAGGCTGATTCATGGTCTCTTCCTGGCGTTGGAGGTGGTAAACAGTAGTATTTCTGAGGTAGACACATATTGGCCCACGCCTTTGTTATTGTTCTGCTTTCTGGCCGTCAGACAGGCTGAGGGGAGGAAGGAAGGTGGAATGTTTGGGGAGCGGCAGGACGGTGTTTTACGAACTGACGCTTTGCACCCCATAAAGTTAATTTCACAAAGAGCATCTAACCGTCTCTCAGGGCACAGGATTCAGGGTATGTGAATGTGTATATGTGCCGGTGTTTTCACTGCAATAAACTGCCAGATTGTATCTGTATTGTTTGATGAAAGTCAGGCACATTTTCTGCAAGCTTTTATTACACCAATAATTACTGAGAATAACTTAAGTGAATTGGATTTGTAAAAATTAACTGTTGATATGATATGGGGAAATTAGCTAAAGAGGCTAAAACTGTTTTTTGCAGCAGGCTGTAAACATGTTTATTTCTGCTGTAAAGCTGGACATTTTAATATGGGGATAGATGGGGACTGACTTCTGCAGCCAGCCTCAAGTGGCCCTTCGAGGAACTTTTTGGCCTTCCGTCTCGGTTAAAATGGCCAAAACACTCATTATTGCATACCTTCCAACACTCAGAGGTGTTGAAAACAAAAGAGGGAAAGAGAAGCTCAAAGCTTAGATACAGAGTTTGGATCTCTGCAGTACAGCACAAACTACTCTTTCATATGCGGCAATGATACAGTCAGAATTATTGCACGTATGGTCATGGGATCACACCCAACTCACTGTGTGGGTGCGTGCGTGTATGCATGTGTGTGTTTACCAGGGACAAAGATGCAGGTACAGTAATTGAACAAATTTATCTTATTTCCTAACCCCTGCTTCCCTCTGCTGAGTCAATAAGCCAAAGTGGGAGAACAGCCGCAGTTAAGTTAATACACGTTGCTCTTCATTAAGGCTGGATCACTCTGTAGGAGTCCAGGTCAGACCATCATACAGCGCCCAGCAAAACCCCAAATCCTGCTCATTAAGAACACATTTTTTCCACAAAGCCAGGAACAAACAGCTTCTGGATGTGAACAATTACGACTAAAGCACCACACTGAAGTTCAACGAAAATAAGAAACAGTGGCATCACATAAACACTAGCTCACACGCACACGCACTGCTGTCAAAGTCAGGAGGGAAACACTCGTGGAAGTCGATATAAAATACTGATAACTGATGGTTTTATAATGAAGTTGTCAAGTTAGCAGAGGTCTTCTCATCAAATACTGGATGGATTCTCATTAACGGATCCCACACTTTGAATGCTAATGATTTTTGTACTCCACAGGACAGCCATAACAAGAAAGAGGAAAAAAATGGCAAACAAAATGCATTAATTTTGTTCACCAAAACTATGACAAAATACATTGTCAACAACCTTTTTTCATGACTAAGACGAGACAATGACAAGACGGCACTGACATCATTAAACACTTACTGTAATTGTTTGTTCAACCAGCGGTCCTAAACCCCAAGAAATTCCATTTACAGTCATCCAAAACATAGAAAACAGCAACTTTCACAGCTGAGAAACTGATTAGTCAATTATCACCACTGTTGTTCATTAACTTTACGCTAGTTGACTGACTGATTGAATCGCCTACTTACTACAAAAGGAATCTCTAACACCTCCTACTCAAGGAGGTCTGAGATCAGATCGAGAACGAGCAGGAATTTACTGTCGTGCTGAAGAACACTTCAGCTTGTTTAAAGCACAGTTTCTACATGCTTAAATATGAGGCATATAGCCTCTTTAGCTGAAATGGAAGTACATTAAATAGAGATTTATGAGCTGCAAAAGAGTGCTCACTCCAACACACTGGAAGGTTCAAAACAACATGTAAAATCTGCTAAACGTCAGTGCTTATTTTTACCCTCTTTATCACACTGTGCATGACGCAGGAGTGTAATTTACGAACCCTGATGTTTGCCCATTGAGGAGAAGGCTGATTCATTAGCATGTATGGGCTTCCACTAAAGGGCTATGTTTAGATGAGAGCAGTTCATTGTTGAAAGGATCACCGGGGCTACGTGTACCTTCAGATGTGGCGACAATGACGACTCTCCCGCTGTGTGTCTGTTTGCGCATTAAAAAGAGCAAAGGGAGGCATGCGACTGACGGGAGAGGGTCAGGCAACTGCACAGCTGCGCAAATCAAGTGTCCACATGAAAATCAAATGTCCACGTCTAAAGGGAGGCAGCTGGTTTTGAAGAGAGTTTGCCAGCAAGCAAATAACGAATTTATCACCAGAACTAGAGCACAAGTGGGTTGAAAACTTCTCTGTCAACATGGTTGTTTGAGCTGATGTTTGTCAGTTAATTTCCGTTCTTCCACACATCTGCCTTCAGTCCAGACATCAGGTCAGAAGACAAAGACTTGACCCTGTTTTAAGGATCACCTTCTCTTTTAGAAATTCCACCCAAAATTTAGTTTAATTTAGTTTAAATTTAGACTTTAAGACCAAATACCTCCGAAACTTAAGATATCACCAAAGCCTCAACTGTACTTTGTGTTTAGTGTTGATTAGCAAATGTCAGCAAGCTAACAGACTAAAGTTAGATGGTGAACATGGTAAACATTTCACTTGCCAAACATTAGTATGCTAAAACCGTCATTAAACGCGTCAGTGTGCTGCCTCACAGAAGCTGCCAGCATGGCTGTAAACTTTCAGCCTTGCATTCACTGTGTGATCTATTCACAGGTTGCATCTTCAGAGTTGCTTACATGATCCCACAGATGTCTACTGTCTACCACGAATGATGAAGCATTTGCCAAAAGAATATTTCCACAAACTATGCACCTACGCTCTGCTCTTCTTCTTCACTGGACATAAGCCAAAGACTGACCGTCAAGCTGTGCCAAACTAGGGTGTGTTCATTTAAAAATTGATTTAACGCCAGTGAAACATTTTATCATTTAGGACTACAAACAGTGAGATTACAAGAATTTTAAGCCTTTGAAGATGTACCCTGCTGCTGGATAGCAAATTAAAAATACACATTTGGAGTTTTCCCCAAAGGGGGGGATTGTGATTGTGACCATATCGACCACATTCAGAGTGCTCAGGTAACCAATGGGGCTATATCAGCCCATGACCTGGCTTTATACCTGCAAAGCAAAATGCGATGCAGTGCACTCTCAACTGCTTACCTGCTTTTTGCTAAAAATCACAAGCAGTGATTGTTCTCAGTGGTGTTTCTGCTGCTTTTAAACCAAATAGAACATGTCCCGCTGTGTTCAATTTCAATGATAATCACTCAGGTACTATTCTAAAGAAAATGAGGAGTGACATACAGTGAAGCCCAAACCCTGAACAATAACCTAATCAACCATTTGTAGTATTTTGTAAAGAATTGTGGATTAGAGGTTCAAGGTCTTCCTTTCCTGAACAAGGTTTAAGATGAGCATGTCACACACCGTCGGCCTCGTCACCATGTTTTATAACCACACTCCTTTCAGCTGAAGGTTATGAACTCCTCGGTCATTATACTTTTCAGTGAAGCACTTCTGCTGACCTCCTTAGGCATTTTAATGGCCTCCTTCGACATGGAAGAGATCCCGAATCATGTTTTCCAACAGCTGATTGCTACGCAGAAGCAATCTGTCTTGATTTTAAGCCGACAGGAAACATATGGTCTGTGTTATTGTGTTAGCTACTGGAGAAAACATACAAGGGCGCCAGCTGAGGCCGAGCTGCTGCAGCTTATAGAGGAATGCTGAAAGCAAATGATAATGACTCAACTGAGCTATCTGTGGGAGTGAATGTATTTAAGCCAGACCAAAAACAACCTCCCGCTGTAATGTTGACGACGCAAACAGAGTATGAGGAGAAATTACTGCGAGTAGAAAAATTCTGACAGGATGATGGAGGAGAGCGGAGGTTGTGGTGAGATGCACAGTGGCAACATACAGTAAAGAGGTGAAACACACTCCATGAAACCTACAGACAGCCTACCCAGCAGCCAAGTTTAACCCTTTTTCACTGTGGCCTGAAAATGGATTTGACTCAAATTAGCCTGCTTTCAGCCAAAGACATTCACATATTTATTTCCTGGAGAATTACCCTAACCGTAGCAATAGCCATTACTTGGCTAACCCCAACTCTTACCCTAACTTTAACCTAAATCTAACCTTACCCTAACTGTAAACCAAGTCTTCACTCTCAGTTATGAGGACTTGTGCCCATAAAGAAGTCAAGTCCCCACAATGTGACTGTGAAAACAAGATTTATGTACCCAAAATATGAGTAATACATGTCCACACACACGCAGCGGCTCACCTGACTTGCCCACCCCGGCTCTGCCGAAGACGGCCAGCTTCACCTCCGGGCTTTTGGCCATGACAGCAGCTGAAGCCAGTGAAGATCAGCGAACCAATCAGTGAGCTCCAAGGTTAGCCATCCATCCTCTTGTCCACACAGGAGGAAGCAGCGTCTGAGGAGTGAGAGTGTTTTTAGTTTCAATGTTAAAGTACATTTCAAACACCTACAAATGAATTGCTTATGTTTGACTCTGAATGCCGTATTTCACCTTTTTGCTGGTAATATTTCTTGAAGGCATTTCTACTTTTAGCTCAGCAAAGGATACGTTTCCTACTCCACAAATTGTGAGTCATACGGTGACTTGTCAGCTAGCTGCAGGACTTACATTAGCAGGTGTCAGGCTATGATTGAGCTGAAAAGGGTTCATAGTCAGGTATATCAGGACTGAGCAGCCCTGGCTTCTAGAAATTTGGTTTGTTTACAACAAACATCAATTGCTGTGGTTATGTTCACTAGCAACATATTATTTTTGAGTGAAGGAAATGTTGGTCTTCACCTCACCGAAGTCACATAACATGACTTGTAGGGCAGTATTTTATTCATTTTTTTCTACAGTAATGTAGAACAGCGGAACCCTCCGTTGTGGAAAAGATACCAGTCTGATCTGTGATAATCACAGAATAAATATCCATTTATTTGACTTTAATAAAAGCACCCACGTTGTGTTAGTCACGGGTGATTTGTGCAGCACTTTGGAATACGCAGTTATCTGTCAAATGAAACACTGCAGATGAAACACACATGGTATCCTTGCTGCTGTTGTCTGCTGGCTGCAGAGATTTAATCAGCTGAGGGCGAAGAGCGAACTGTCCATCCACAGGGGAGAGGACATAGAAAGATGACAAATAAACACGTTTTAAATACTAAAGTGAGCAGTATGTGGTACAGAGACACAAGTGTCAGTCCGCGGGACTTGTTTACCTCATGAGTGGGGTTTTTCTTGCAGGTGTGTGAGAGATGTGAAAGATAAAAAAGGAGCAGAAGACAGAGAGAGCAGGGGAGCGTAGAATAAAGCATGCACAGAGCTGAAGTCATCTATTCCAAAGGAAAACAGAAGTGCAGCCTGTTAAAACAACCCAGCACAGGTCTGTTTAATGAGAAAACGACCCACACTGATGAGATCTCACCAGGTAATTGATTTTAAACTTCTGCCCAAAACACCCTCTGTTTCTCTCCCAGCTGCTCTTCCAACTTTTAACCAAAAACAGACAGACAACAGCTCGAATCCACCTGAAATCTGGATCTTAATGATTCCAGGTGAATCCTGGGATACACTGGCTCAAGACTGGTGCATGTCCAATTAAAAGAAACGCTGACAGATAATAGCACAGCAAACACACATGGCTGAGGCTCCTGTTTTCATTGAATTTCTGCAGTAGTGGCAGCAGCCTGATAGGAAAGCTTGTTCATAACTGGAGGGTCATGAATTTGAACTATCGCTGCAGCCTTGAAACTGCAGAAGAAAACTCATATTTTCACAAGGAGCTGCAGTGTGCTGCAGTCTCACAACAGAACATCCTGACTAGAATACACCACTGGAGTTGTAAATCATCACCACTGTTGACTCTTCATGCTGCTGATTATTATATGGAATTTAAATGGTGTTTTGTTGGCTTGTGCCCATGATGCAACTGGAAAATCACCCTACTAAAACTAAACGGCATGTTGTGTTTTTTTTTTTCTCAGTCAAAGGAATAGTTGGACATTTGGTGAAATGCACTTAATCACTTTCTTGCTGAGAGTTGGATCAGGAGATTGATGCTACCCCTCATTTTTGTGCAGTAATCGGCAGTTAGCTTAGCTTAGCATGAAGACTGGAAACAGTTGTCCACCAGCTATCTACCAGATCTAAAACACGCTAATTAAATGTTATATTTCCTTTGTTTTCCAGCACAAAAACTGCAGAGTGAAAGCATCACATTGTGGTTTTCATGGGGGGTGTGGGTCAGACTACATGTAGGCGCAGCTTATTTAAGTGTCCTATGCCGTCGAGAGCATTTATGCATGTGCACTGGTTTGTCTGTCCTTCCAGACTCACGAAATCATACAATACATATTAACACAACTTTCTGTTTCTCTTGCCAAGAAGGAAGTGATGTGATCAAGGGGCACAAAATAATATCCAAACCTCACTGCAAATCCAAAACTGCTCACTGTATAGTATTACACACCATAATGAAGCACGTGATAAGTGATCAAAGGTGACAGAAGACTGGCTTCCGAACACGTGTGGCGGCTGTGAGAGCCAACATGCAGCCCGCCGAGGTACGTCAGCCATGTTTGTGACATGATCTATCATCGGTGGCTGCACGAGAAAATGTCTTCACTCATCCCTTTGTTAAGGGTCGAAATGAGATATAGCCAGAAAAATGGGAGAAAACCGAAAACCGACGTTCAGCGCGCTCCGTCTGCATAAATAAAAGCTGAAAAATGTGTTTGTGTCTGTGTCAATGCCAGAAACCCGTTCGCCAGCTTCACGCCGGTTGAAGTTATGAAGTGGCAAACTTCCACTGCTTTCCTTTCTCATCCACTGCAGCGCGCACGCACACACACACTCTGAGTATAAGCTAGCCTTTTCCCTTTTATACCAACACACACATGCCCATACATGGAGTGGCTGTGTGCCGCTTAGCATGGCTCAAGTGGAAGCTGATCATCCATCCTTGTCTCTCTCTCAGGGTCATCATGGCAGCCGTCAGCGGCTTTAAATATTTCTCATTTATCATTTTCAATATGGACTCCACAATCCCACCATCAAACAGCACAGTCAGAACAGTGTGTGATACTGTTGTACTGGCGATAACACTAACATCTTGTTCATATTTCCAGTTTAGGTTGAGGTGTTTCGAACATTTATGAGGTGGTCGGCGTTTTACCACCTGACATGAATCACTCGCCGATGCCCAGCGTAGGCCACAACTAAAGCCTGCTTAGCTGTAATCTTTAAGTTCTCCAGTACCACCTCGATAATGGCTGTCAAAGGATTATGAGCAATGATGGTGCCTCATACGTATGGAGACAGTTCTCCTAAGAAACGTCAAAATCATTCATTTCAGCAAGCGCCCGAAAATGACATTAACTTTTAAGAGACGAAGCATCTCGCATTCCCAACCCCCAGCCATTTTTTTTTTAAAGCCTTACCACAATCGTTCTTTAGTCTGAACCACCTTTATTATTTCAGCCCAAACCATAATATTTCCAAGACCAGAACATTTTCAACAGTGATTTGTACCAGTCTGATGGGCATGAGATCATAAAACACTTCTATCCATCATTCTAGAGGGAATGGACAAATGACGCATTCTGACGTTCGATTCTGGTTTTTAATGTCATTAATACACTTATTTGTTTTCTTACTGAAAAATTCTGTGAAAAAAGGTTTTGCCAATTTTCTGCTGGTCAGATGAAGTCTATTAAAGTCCTCTAAACCGTAGTAACCAGTGGTTGCTGCATATTGATCAGCGGGACAAAATAGCTACAGCACATACGCCTGAATCTATTTTCATGTTTAGCTTTAAAATCAGTAGGCTCATGCAAAGTGTTTTTGCAGCAGCCACAAGGGTTAACCACAACAGCAATATGACAGAAAGATGGGGTTTGAGGCTGAATCACCCTATAGGAGAGACAGAGCGAGTGTGGAAGGAATGTCTTCAGTCAGTTTTTGGAATATGTTGAGCAGAACGTAAAGAGAATATGAATGGAATAGCACCAACCCGCACAGACAGCTAGTGCCGCTCTTTTCTATTGCAACTGGCTGCCTTTCTGTCTCATTTCTCACTTCTGTCTTCTTGCTTTCTGCCTGTTTTACAGGTCACGCACAGTGTAGCAGACACACACCACTGCAGAGTTCCCTCGCTCTCCCACGCAGCAGCAGGGAAACACCAGTGAGCGAGGAAGAAGAGGAACACGTAGCTGTGTCTCCCTACCAACACGGTCATTCTTCACATTTTGCCATTTATGGCCTCCACCCACCGCCCCGACTCTCTCTCTCTCTCTCTCTCTCTCATGCACACACCTCACTCATGTAATGAAGTCACAGAATAAACAGCTTCAGCGTGGCTGAAGTGGCTGCTAAAGCTCAACACATCTGGAACTCTGCAGTTAAGAACAGAGAGCAAATTGGACTGATTCCAATAAAAAGGGCAGACTACCAATGTGTATATTGAGAGCATTTCAATACTGGCCCACAATAGAAATAACTTACCACAGCAGCAGAGTATCGACCACAGAAAAAAAAGACCAATGACAAGAAAAGTATCAGAAAATCTTCAATATTTTGCTCCAATAGAGATGCATGACAAAAAGCACTGTGTCCCAGCAGCAGGTCATCTATTTCAAATGGATCTTCTCGGCTGCTTGGCTTCATCGACTCCTGAGGGAAATATCTGGCTGCCAAATGATCAACTATGTTCACTAGCTGGTCGCAAACTTTGTCTATCCGCCATTTGGTGCTGGGCAGGCAGCGCACAGTGGGCTTTCAGAGCTCTTTCGATGAAATCAGTCTGAGGACAGTGAGAGTCCAAAACAGTGTGAAACCAAAACAATGAGTGCTATAAAGCTCTGAAGAGTCACGTGATAATTCCCTACAGCAAATCCTTTCACACAGACACAGCCATTTGATCAGCTGTTAATATGACAATATAGATTACAGCAGCTTTAAGATGAAGGCCTCCAGTGAGGTCTTTGGTCAAGGAATAACGCAAGCATGACTCATCGTAATCACATCATTATCCCAGACGAGCTGTCTCTCTCCATGTGCTTCTCGGCACCATCACACATTTGAAACAACTAGTACAAATTAGACTGCTACAATAAACGCAGATTAAAAGCAGGAACTGCAGTCTGACAAATAGACGCACAAGAAAAACCTATGGAAAAATTAGTGAGTAAGTTTCAGCTGGATAAGTAATAACTAACTTGCTGTATGACATGCAAAAAAAAAAAATGGTGCTGCTTTTCAGACTGACGAAAAAAGGATTCAGTCCTCTTCTGTGCTGTCAATAAATGAATATCTAAATGTGATGCGCAGTCTATTCCCTATCTTTAGTTCTGTTTTCATTGTGATGAATAATGTCTGCTGAGTAGCTGAAGTGTATCTGTGACTAACTGCTGTCTGTTACTGTTGGCAAAAAGAGAAATTACCTTTCACCTTGAAATACAGAAGACTGATGATCATATTTCCAGATCATGGACCAATAATGAACCTCCTGCCCTCCGTCTAGCATCCACAGTTTTAACCATGGACCTCTGCTCTACAGGGACCCGTTCCAAACTGTCAAGCCGGGCACGTGTATATTTTTTTCCGCTGTGTTGCCCAGCTGGGTTTTGTGTCATTTTTACCCTGAGAAATGAATCTGGGTGGTGGTGCTGTGGTTCAGGGAGATTACAGACCTCTGAGCTCCAAACCATGGGAGGAGACCTGCTGCACCACAGGCTATAGAAAGACTGCAAACCACAGGTCTGTCATCAAAATACATACAGTGAACTGGTGCACTGCCTCTGGAGGGAGACGAGTCGTGAAAAGAATGCTAAAATGTGTTCCTCAAGAGAGCAAATGATATTTGAATCAACTAAAAGTCAATAAAAAATAAAAGTTTCAATCAGCAATAGTGAAATTATGGACTAAATCTCTAAGCAATAATTAAATTGTGATTCCACAGGTTGTTACATGAAACATATCAGCAGTTCCTTGTACTTTCCTTTTCTCTTGAGCTGCAGACACTGCTGGTGTTTTCATCCAGAGGTGACATGTCTCTGTCAGGCAGCCCCCATACTGATAGACTTTGGACCAGTTTGGCCCTGTTTGATCTGATTTTCATGGCAGGCACTGAGATACCGTCTCTCTCTGCTGTCAGAGGGAAGAAAACAAGCTATTCTCTGAGTCATGTGAGGTGGGTGAAGTGATCAAATCCTTTACCCAAGAAACAGTAGAGATGGCACCATGTGAAAAAGGCTTTGTTGCAAGTAAACGTCCTCTATTCAAAACAGTAGAGAACAGAAGTATCTGCAGCAAGAACAGCCTTCCAGAGCTTCATATCATTAATACCATGCTATTGCATTATAGCATAAATGTGATTACAGCGTTTTAATGTAAGTACAAGTACCTCAGAATTACATGTACATCTGTACAGTACTTCAGTAAATGTACTTTGTTATATTCCACCACAGTCACTCGTAGGCATATTGCACTTTGTCTGGACCCACATACAAGATGCATTTTATCATCATATGTGCATCTCACCCACAACCTTCTTCAGGACCCCTGGGAGTCCCCCGGACCCCGGTCTGGCAAGCACCCATGTGGGATGTGCTGACTGACCCTAAATCATATTGAGATGTGAGCTATTATGCAACGCTGGGAGCTGCTCATGAATGCCAATTACATGCTCGAACCAAACAGGGGAAGATGGAGGGACATCAAGCAGCAAAGTAAGATAAAACTGAAGATTTGCAAAGACTGAACTGGACATACTCTCATGTGATTGCATTGGAGAAAACTATACTTCATCTTTAATGTGTTCCCATTAAACAGCCCAAATGACTGACTGGAGAGATTTGTACAACTTTTAAAATGTCACAGTGGTTCATCTTACAGTAAACAGAGCTTCGAGACACTGTATGTAACATAACTGAACATCAAGTAACACAGCCCACTTTAAGTCACATGCAAACGCAAACACTTAAGATCCCCATGTCCTTCAAATAGCATAGAAATATTATGACATTGTGTGCACATGACCTTCCTTAAGGGTTTCATTTTGTTAGTAAAACATCAAACCTCCTGCCTGACCGCACGTCAGAGCTTTCCCCACACCTCAGTGTTGCAGCGCTCGTTGCACCTCACATGAAAACACAGGCAGCGGGACTCACCAGCGACGGCTGAAGGCAGCAATAGTCTCCCGGTGATGAAACGCTGATCAGGAGGAAGAGGAATTTTAGAGAAAAGAAAAGAAAGAAGAAAGAAAGAAAAAAGTTGAGAGGTCCGCTGATTGAAAATGATGTGTCTGACCTTCCCAGGCGCAGACTGCGAACGCAGCGCACCGCTGGATGGAAGGACAGAGGTGTGGATGGAGCTGGATGGACAGAGGGATGGATGGATGGACAGACAGACCGGGACAGACCGAGCAGCAGCTCTGACTGAGATGAATGAATCCCCGCCACGGAGGGTGAGTGGAAATATATGGAGCGGAGCTGCTGGAGTTCCCGACACTCTGCTGCCTCTGACCGGGCTGCTGCTGCGTGCCTCTGCATCTCCACACTGAGGGGAGACGGCGACCTCTAGTGGCAGGAAGCGATAACGCGAGCTCCGGACTGCAAGAGAGGGAATTCACCTATTCATGCATCACATCGTCCATTATTATAATAATCTGATCATAAACCACCCCTTTGTCGGCAGCTTTAATGACTTTTTTCTGACAACAAGCCGTTTCCAACCCTTCTTCCTCATTGAGGTATTTTATGGCAATGCCCATCAGTGCGAATCAGCACTTGCTGAGAAAACTGTTCCATGCAGTGATGAACACTGGACTGTCCTTCCCTAATGATACATAGACCTTGTGGGATGATTTCTTTTATAATATACTCAGACAAGGTAATTGCATGCCACTTACAAGTGAGCATTTTCTGGCAGGAAAAATAAAACTTTGGAGGATTTGCAGTACGACCTGTTCTCAGTGTCTCCGCTAGAGGGAGCTCTTGAACTAAGAGTGTTTAAAATGGAGAACTCTAAGAGAAGTGAGAAAACTTGTCTTATATTACATCTCTTTTGAAAGAGATACATTTTCTGGGCCAAACACAACACATTTTGTGATCATGCTCAATTTTCACTGTTTATACCCATTGAGATATGTTGCGGTGATGCAAATAGAAATTATTATTGATTTGATACTAAAGTTAATAAAACTTACTATTCCACTGCACCTCACTGCAGTCGTGTATCTTTAAATGTTGTTTGAATGAGTTGTGTCATTAACCTTTTTTTTAAGTTGTATACTATTCATTGTAACAGAAACCTCTGTGCAAGCAACTTGCCAACATGATTATTTGTGTGGCTTTTTGATAGCATGGGATTGTGTGCTTCTTGTCCCTCTCTCCCTCTTCGTGCGTGTGTGCAAAGCATTTAGCATTTAGCAATGCAGTGTTCACAGAGAAGCAGAACAGAAAACACAGAGGATTCATAACTGAAAAGCATGTGGGTTGCTGCCTGCAACAGAATCCCTTACCTAAACTTACCTTACCTAAATCTGGAATCACTGATGTGAATTATAAACATCAGATTCCTTGTATGTGCACACACACACAAACCAATTTTGATTTCCAAACACAATTCTGAATTCTGTAACAGTACAACATTTTGGTGGCCTTGCTTGACTTAATCAGTCAGACATATTGCAGTGATGCCAATAGAGATGATCACTCATTTAACTGTAAAGTTCCTATAATAAATACCCTAGTTGAAATGTACAGTATGTAGGACAGGAGTAGGACAGTAAACTGTCTTTGATGGTGCTGCTGCAGCTAATGAGGGGGGAATGGATGCAGACAAGCAAGCTGAAATAACGACAGACATTTTCATTCTTCACCAAAGTCAAAATGACATGAAGAAGTTCAGCATGAAACATGTGAACAGTGAAAGGTGTGCCGATGGAGAGATCACAATATTTGTTCAGGTTTTAATGTAAACTGCTCAGACGCTGTCAAAGCCTCCTTGATTTCCGTCACAGAGGTAAAAGTGGCTGCGCGCCTTCTGATTGGTCGATGTCCACCAAGGTGCTTCGGGGCGTGCGCGGGTTTAAATGAGAGGCGGCGCTTCTCAATCGACCGGATCGTTAAGCTGCGGTTTACTGTCCTCCGGAGAAAGAGCCGGCTCACGTTGCAGCTGAGGCGACTTTGTGACGATGTTTGACTTGAAGAAGAGGAATAGTTTGACTCTGACCTGCAGCCGTGAGACGGACGAGTTCAGACGAGTGGCCGTCAGACGGAAAGCCAAAGGTGCTGCGGTGGACTGCCACGCTTCACATACAGGTGAGGTCGCTTTCATTTAGAGTCATGCTTCAGTCCACATTATGTGTAAGAAATGATCGTAGCAGTAGGCCTATATTGCCTCTAATATTGTTCTATTCAATTAAGGCCAAATAGCAAATGCAACACTGCAGTGACCGTTACACTGGCTAAAAAGCTTAAAGAGTGACCAGCAGCAACTACTTTCAGAGGCACTACACCCTATTGCTGTTGCTGCAGTCACCATACATAGGCTTGTGCCTTTTACTGGATTTTTGTGGCAAAAGAAAAAAAAAAGAAAAGCCAAAAAAAGAAGAAGAATGGATATGAATGGTTATTGTTTGGAAACTCTATGCAATATAATGTGCCTGTGCCGTCTGTGTTCACACTGATCAGAGTAGTAAGGGAGATCTGCACTTATTACCTCCTTTTGTCGATGAATAACCCTTCAGCCTTAAACACCAGGACAAGGGAAAATGTCAACAGGGGAAACCGATGATGAAGGTTCTGGCTCTCACACTCAAACTGCCCTGCAGGAGGCTGACCAGGGCAGTACTTTGTGTGTGTGCATGTATTTCAACTTTGTTTGATACAGTTGGTGCCTGTTGGCCTCTTAGCCTGTTGGATTACTGCAGTGAAATCTCTTTCCCCTGATTCAGCTTGGACTTTGCCTGTGTGTCTTAAGACAGGCATTTGTCAATCCCTCACACACACACACACAAAGCCGCTGTGTTCACCCATTAAGGCAGAGCTATTCACTTATATGAAAGAAGTACATTTGCCCCAATGATACATTCAGATGCAGGATTCAACAGTACCATTCATCTCTCTAATTCAATTCAGTCATTGTCCACAACTTCAGTATATTTATTTTTTGCAATATCTCTTTACCCTGACTGATGGTAGAGGCTGTTGAATGATTGACATCGCCTATAGCTGTAGCCTTCCACATGCATCTGTTGCAATTTTTTCTCAAGCACTTGTCCCCATCTTGATGTCAATGCTGTCTAAAAAAAACTACACAGTTCTGTGGGGATGATCACACTGTCTATGAGTGTGGAACGTCGCCTCTTAGACGCTGACGCGATTGGTGAAGGTTAGACACGATGGAGAAAAGAGAGAAGTGAGAAAGCAGAAGCATTGCGTTGTTGAGAAAGTAGACTTTAGCCATCTCCACGTGACGGGCGAATCTGTTCACACTTTAGTCGAGCCAGAAGCGAGCAGGAAAGCTTCAATTTGTTACACAAGTAATGGATGATCTCGGATAAGCTTTGAAACAAACCGCAGGTAAGAAAAGAAACAGTTACACAGTTTGAAAATATTTCAAGTTGGAAAATATTTGGGGGAATGTGCGCAATGATTTTGCTGGACAGGTTGGATTTTTCCACTTCTTGTTACGGTGCAACCAAACAAACTGACATTTTGTGTTTGAATGTATCACCGAGGATAACTGTGATAAAGCCTCCGTAAAGCTTTGTAAAACTTTAGTAGTAATAGTAACCCCTGCATTTCTTTTTAGTGGCGAGCAGCGGGGTGTGTGGCTCGTACAGCTGTGGCCGGGCTTGCGACAGCGTCTGTGGATCAGAACCAAACTCCAAATTTGGAGAAGAGGGAGACATCAAAAGACACTCAGCTAAAGGATCGCTTTTACAGCCACGAGGTAGGCTGAGTCTACGCACGTAACCTGAAAAATAAATGCAAGTAGTGCGATTCTTTAAGTCCCTCCGTGTTCTTTGAGATCACTGCTTGTCTTAACTCAGTATTTTGTGAACTATACTGCACCTTCAGGACATTATACAATGATCATAATAATAACTAGCCATGCACGTTGTTTATCTGTTTGCAGTTGCTTCTGAACCAGCTCGTCTCCAGAGTTCTCTGAGAGCAGAACAAGCTCACAATCCCATTACAGGAAAAGCACTTCCTCCACAGGTTAATGGCGCGGAGCAGGACCAGAGCCCTAAAAGAGTCTGTGGACTTTCTATTTCCTGTGTCAGCCCAGCGCAGAGTTGTTTAGGCTCCCCCAGTCCTGTCAGAGGAGGAGGGAACAGCTTCTTGAATGGAGCGTCTACAGCACGTATCAGCCCTGCCAGACATACTGAGGGGATTCCAAATTTTACAAGCAGTCCAGTTTTCGGATCACCAAGTCCAGGCAAAAGAGGCATTCAGAGCTGTAGTCCACTGAGAGACGGATGGCACAGTCCTGCTAAGTTGTCCCCGAGGAACCGGAGCCCTCTAGCGGGAAAACTGCGGACCCCCAGCCCCGTTCAGGGGAGGATGGGGAGCTATAGCCCAGCCAAGAACTCTAAATCCTGGCTGGGACTGCACAGAATCCCAAGCAGCATGATGGAGGGGCAAGAGAAGAGAGCGGGGAAATCTCTGAGCGTGCCTGACTTGATTGTTTACTTGGATGAGAACAGGTTGGTTTTTATTAATTTGGTCACCTCGATTACCTTTCCAGAGCATGTACCGCACAATGTTGAATCCATTCACTTCCAAATATCACTTGAATTTTCAGTGATAGTTGTATTTTATTTCTGCAGGATTCCCACTGAAGAAGTTGAACGCTCTCCTCTGAAACTGCTGCCGTCACCCAACTGCAACAGGCCGGCCGTCACCATCAAAGCGCCAGTTAACCAGAGACTCAATCATTCCACAAATGAAGCCCATCTATCAAGCAACAGCAAGGAAAAAAGCAAAGAGCATTCCCCGCAGCAGATGAATGGCGTAGCACTGGGGAACGACTGCTCAGTCGTAAATGTGGGAGGAATAAATGACAGAAAGGAAGACGGGAAGAAGCCCAAAGGATGTGGCTCCAAGTTTTCCTGCCAGAGGAATGAGACAAGCACAGAAGATGGCAGGACTCACAAGGAGTCTGAAGGTAAACTGGATATTGAGAAGAGGAAGGAGACAGCGGATGAGCCAAAAGAGGAAGAGAACACAGAGCAGAAATTGTACAAGATCGCCAGTGAACTCCTGCAGACAGAGAGGGCCTACGTGGCTCGTCTGCACCTGTTAGACCAGGTGAGGGCGGTCATCCGTTTCTGGCTCCTTCCATGAAAACACAATGCACATGATTCCAAAATATACAGCAACAGCATGCCTCTGTAGATTAGCATAGTTGTTGTTGATATGAGGATGTGAACGGGGTATCATTTCCCCCCATATTCTCACGTAACTTCTTTCTTTATGCAAGCACATCAGCTCCTGCAGCACCAGATTCTTGTTGGTATTGATGGATAGAACATTTCTGTGAAGAAGAACTGTCAAATTCATTTCAGTATGCTGCACCACTATCTCCCACCACAGGTGTTCTGCTTACGTCTGACAGAAGAAGCAGGCCGAGGCTCATTTCCTCCTGAGGTGATAAGAAATATCTTCTCCAATATTTCCTCTATCTACTCGTTTCACGGCCAGTTCCTGCTACCTGACCTGGAAGACTGCATCAGCCACTGGTGGGTGTTTGTGTCCTAAACACGGAGAACAGTAGTGTTCAAGTAGCTATATGAAAATCAGCTTGGTATGCAACAACTATGCTAAACTAAAATTACATGGTGCACTTCTAAACATGAAATAAACACCAGAGTCTTAAGAAATGTGTCACTGTCCAAATACAAAAGGCCTTATACTATAACTGTAGACCCTTGATCTCCACACTTCCACCAATTCTAGGAGTGAGAACCCAGGCCTGGGTAATGTCCTGCTGCAACATGCACCTTTCCTTAGGATGTATGCAGACTACATCAGGAACTTTGACCAGGCCATGGAGCTGGTCAGGACCTGGACTGAACGCTCTACTGCCTTCAGAAACATCATCCAGGACATACAGGTGAGACATAATCAGCTGGGTGTGTATCAGTTCTTACTGCACCTAAAACTATGGAGGTCTAAGCAGAGATGCACTGGGACAAACATTCATCCCTAGACTTCTGTCCAGACCAGCCCAAATACTGGCCCACGATCACCTATTTTATTAAATGATTGATTTTTATCTAGAATACAATTGGATAACACATGCTGCCAATACACAATAGAAGCACAACAGTAATGTTCCTCTTCCTCTAGGGGTGGGACAAAGTTTTGATACAGAAATATGTTGCATTACTTTCTCTGGGCTGAGCAGCAGCCCACCTGGATTTTGCCTGGTTTGCCCAACGGCCAGTGCGCGCCCGGGTCTGAGCTGGGTGTTCTGTATGCATTGTCTGGTTTTTAGAGTCAGGAGGCGTGTGGCAGCCTGACCCTGCAGCACCACATGTTGGAACCAGTCCAGAGGGTGCCACGTTATGAAATGCTGCTCAGGGATTACCTGAAGAAACTGCCCAAGGATAACCCAGATTATGAGCTTGCTCACAGTAAGTATGCTGCAACAGCCTTTATCTCAGTGTATTGATTTCTTCATCATGAGCTGTTGAAGGCTTTATCGGTCAGTCGACCACTGTCCTTTGCTCCTTTGCTCCTGTGTCAGATTTTTATGGCGACCCTCTCTCGCTCATAAAGTACATGTCAGTCTCTGATAGGTCATTAAATTTTTAATGAGCAGACCTCCTTTGTCCCTTCCTGCAGAGTCCTTGCAGACGATTTCCATGGCAGCCACCCACTCAAACAGCGCCATCCACAAAGCTGTACGTTACCATTACATATCACATCATTTACCTTTGCTCTAAGTAAGCTTTCATCACTGTCACAAGCTGCATTATATTGTCAAAACTGATACGCTTTTGTCCATCTAATATTTTGTTTTCAATGATGGATTATGTAATTGGGAATGCTACAGTTGTACACTCATCTACTGTGTGTCATTGTGATGATATTCTGTTTTAATACCCTGTATTGGCCTTTAACATGCAGGGTGGTACATCAGGTAACAAGATATGTCATACCAAGAGCCTCTGTGTGGTACAACAAGAAGCAATTAGTTGATTTATTTTTGTTAAAGATATGAAAGCTGTCATGTGAGGTTCTTCCCAAACTAGTTTCTTTTTGTTTTTTCTGTTCCTTATTGTTCTACTTTATTAACAAAAACAGGAACCAAAAAAAAGAAGTTGTCAAAAAGTGAATGAAACGAAGTATTGTCACTAAGCTAGAATTTTCTGATCGGACATGCACAGCTATGACTGTGTCCATGCTGATCTCGTTCAGTGTTTCCCTTTCTCTGTAGGAGAGCCTGAAGCGGCTGCTGGAGATCTACGAGATGGTTGGAGAGGAGGAGGTGGTCAACCCGGCCAACGAGTTCCTCAGGGAAGGTCGTCTGCTCAAGCTTGCCGCCAGGAACACATCTGCCATGGAGAGGCACCTATTCCTGGTCAGAACACTGATTTGTATTCAGAAACAGATGCAGAGACTCGTCATTTTTGATCATAAATGACGGTGTGTAACCTTTCTCTACAGTTCAACAACTTTCTGCTGTGCTGCACTCCTAAGTTCAGCCTGGTTGGGCAGCGTTTTACTGTGCGCTGCAGGATCGGAGTGGATGGCATGCAGGTGCAGCAGACCACCAATGAGGACCACCCATACACCTTCCAGGTCTCTGGAAAGGAGAGGACCCTCGAGCTGCAGGCCAGGTGTGTGTGTAGTGAAAGACAGGCATTATGTTATTTTATTTTTTGACCAAGATTGCGTTTGTTTTCCGATGTTCTGTGTTTGGTAGTTGATGTCAGTTTGTAAATTTGCCTTTACATTTGACCCATTTAAATAATAAATGGGGAGGATTGTGAATATTTTTTTCTTCTGATATCAAACTTTAATTAATTAAATTGTAATTTAGTGGGTTTTTCCCCTTTTTTTCAAGCTCTGACCAGGACAGAGATGAGTGGATAAAGGTAAAGGTGTATTTTAATTTACTGTTTGTTGCAACACATTCAGCATTACATGAATTACAAAAAATGGTGTTGGCGGAGTTTTCTAAAGCAGGTTTTATGTTCAGGTCATTCAGGAAGCCGTTGATGTGTTTCAGAAGAAAAACAAGACCTTCAAATTGGCTTCCAAGGAGCTAAATGCAGAAGAACCAGTAAGTTTGATACTTCAGAAGAGGATTTATGTGCTTATAACTATTCAGAAAATTCCGCAAGACCATAAAACATCCCTGCTGATGTGTGTTTGTTTTCCAGACGGAGGAGCTCGGCCGGCGAGCCCCCCGCTGGATCAGGGACAACGAGGTGACCGTGTGCATGAAATGCCAAGAACCTTTCAACGCGATCACCAGGAGAAGACATCACTGCAGAGCCTGCGGCTGCGTGAGTGACAGGACGGCGTAGCTTTGTGATGAGCACACAGTACAGCCAGAAACTCATTTTAGGACAGCGTGGCAGTGACGGTGCCTCTGCTCCGCAGGTGGTCTGCTGGAAGTGTTCAGACAATAAAGTGGCTTTAGAGTACGACGGTAACAAGCTGAACAAAGTGTGTAAAGCCTGCTACTCCATCCTGACCGGTCAGAGAGGGGAGAGGGTGGAGGGGAAGAAGAGACGGATGCTGGAGGTGAGTCATTACTGTTACTGGAACTCAGTGTAATGATTTAAGTTCATTTAGTCGAGCTAAAACCAAATTAACACTTTTGAAAGCTGACTTCAAGAATTCTAGTATGCTATGTTCTGTGTAGATGGTTAAAGTCTGTTTTTTTTAGGAGCATAAAATACAGCCTAACATAAATGCATTGTGTTTTCTTGTTTGCCTGTTGTCCCAGTCGGAGATGTCTCCAGTGTCCAGTGACAGTGTGATGAGTAGCTTCCTGCTGTACGGTGACAGTCCCAAGACGTGGCAACAGGTGTGGTCTGTTATCTCCACGACTGAACCCCTGGCCCTCTGTCTGTACGCTGCTCCACAGGTGGGCATCTGGAAGAAAATAATGTTAATGGAATATATTCTGTATTGTTTTTGAGATTGATATCTAAGAGTCTATTGCATATTATTTTCAACCTTTGAGTAATGATGCCATACTCGTGTCTAGAGGATATGCATGTGATGTTGTAACATGTCACCACAGTCACTCCACAGCAGCAAACACGCAACATAACAGTCAGCGTCTGCAGTCACGCACTCACATGTGGGGGGAAAAAAGGGAAACACTGCTGAAGCTGTGAAGAGCTGCTCTGCAACCAATCAGCTGCACAGATTCTTAGAAGTTCCTCAGACAGCTAAAGCATCGCCTCTCCTGCTTCTTTTTATGGATGAAACCAAGCAAAACTCCAAATTTTTTGACAAATGTATCCACAAGAAACCAGAACAGTCTTTGAAGTCCTTATGATTTTGATCCATCACCTGCAAAAAATCCCATAGTGTCAGGCTACACATGCAGATACTGTGGATGACAAATGCATCACTGATTGGCCTGCTTCATGAGCGACATGGCACCATGTAAAAAAAGTGACATCACTGAATATCCTCTATGAGAAAGGAGTGCTCCCCTACTACTATTCTGTTGGGGAATATCATCTTTTGCTTTCATTCACACCCCCATATTTCCAGGATGTGAAGCCCCTATCCTGCATACCTCTACTGGGCTGCAGTGTGGACGAGTCCCCTCAGGAGCTCCAGGGCCAACTTTGTTTCTGTTTAAGCCAGTGCGGACAAACCCACACTTTCTCCTGCGACGGCTCGGACCTCAAACAGAGCTGGGTGACCGTTCTGCAAGCTGCAGTGACAGGCAGGATGCCGGCAAGCATTAATGGCAATGTGAATGATGGAAGAGTCTCCAGTGGTGAGGAATTTATCATCAATGGCAACATGGAGAACCACTCCTGAACGATGGAAAGCACGTATACAAACATACAGCAACAGATGAAACAAGGCGATTGATGTCAAAGACGGTAGCTTTGAATTGCACATTTGATCAAATGATTAAAATGTAAAGGTTAATGATGCATAATACTCAGACTGAGAACTGTTTTCCTTAGAAGTGGCAATGCACTTTATTTCTGAAATGGTTTAGAGTAAAATAAATAAAGTGAAGGTGTTTTAACATGAGTCGGACTACCCCTTCAACTACAAACATGGTTGCTTCAGCTCTGTACAGGTTGTCTAAGGTGCCATGCGATGTTGTGGGAAAATGTGCTGTGTTTTCTAACAGTGGACAGATGAACACATAATTGCGTGAGGGCTCAGTGATACACAGAGGCTCTGCGGGATCGTAGTTGCCTTACAAAACACATTCAGCTGATCCCGTTTCTTCACAGATAACGTAAGAGCAATTGAATATTTACACTCAAAACGGTTTACATCGAAACAAACTGAAAACATTTAAAAAGAATTCAATGGATAACAAAATGATCAGACCTTTAGTTTGTTGTAGGAGTACATCATGTCATTTATGTATCCAGCAAAAAGCCTATAGAGTAACCAGAGCACCAGGTTACCTGAGTGTGCGCCATGTTTTAATCCCACAGAAATGGCAAATTTAAAAATATGATTGACTTGAAGTGATGCCGTTTCAATGGAATTTTTCATCTTCAGTGCATGTACTTTCATGTAGCCATTACGCACTGACATTTACAGCAGAGGAAAGTCCCAGAAACGTGGACTTTGCAAATCATTAAAATCTACCTGATTGATGGAGGTATGCAGGCGGAAATCAAAAATGTGCCACCAATGGGAAAAGTTGCTTAAAGCTGCATTAATCAGTATTTAAGACTCAAATGGCTACTATCCATTAAGCTAGTTCAAGTTTTCTGGAACATTTTTTAATGTATGGTTACTTCCCAATACTCTCGCCAGCAATATGTCCTGCAGTGTTCCAGCTGCTTTCAGCAAAATGTTATGATAAACAGACTCTATACTACATATCCAGTAGTAAAGAGGAGACACACAAAGTTAGCAGCTGAAAGACCCAGCTATTTCTCTCAGGATAGTTAGCCATTAAAAACTAATCAAGCCATGATCTGGTCATAGCTGTCATTTGTCAGTTCTTCTGCCCTCTAGTGGCCAAAATTTGATCAATGCAGCTTTAAGGTTCCCGCTTAAATCCCCAATAACAATGAACCTCGTGGTCTCATGTTTCTTTTCTGTGGCTTATGCACGACCACGTGTATCAACAGCAATATGCAACATACATACCAACAAGTGCGAGGCCTGTTTTGCTGTTGACAGAGCAGAAAGTATATGCCGCTATGGCGTGCTTCAAAATGTACAGAGCTTAACGGTTAAAAGAACTGTGTCTAAACCAATTGTCTATGATCTAATCTGCAGATGGCAGCTGTTAAAAAATATCAGTCTCTGAATTGAGAGAATATCTCAGGTTGTGAACTCAGCCTCTAAAGGCCTGTCTTTGTCTGGACACCAGAGCTGCAAACACAACTGGACATTTTAAAAAAGCAGTGAAGACTCATCAGTGCTCATTGTGTAACATCTTCTGAACTGCAGGCCCAGCTGACAGCCAGGGTGCAAATAAGCCATTTCAAAGAGCCCCTATGTCCTCATGGACGTCACTCTCGCCTGTTGAATCTTAAGATCCATCATAAGAATATCTGTTTCGCTCCAACCAGAAATAATGAGTCTTAACATTAAATGGCAAACAGGACTTTTGTCACATTAAGTTCCATTTCAACAGCGGTGCTTAGAGACACGGCCCTTTAAGACAAAGGTTATTTCACCTGCTTGTGGTGACATAAGTTGGATTTCGAGAAAGGAGGCCCTGATTTGGACATAGATGCTTAAAAAAATGACATGTTTAAATCCAGCACTTGATACGAGGAAAGCAACACTGGCAGGGGCGGACCTATCACACGCACGTGGACACACTGTACATAAAGGGAAAAAGCAGGATTATTTACAGGAAGGCCTTCCACTCTCTTACGCTTTCATACATTAATCCTCAGTACACATTTTGTTCACTGAAAATCTCCAAGTCAGCGGCTTCATCTTGGAAGTAGTCTCATTCTCTGTCGTTCAACCTGATGTCAAAGTACAGCTCAGGCCACGGTCGTATTAACCTGATGTCGTCATTTTGGGTTTGGACCTACCGTTCGTGCATTCAAACGTGGCTGAGTGTTGAAATACTTCAGCTGTATCTGATCCAGAGAATCGCTTTAAGTCAGCCAAGGGTGAGCGATCCATCTTATCGGTGAGTGTACCTCCAGGATGCTGTATCAAGTAGAATTTACCACATTGCTCTTGGTTATAAAACACCAGAGTCGTTCTTGCCATCCGGTTGTGAGGGAGCAGAACCACAATGAACAAAAGAAGCACAGCGAAATACACCAAAAAATGACACCAGAGAAATTTCTGGAGGCCCAAACTGTCCTGAAGACTCCGAGAAGCCAGTAGTGCAGCACTCAAAGCTCAACACTCTTTTAAAACCAGCAGTGAGGAAAGGCGGAAAGCCAGCCGTCAGTCGTCTCTCAACTGCAGCACAGCTGCTCCGACACCAGCAGGGTGTCATAGCCGTAGATCTCCAGCAGGTGGAGCAGGAAGAGCCTGTCTCCGTGGGGATCCAGACCCATGGCCCGCACGCTCTCCTGGGTCAGAGTGGGATCGGGGCTCCCTGCCACTTCACTGAGGGTCTGGAAAATCCTGTTGTTCTGCTCCAGGAAAAACCTGGACGAGATTTAGAATTTAGAAGAAAGAAAGTTTGACATTTTGTTCCATGGCTCTTCACTCCACAACTAAAATATACTTTTTAACAATCCAGAAAATCCTTTTGCTCCTTTTGTCCTGTTTACTTTCCTCCCACCTTCCTGAGGTTTCAGCTCATGTCAATGCTGAACAGCAGCAGTGATAACATGGAAGAAGCCACTCAAAAATCAAATCAGCACAAATCACGAACTGTGAGACGAGGAGAAAGGTCAGGAGATTCTGTCTGACTCATGACCTCTTTGATTCAATTTGAAGTTTCTGACCGTTCTTGCCAGGACCCTCATAGAAAGATCAAGCTGTATCTGCTCTGTGTGCAGTGGTTTGTCAGTGTTTCCACTCCACTGGCTGGTTAAATGAATCATGTACTCACAGAATAAAGAGATCCTCTTCACTGGACACACAGTCTCCGTTCTCCTCCTGGGAGTACAGCAACATCTGCCTAGATACACACACACACACACACACAAACATGCTTTATTTCTAGCTGTTCCTTTGAAAACCTACAGTAGTTTGATTTACCTGACACATCAGCTCAGTTTGTGGTAGCAGTTGTACTTAAGCACAGTCATGCTTTGAGCTAAATGCTAATGTTGGCGTGATAAAAAGTGCAGCTGAGGCTGATGGGACTGTCGTTAGTTTTGCAGATTGTGGATCTAGTCAGCATGTGTCAGGGGTAGCCCTGTTGTTAGCAGCATTAACTACCTCTGCTCAGTGAGTTTGCGATACTTCTCCCTGTCTGCAGTGCTGAGGCGGAGCAGAGGCTTCAGGCCGTCTCTGCAGGTCTTTACATTCTGATTGTCTACATACACGTCATACAGATCCTTCTTCTCCTCAAAGATCTTCTCAGTAGTACCTAAGGATACAAACAAGATTTGAGACGCACGAGATGCAAAAGATCACCGGGGCTTTTTCACAAATGCTGCCACGTTCTGAGCGTCCGCTTACACGCAACGTAGGAGAGCTCGTTCTCCAGGGCGCTGATATCAGCCACGTTAACGTAGAAGAAGGGCCGGAACTCGGGCACAGCCACGCCGATCCCGGGGATGGAGATGTTTGCCAGGCAACAGCAGCAGTACACTGAGAGGGAAGAGGGGGTGGAGGGTGAAATTAGAAAAATGATGCATGAGTGTGGGAGAGCGAGACGGCGACATGGGATGCGAATGCGTGCATGACGTGTAGGCTGTCCCACGCTGATTCAGCTGGAAAGGAACTGCATGTGGAATCTCCAGACTCAGACAATGAATTAGTAAAAGACACACATTTCTAAATAAGTTTAATGCGCTTCAGAGCTCTAAAAGACTTGAAAACGACTTCTTTTGATGACGATTTCCAGATGTTGCTCACCTCTGTAGCAGACCACGCCCACGGGCGGAGGCGAGAAGATGAGGATGCGCCGGCGGAGGAGAGCCAGCTTCCACAGCACCATGATCTGCTCCCCAAAGAAACGGATGAACTGGGACATACAGCCCGCAGGGTGGGTGATCTGGTCCAGAGGTATCCAAACACAGAGGCGCACAAGGTCAGTGAGTAGCAGAGCCGAAAAAAAACCCTGAAATCTTCAGACGCCAGCTGACGTGGTTGGAGTAAGCGGAAATATCCCTCCTACCTTCATCTCAGGGTGCATGCTGTGGTTGATTGCAGCTCCCCAGGCATTGGCTGGACAAGCCGTCACAACACCGTCGCCACTGGGGGGCAGAAGTGCTCTCTTGTCCTCATAGAAGGCCTCCAGGGGAGAGTAGTGGCCTGGGGACTGAAGCTGGAGCCTGAAGCAAGGACAGACATTAAGACTGGAAAATTCGAAACCGTAAAATTAAAAAATCTGCAGAAATACGCAAGTAGAGTTTTTCTTAACTTCAGCAATAATGATTTTTTTTTACACCAAGAGCTAAAATGTGGATTGTGGTCAACAGTCACTAACTAGGGCAGAAACAGTGCAGTGAAACAAATGATAAGATTAAGTTCTTTGTTATACAAATTAATTTGGCCTGGAAACCCCCATTCAGTGACAACAGACTGGAAAAAATGAACTGGATCTCAGTCTGGGAAGAAATATGCTACCACAGTGCACAGAGCTGCCCAACATAGACCCTGAGTATGATTACAGAATAACCACAACCCCTTTTCACAGCATCCAACAAAATCAGAAAACAGAGAGAAGGAGAGAGGAAGAGGAAAAGGGGGAAAGTATCCATAAATTCCTAAATATCTGAGCCACCTTGTGACCAACAGTGAGCCCTTTATATAACTGCTCCAGCAGTCAGCAGATGAGGTATCTGGAGCGAGCTACGTGGGGAATGATGAGTAAGGAGCATGACCACTGTGTGACTGGAGGCCAGGAGAGGCCAGAGTGTGGGAACTGTGGAGGGGGGTCAGGGGAAGCAGAGAGAAAGAGCGACTGAGTATAGAGAGAGCTGTGTTCATGTGGGACAGGGTTGTGACAGATCTTTGGATGAACGCAGGCCCGATCGCTCCGGCAGACTTATCAACGGTGTGTGCAAAAGAAGAAGTGTGCGGTTGTTTGAAGGGGATCTACGGTTCGAGAAAGAGAAAACAGGAGTCATGCAAAGTGGGAGAGTGTTCTATTTGAGATGAGAGGAAAGAAAAGAGAAGAGGAAGTAGGCCAAGAGGAGTCAAAAAGCCCCAGCAGCGGCCCCTTCAGACCATATCTGAACTTACCTATGAACTTATGTTGCCATACTTGAAGCCTTTTACCAGTGGGACAAGTGCATCCTGATATGTAAAATTAATGTGGATCATCATCCATATAAAAGGCTTTTTTTTATTATTCTAACATTCTAAACTTAGATAGGAAACATTATATTATTAGTATTGTCACTGCGAGTGTGTTAGCATTTAGCTCAAAGGACTGCTGTCCATAAGAACCAGCTCACAGAGCTGCTAGCACGGCTGTAGATTTCAGTCCTGGTTGATCTGGCTTCACTTGCAGTTACTGGTGGTCACAGCAAAAGCAGTTCAATACTACAGGTTAGATCATTCTGGGAGCAGCAAAACAAACTACTGTCATATTGATAAAGAAGTCTGGCAATAACTGGACCTTCTGTGAGCAGCCGTGACTTGATTCTATTTTGCATGCAGCGTGAGTGTGTGGACAGCAGGGCAGTGTTTGTTCCATCGCTGAGAAGTTAGAGGTGTGCAGTGGTGAACCGTGCTTGTGAACAAGCCTTTCCAGGATGCCCCTTTCATATCCAGTCATGATACTATCACCTGTTACCAATCAACCTGTTGACCTGTGGACTGTTCCAAACAGGTGCTTTTGGAGCATTCCACATCCTTCCCAGTCTTTTGTTGCTCCTGTCCCAACTTGTTTGAAATGTATTGCTGCATCAGATTCAGAATAACCAGATATTTACAAAAATCTTTGAAGATGGTGAGGTCAAACATTAAATATATTGTCTTCGTGCTGTTTTCAGTTGAGCATATGTCAAAAATGAATAGCAAGAGCAAGGACCGTGTGGCTCGAACAGCCACTAAATGGACATTGTGGTGAGGTTGTTTTGTTGTTGTTGTCTTTGAGTTTTGGGATGTTAGTTGAACAAAACAAGCAGTTTGAAATTGTCTTCTTGGAAGCATTTTTCACTATTTTGTGAATTACTCATAAAACTCTTGAGAGATGAATCACTAGTGGACATGATCACTGGCCGAACACCTAATCCTAAGTTTGTTCAGTGACAGTAACAGCTCCTGTCGTGTGCGTGCGCAGACTGCTCTGTTGCAACAAACTAGCTGCTCTTACCTAACCTGGTGCTCCAGGAAGCTCATGTAGCGGTAGAGCAGGGTGTAGGAAGGCGACAGGATCCCTACCGACTTCATCCTCGCCCCCCTCTCCACTGTGCTCTCCACCGGCATGTTGGCAAAGCAGGCGAGGCCGAAGTAGCTGCCTTTCCGGAAGTAGCTGTGGTGGGGAGACAGGGAGGGAGAAGAGGGAGACAGACGAAGCCATGAGTCAGAGAAGCAGAGGCACTGCCAGATGGCTGGGCTTGTTTTTTTTTTTTTTTTTGCCGGGCAACACTTTCTGTCCTGCCAGGACGAAGACATGGGGCCGCATCCTAATCCGCTAAAGTAGCTTCCTCCACTTGGTAGCGTCCTTCAGGCCACCAAGAAGGTAAACAGCCTCCTCTATTGTGCATCATGCACGCAAACACTTACATGAAGTCTGTGGTGACTCGGTGGGAGCCGCTGGCGATGGCCTTGAACTCCACTCCCTCCAGGTCCATGTCTTTGGGCAGACACCACTCCAGCATGTTTCCTATCACACCCGTGCCACCAAGAGATAATGTTAAAACAGGCAGGCAAGCAGACAAACGCTGACACAAGACCAGACAGTAAATATATTATCACCATTTCATTTTGTGCTCATGAAACAGCAGTGAGACAGCCAAGCTGGATTCCTTGGAAGATATTATGTGTCGGTTGGCGCCGACGCTTGAGCGGCAGCTGAGCAAATACAGCCTGATAGGAGCAGGGAGGCAGAGAAGGTGACTCAGACGGTGTGTTTTTTCAGTCTATTCATTAGCTACATGTGTCAGTCAGCGGAGTTTCTGCAGACATTAGCCATCTGATCGAGCCTTCAGGTCCATATCGTCCACTGAGACTGAAAAGCACCTGCAGCCAAACACCAAAGACGCTCTCTGACAGCTGTTACTGACATGAAGTATTTCGCTGTAGTATAAAACGCCCATCAAAGCTATTCCCTGTACTAACAGACCAGCGCGTGCTTTGCTTTGAACTGCGGTGCATCATGTGGCATTTGATGCCTGACTAAATTCTGTAAGAAATTTTCCTCAAATAGAGATTTTGTGTAAGAATCCTGCTTTGTTATATATAAACTAATGAAATGAATCCTAATCCTACTCTAATGTTCTTGTACTTTTGCAATTTTCTCATTTTTTGTTGTCTTGGTGACTTTATGGGATGTCTTTCACGCCTCTGTTTCTTACCTCGTTTAGAGTCAGATCTATTTGGAAAAATCTACATTTTTCTGTCAGAATAACACCCTCAAAAAAACAACGTCAGGGAATTCAAAGCACATAAAGTCCACCTGTTTCAGGGTGGATTGCTCCTTTAAGAAAGCATAAGTCGGAATGGCACATATTTTTGATAGCGTGATATCTAAATCTTTGGTAATATGTTGCCAAAACACTGACACAGCCGTCATAATGGTCTACAATATATTGTGGTGTTAAGGCAGAGGCATATTTCCCTTTCTATTCCAACATAAGGGTCATATTTGAGCGCAAAAACTGTAGATATTTTGGTGCTAAGGCTCTGTGCAGTTTGATACACACTGTTTCATTTTGCCTGTTTGTAAAATTCTGCAAATATGAGAACAAAAGCGTATGTTTTCCTCTATAGGTACACATATACTGATGTACCAGAGCCAACTGTCTTGTAATATTTTATATCATAGATCTTATCCTATCATGAGTTACCCTATGATTCCTGGCTCTGGCATGAAGGAGGTAACAATACTGACTGCACAGACCAGGAATCGATCCAGCTAATCTACCTAGAGTCCTATTGGATGCCTTCAAATTGAGGCCTTTCCTGCAAAGCCCCCTGTCAGACTGTGTGAAGTGATATCAGTGACCCTTCCACTGAGCAGATATTAAAAAGCACTGGTATAACCTCTTCATCGCCCAATTATTCTCCTGGTCTCCTGTTAATCTGACATCCTGCAAAACCATCGAAGGGCCCAGCTCCACCCTGGAGGGAATCCCCTGCGCTGCAATCAAGTCAGGTTTTCTCCCTCATTTCTAAACATTAAATCTCTTTATTCTTACACTGATTAGCTCTGTAGGTGAGGAACTTGATTGGCTACTATTTCACAGAGGCTCATCCTGCCTTCATTAAATATGTAGAAGCCTACTCTGCAGAAACAGCCAGCTGATTGGTTTCCACCACAGGACTCATCCTGACATTTGGACATTTTCTGTTCTTTAGTTAGACCACAGAGGGTGTCATGGCGTTTAATCATGTCTATAAACTTATGGCCAGGTTAGAAAAAGCCACACCTGTAGGAGAAGGTTCTGCAGACTTGGTACAAACATGCGCTCTTGGTTTTGGGCGTCAGACAGAAGAGTTGCTCGCATTAGACGAGGCTTCATCTATTTTTTCATTCCTGTCTATAAACATTATCCTTTCCCTTGTCTGTTAACATTTTGGATTTAATACAGCAATGATATTCCCATGTTGTATATGCTATGTCCCACCTGATCTGGTATTGAATGTAACCACAAAGACGGACACAATCTGGTCCTTTTCCTCCCATTTCACCATCCTGTCGTCCAGCGACACCTCCCTCGATCCTGAATCCGAGGGATGCTCCTCGTTGTCGTTACGCAGCGCCTCATCCTTGCCCGCCGGGCTGCTGGAGGTCGCGGGTGGGGCGCTGCAGCCGTCTGCGTTGGAGACAGACTTGCTGGGAGTGGGACCCCCCGGACCGCTGCTCCACCCAAACACCGGCGCGGAGCATCCTGATGAGACACGACTGTTAGAGGGGCTCGACAGTCGGTCCTTTACGGCCGACGGTGCCGCTCCGCTGGGCTTCTCCGCGGACGGAACCTCCTCCCAGTCCAGCAGAGGGGCTCGGTCCGACCGCTCCACCATCCTGTCGGCGATCCCGCCTCGTCAGTCTCACCGCGGATTGTAAATGATGTCTCAGCCGACAGGCACCAGGTCCATCCGTAGATAATTGCACCTCAGAGCAATCCCCGCATTGTAAAGTTATTCTAAACTGTTCAGAACGGTTGCATTTTGCATCAAAATAACGTTACGCATAGCAGCTTCCACATCTATGTGTGGAATCTTTCTTGTCTGAGGTGATCATAAATTTGATGGTGTTCAGAGAGGGCAACTCCTTCGTCTAATGTGAGCTGCATTCAAAACAATTCACCAGTCACTGTGACATTCCCTTTTCTAAGAATAGTTATCGAACATTTGGGAACACGTATCCGTCTTGGCCTCGTGAATGTACCCTACACCAAAATGTCCGGATGAAACTTCTTTTCTCAAACAGCACTTTCGCTTACATCATTTACGTTCTTCCAAAGCATTGCACCCACGATTCTTGTGTATAAAATCTAAGACACAATGAATATGTCAAATGAATTGTTGGTAATATTTAAACTTGTGCTGTTAGTTGTTTTTTTAATTCACTTTACAGCTAAACTTGACATTTTGAGTGTGTCGAATGTTGCGAATCTAAATCCAAGCGAGAGTCGGTGATATCATTCAGCGACACGTCAACCATACGGAAGAAGCTCTCTGTACAACCTGCCACCGTATTGCTATACTGGAACCGTAGTATTATCAAAATGGGTGAGTATTTGAATTGTTGGTCGATAAAATGATATATCTGTCATCTGAATATCTATATGAATAATTAGTTAGCAGTATTGTTATTTGTTCTGTGTCTTTTACACGCGGTGCGACTGTTGTCAGCCAATATTAGCTAGCTGGCTAATGTTAGCTGTTGACAGTGAATGTCGTATGCTTTTCAATCGTGGTGTTCTTGTCGGGACATCTCTATAACGTTTTCCTTCCAAGCTTTTCGGGTTAGCTGTTTCATAATTATCTACATATTGACATCAAGGACATAGCAGATGAACCACGACAGCCTGCAGTCGCCAGTTAATTCCATCATGCAGTAACGTCAGTGACTGTAGCTAAGCAGCTAAGCTAACCTAAGCTAACTTGCTCGAACACCTGAGTGATGCTGGCAGTGAGGCCAGGTCATGTAAAGCAGGAAGAGAGCTGGACTCACTCTTTCACGCTGAATTCACGTCATGCACGATTAATCATTGATTAACTATTAGATTTTAATTATTTGAGAAATCATTAAGGTTATGCAAAGTCAACACAAAGGAAATTGTCCATCACTGGGTCACCAGAGCCCAAAGATAAGTATTATACCCAATAAACCCAAAGTATTCAACTCATAATGAAGGTGGAACAAGATGCTGTTTTAGTTGATCAAAAGTACATTTTCTTCCCATCCACTAATGTAAAGTGCATTTTCCTCATCACTAATATCTCCCTGTGTGTCTATTCTTCAGGTGGTTTCTTCTCTAGCATCTTCTCGGGCCTGTTTGGCACCAGGGAGATGAGGATTTTGATCCTGGGTTTGGACGGTGCTGGAAAGACAACCATTCTTTATCGGCTACAGGTTGGAGAGGTGGTCACCACAATCCCCAGTATGTACTGGCGTTGTCTATTTCTTTATGTCCGTCCTTGTTAAGCGTTTATTCCTCCTTTCGCTATATCCTTAGATTCACACCAGTTAAACTATCATTTGTAGTGGAATGAGAACAAGCTCTTTATGCATTGACCAGTAATACTGCTGGCAAAAACTGCTACAAGGAGAGGCTTAGCAGACACTTGTCAGCATTTATTTTTGACGTGTTTTGGAGAGAAGCAGTCTCAGGATCCATCCTCTCGTCTCACGGGACTCTGTAAAAACTTGGTATTTCATGCAGATGGGCGTGGTCTTGCAGTGCACACACACAAGCTTCCTGTAATTTATATATTTGCTGTCACACCTATGTACATTGTTAGTCTGCTTTGCAAGCCTGTTTGGGCAGTTTGCCTTCAGTACTTTCCGCCAGAATGCCTTTTTAGATGGTCAGGTGAGATAAAAAGAGACAAAGTCCACACAGGGAACAGGATGAATGGGTCAAACACAGAACTTTCATACAGGAGACCGGGGTTTGAGTCTTAGTTAGACCTAGTTGACTTATTATTTTAATTTATTATTAGTAGTAGTGGTAGTACAGAAATATCCAATGCAAATGAGACAGTGGTCACTTCTCTGTCTTCACTGTATTCATTTGGATTTCTCTCCGCACAGCAATCGGCTTCAATGTGGAAACAGTCACATACAAGAATCTGAAGTTCCAGGTGTGGGATCTGGGAGGACAGACGAGTATCAGGTAGGGTGTCGGTGGCTGTGCTGCCGAGGAGTGAGCATGTGGAAACGTATAAATGTGGAAAGTGGATGTAGCTCTGGACAGCTTGTGTCTTAGTCGACTTGTTGGAGAAATCATGCTTTATATGTCAAATAAGGCTGCAGCGATACACCAGTTTCAGAGTATTCAAAATTGACTGTTGTCATCCCATATATATATATATTTGCTTATCTACTGCATTAAATTCTACTGGATTAGTGTTAAAAAGTTAATATCAAGTTTCCTGTCTGTCAGGACATCATATTTTGTGAAATTATAATAGTGTTTGTTCAATTCTAATGTCAAATTTGTCAAACAAACCAGCACTTGACAAGGCTGCTCTAAAAACTGGTTATCTCCCCACCAGTCACTTTTACTGTTTTTATGTTATTTTCACCTCACTTATTAAATATTTTTTTTTGCCTTCTCTCATTCTTGCGTCTTTGATGGAGCTTCTCTCTTGTCTCTCCATCCCGCTCTCCCATCTGACAACATTTCTAATCCTCTCTCCTCTCGACAGGCCCTACTGGCGGTGTTATTACTCAAACACAGATGCAGTCATCTATGTGGTTGACAGCAGTGACCGTGACAGGATGGGCATCTCAAAGTCTGAGCTGGTGGCCATGTTGGAGGTGAGTGGGCTTATTCTCAACTACTGCCAGAAACTTGATTTTAAGAATTTAAGAAGCATCACAATGAAGCACTTGGTTGCTTATAAGACACCAGTTATTACAGCTGTTGCTTTGCTTGCATTACACTGATATTTTTAGCTGCCACTTTTGGAAAATAAGATCTTTAAGTGTCTGATTTTCATGATGCAATTCTGCGACCTTGTGCTTCATTCAGGAGGAAGAACTGAAGAAAGCCATCCTGGTGGTATTTGCAAACAAGCAGGACATGGACCAGGCAATGACGCCCACGGAGGTTGCCAATGCTCTGGGCCTTCCCGCCCTCAAAGACAGAAAATGGCAGATCTTCAAGACCTCGGCCACAAAGGGCACAGGGCTGGATGAGGCAATGGAATGGTAGGCTTTACCATACTATATCGAGAAATAATAGAAAAAAAGCCGTCGTGAGAAATATAAGGTGGTACATGACTGTGGAGGGCTCATGAATAAAGCTCATTGATATTAGCTAATATCTGTGTTTGCTGAAGCTGAATTCTACTTGTTCTGTCCTCGTAGGCTGGTGGATTCCCTGAAGAGTCGACAGTAAAGGCTCCCACCCGTTTTGTACATACACCTGACCTTGGACCCTCCTGTATGAAGCCTTGTGACTGACTCCCCTCCCCTCCCATCCCACTTTCCACTGGACCAGTGATTGCACTCCTCCCCCTCTCCAACCCACATGAAGCCTTGGCCAAGCCCCCCCCCCCCCCCCCAATGCCGAACGCCTTTTAAGCCTGGGACTTAGAAGCGAAGGCTGCAGTAATGTCTGGACTGGGCACAAACACATTAAGCCCCCATCTCACCAGAGCTGTATGACTTCAGTAATGGATGGGCAACAAGTTAGCATCTATATTTTTCTGTGTTTTGCAAATGGAAAACACACTTGTGAACAGACATGTTAAATAATGCTAATTTTATGAATCCACGTGTAATACTGTCAACACTCAAATTATCACAGATTAAGAGGAATCAATAAATGAGACTCTGTCATAAGCCTGTCCACTCCGATCCTCTGCAGTCTTTCTGAAATCAGCTGTCGTCGCTGGACAATGTTAGCTTCTTCTTCTCCCAGAGAGTTTAAGTCATTCGCACGCAGTAAAACTACAAGATGATCAATAGTTGATCACACAGTTGCTGGGCACTTATGTCAGTGAAAATATGCTATTAAGATCCACCAGGAGGCAGCGTTTTCCCATCAGGGCACAAACCAGAAGTTGGACCATCACTCCTGCCTCTGACCCGAGCACACATCACAGAGAAGCAGCGGCCCGACTGTCAACTCATTCGACAATTTAAGGAGTATGCTGGACTGGTCATACAGCACACAGCTTTGGATGACATACCTCTCTGTAAACAACCTGCTGGCTTGTGTGAAATATGCTGATTTACTTTGGGAAATTGAAAATCTGGCCTCAAACAGTGAGAACAACAACTGCCATATGTCCTCCGGCCAAGTGTTACTGCAGCCTTGGCTGTTTTTGTACTATATCATCAGGCAGATGCAATGTCATGGATTTCTATTGTTTTTTTTTTCCTCCTCTTCATTTGTGTTGTTCCCATTTTGTTTTTTTTTATAATATTGTCGTTGAAGCCCTTTTCCGTTGAAATCCTTGAGTACAGCTTTGGCATATTAGTAGTATAGTTACTGAACACTAACTGTATGTTCAAAGTTTTATGGTTGCATATTTATATCTGCTTGTACAGTGAAAATGATTCTCAGTAAAGATTGCTCTCAGTGATTGTACCATTTTGTGTTAAGGCTGTTTGATTTTTTTTTTTTTTTTTTTTCAAATGGTGATACCAGACGCTGGATGATTAGTAGAAGTGTCAGATCTTTTTTTAATTACAAAAAGTTGTACATTAGCTACACAAGATAGAAATCTCATGACAACTCCACACTTTCTTCACAGCAGGAAAGTAAAAATGGATTCAGCTTTGATCTGCAGTTCATATGTATTCATGTCATTAGCGATGCAGAGACATCCTGCTGTGTGACAGCTGCGGGATAATTTCATTCCTTTTCCACACACGAGGACGTTGGATATGTAACAGAGGAGATGGATTGGTTTGCGTGGTGAGAGTGTGAGAAGGATATTGTGAAAACCCCAGCAAACCACCAGAGAGAACCATCGGTTTTGTCTTTCCTGCTCCAGTGTGATGTTTGCTTCGTCAGCTGACAAAATAATTGGAATAGTAAAAGTCATTATGCAACTCCATGAGGTGAGACTTGTGGAATCTGCAGCCGGGTAGCGCTCAGGGCAAATCAAGAGTCACTTACTTCCCAGGCTCAACTGGTGAGCTTTCATTCCCACCTTGCGCCCTTTGCTGAACAGGTGGAGCCACCTGCATGGCTCACTGCACCATGGCCAGGTCTTTGAGCGCGTGGCTCCGGTGCTTCTTGGCTTTGTATCCGGGCCGGAGGAACTCGATCTTTCTCTTCTTGGCTTCGATCTTGTTCTTGTGTTTCTTGAGTTTCTTCTTGGCTGCAATGTCTGGGTTAGCCACCGCCTGGGAAATCAGAAGACAGGTGTGGATTTATTGCTAGGAACGAAGCCGTTAACTTGTGTATGTTTGTGCGCGCTCTGGTGTCCATCGTACCTGCATGGCTCTGTGTCGTTTGCGTGCCGCTCGCCTCTGTGAAAACTCTTTCTGGACAGCAGAGAAGGCCAGGGAGAATCTCTCCAGCCCCACTTGCTTCTTCAGCAGCTCTATCAGCTCCTGCGCCAGGTTCTTCAGAGTGGGATCTGGACAGAGTTCAATGGAATCACTACTGATGTTTGCAGGGTTTGTAGAGCCTGTGACACACTTTTCAAACACAGGTTAAGAGCGGTTACCTTGGTCTGCATAGGTGCTGTCCAGCTCCCTGTACAGAGGAGTGATGATAGTGTTCAGATAGGGGCCGAGTCGCTCCTTCCCCAGATCCATGGCTATCGCTCCCAGGAACTTAAACACACAGGTTCTCTGCAGGAGGGAGTGGAGGGAAAGACAACAACATTATCTTACAACTTAGACAATAGACAGACTGTTAAAATGTTACAATGAAATGTGAGTTTTGTGGCTGTCTTTACAAAAATGCCTACATTTTCAACACCAGGCAGGGAAAAGGAAAGCATTAGGTGAGGAGCTCTGGCTGTGGTGCAACACAACAAGTTCACTTTCACAAAAATGGATTAATGCCAACCATTGAAAAATAGTGAATACAGCCACTTTAAGATGAAAATACTCGACACATTTCAGAACGTAAGACGAGAGTAGACTTAAACATGGCGGTCAAGGCTCTTTTGTGTTTAGCCATTGTTCAAACAGAGAGCTGGACATGCAACCCCGAGTTTCTTTGTGTACCTTCAGGGGAACTTTGGGGGTGTGTGCTGCCTCCCTCTTGGCCATCAGCGACAGCTTATTAATCAACCACATCAGCGAAGGAGGCCGATCATCCTTGTCGTCTTCATCCTCTTCCTTGTCTTTCTCTTCCCTCCCCTCTTCTTCTCCGTCCTCTTCATCTCCATTCTCCCTCAGCTGCTCCTCCTCTTTCGCTCCCTCCTGAGGAGTGGTGACGTCTGACTCGGGGGAAACGAGGTAGATCACTTTGCCGATGAAGAGCAGGTTCTTGATGACCTGCGGGCGGAACCAAATATGCACGTCAATCAAAGCTCATGTGGGACTTAGAATTTTGACTGAAATGTGTTTTGGTGGCGTTTGGGCACCTGCTCTCCTGACGCCGTGTCTAGGAACTTGGACTGCAGCTGGTGGCAGAAAGATAACGCCAACTCCCTCATCTAAGCATGATGAAGGCAGGAAAACAAGAGAACCTTTGTTCAAGCAATGATAATAAGATGCAGATATCAGATCACTGCAGGAAAAACAGTCCTCCTCAGCCTCACCTTCTTGTCCAGGTTGCTGGTGATGAAGGCTGTGGCCGCCACCTGAGGGGAAGCGTCCCCTCGCTCTCCTCTCCAAACAGCCACCAACTGCTCTGCCTGGTGTGCTGCAAACAGCTGACCGAAAAGCTGCGAGGCCGTCAGCCACACCCAGCAGTGAGGGTACCGCAGGTGGCCTTCAATGTGACCTGCAGGAGCATATATTAAAAAAACCGTGAGCGCGTGTGGAATGTGTGTGTGTGTGTGTAGGGGCCAGAGAGGTGGTGTGTGTCGGCCCTTTACCCCAGATGTGACAGAGTGTGTCGTGAGGCTTGCTAAGCTCCAGCAGGCCGCAGTGTTTGCTCAGCTTGGTGATGAGAGTCAGAAAGCTGAACAGCAGCCGATCTGCCCCTTTCTCCTCCTGCTCCTCCTCGATCTGAAAGACAACACAGAGTTCACACACGTTCTTTTTCTCTGCTTTGTGGCCAACGGTGGGTGCAAACGCGTCGCCTCACATCTTCGTAGTTGTCGGGGTTTATCGCTTTCTCCAGCAGAGGCAGCAGGTCATCCAGGTGACGGGCGAACTTCTCCTCCTCCACCTCCACGAACAGACCACAAATCTGAGCCCCAAGACGCCGCAGGCTGGCCTGGGAGGGCGGGAAGGTCAGAGGTTTGAATTAGATCCATCCATCCTTCCATTGTCTATACCTGACTATCCCTTTTTGGGGGGGCTGGAGACTATCCCAGCTGTCAACGGGTGAGAGGCAGGGTACACCCTGAACTGGTCGCCAGTCGATTACAGGGCAACATATAGAGACACACAACCATTCACACTCACACCTTAGGACAATTTTAGAGTCACAAATTAACCTAATGAGCATGTTTTTGGTCTGTGGGAGGAAGTTGGAGAGAACCCACACATGCACGGGAAGAACATGCAAACTCCACACAGAAAGGCCCAACCTGGGGATCTAACCGGCGACCTTCGTGCTGTGAGGCACGCATAGGACCTGCTGTACCACCGTGCCGCCCGGTTCGAATTAGATCTTCTTCAAAATTATTTGAGACATTTTAACGAGTGAGCGTGTGAGTTTACCTTCTCTGCAGTCAGCCAGGTGTTGACAAGGGAGTACAGGGAGTTCTGGTGGTTCAAGTCCAGATGGGTCAGCAGGGCCTTGATGGCCATGGCGGCCATTTTCTTACAGCGTGCTGAGTTATCATTGACGACAACCAGGGCAAGTGGAGCAAAGAACAGGCCACTGTGGCGCAACAGCAAATTCTGAGGGGAAAGATAAAAACGCTGCCTTTGTTTGGGCTATGCTAACGCATGCTATGCATTGGTTAAATGTGTAACGATGCTGCCATACGCATGCAGTGTTAGCCGCAGTTTGTGTTTTTTTGTCTCATCTGTGAGCAGATTTGTGAGGAAACGTACTCACCTGAGGGAAAGTCTGGAAGATGTAGGCCAGCATCTCCAGCACAGACTCCCTGCCTGTGTCGTGCTCATACTGCAGCTGGGACACCACAAAGTCCAGGTGCTCGCTCAGCTTCTTCCCCAGTGGGTAGTCCAGCAGGTATTTTAAATAGATCTGCAAAGCACGAAGTCCGGCTGAGCACGTGACTTTTAAAACATTTCTGTCATTTCAGCCAGGCAAAATGTGACCTTCTTTCATGTGCGAGTACCTGTCGGCAGTGGACTCTGATCATGCCGTTGCTGCCGGTGACGGACAGCTTGGCCACTTTCTTCAACACCTCCTCCATCTCTGGTACAATGAGCTTCCTGGACAGAATGGCCTGCAGGAGACAAATACACATGTAAACACAAAGTTTTTTTTATTTCAGATATTTGATCTTGAGATCTGGTCACCTTCAGCAAGCCAAAGGCGGTGGCCTGGCGAGACTGGTCGTAGATGTCCTCCTCAGCGTATCCCAGCAGCACCTGCAGCTGTGTTTCTGAAATCTTGTTACTTTTGACATTCTTCACCAGTATGGTGATGGCCTGAGAGACAAAGAGACAGATTGAACATCATAGATCAATACAGCAGTTCTATCTGGAGTCTTTTTATCAGGTTTGTCCAGTCCAGAGAGGCCATGATATTACATACTGTCATTTCTTTAAAAAACATGGTTTCATTTCTTATCTCTCAGCACAGACTGTTTATCTTCAGGCGTGTGCACGACTGTGTGTGCATTATTTGCCGTACCTTGAAGCAGTTCTGGACCAGGTGGTAGTTCTCCCCGCGGGCGGCTCCGGCCTTGGAGTAATCCTTCAGCAGGACAAAGAGCCGCTTGGTCAGCTGGTTGGCGTTCTTCTCCACTGCTGGCAGAGGGAACTTCAACAGCAAAGTGAACGCCACCAGAGCCTCGGTGATCACCTGAGCGTCAAGCGGAGGGAGTGCAAGTTAGAACCACCATCTATTTCATTCGAGAGACGAGAGTGGGTTTGATCAAACGATGCTCAAAGTTAGGGTGAGAAAAGAGAGCACCTTGACGTGCATGGAGTCGATGCAGTCGAGCAGCAGCAGCACGAAAGGATCCAGCATCTCCAGGGCCGAGGCCTCGGACGACGTCACTTTGGATTTCTTCAGGCTCAGGTGGAGCAGCTGAGAAATCGACGCACATGATGACACTTTTTCAGACACACAAAGCATTCCAGACTTCTCAAGGTAAATGAAACACACTGCTGCAAACTGATGCTGATAAATTGTTATTTGGGATTATTAAATAATAGCTTGGCGGAGTGTTTAATATGCACCTTGAGGCCAGCATCCACCAGGATGTGCATGTTGGTTCGGCTGCTGACCAGAGCTTTCTGCCCCCCTCTCTTTGGAGTTGGAGGCAGGAGCAGGCAGCTGGGAGGGGGCAGTCTGGGGTCTGGTGGGGGCTTAGCTAAGGCTTTCTCTCTGCAAATACACATACACAAACAGTGTCATGCATGGTAGATGGAAATAAGCTTCAAAGTGATTTACTGTGTATTGGTGTGTGTGTGTGTGTGTGTGTGTGTGTGTGTGTGTGTGTGTGTGTGTGTGTGTGTGTGTGTGTGTACCGGTCTCTCTTGGTGAGCAGTGGCAGACTCTGGCTGACCAGGCCGTGGCACAGCAGTAAGATATCCTGGGAAGTCATGCCCCCGTTGACGAGCAGACCCAGGACCAGTCGCCTCAGCACAGCACCCACCCGGTTACACACCTTCAGACTGGATGAAGTCTCCAGGATCTGAAAGGAGGGGGAATGAAAAACAGAAAAAATAAGAAGGCAGAGTGAGGAGAGCCATGTTAGCTAATGCTGCCGACAAAATAAAATTCTGATTGATGATTCTACAGCAGCATGCAGTATAGACTGCATATATGGATGATTCACATTACATGTACTGGCTGGTGTAGTTGAATTTTGAAAATTAGCCTGAGCTAGGTAGCTACACTCAATTTCAATTATTTGACAACAAAATGAAATAAAACAGACAATAAATTGACAAAATTAACAAGCAGTTTACTTTCTCCATAACAGAAAAGGACAGCAGTAAGAGAAGAGGAAGTGCCCCCTCACATGGGCAGAGGCAGTCACTACATGTAAGGCCTAACCTAAGAGAAATCCCCGCTCACCTCCTTCAGTGGCAGTATGAACTTGGTGATGCTCTCCTTGCTGCAAAACTTTGCCAGCAGCTCGTAGGAGTCCATGCTCTTGCTGTGGCGCGCCTCCATCAGCTTGGAGACGATCCCCTTCACCTCCTTCTCCTCAGCCACAGGCCCGAACAGCTCGTTGTTGAAGATCTGACCGACAGGGAAGGACATCAAAAATGAAATCTTTTCCCCTTCTTTATCACTTGACACAGGGGAGTGAATGCGGTGAAATGTTCTTACGTCGATGAGCATGTTCATGCATGGGTCCAGGTCACCACTCTTCAGGGTCGGACTGAGGACTGACAGCAACTGGTACACAGTGAATGTTAGCACATGAACCTGGACAGAGGGTGCACAAACAGAGGACATATTAGGATTTAAGACAGGGCTGACATCTCTTCACATCAACCATTCATAGAATTTCCTCTATTTGTTGTTTGATGATAAGGATTATTTGGTTAACAACATTTTATAATGTATCACACCTGCACACACAGGCAAATATGTGTCTTTTTAACATGCATGCTCGCCTCCATGTGTGCACTCATACCTGGTAGCCTTTGACCAGGACTGACTGCATCTCTTTGAGCAGGTACTGCAGGTACCTGCAGCCTAAAGTCTCCAAAATCTTCACCAGAGTTCCCCTCGCCACGTCACGGATCTCCTGGAAACGGTTCCTCAGGTGCACACACACCTTGATCAGGATCCTGGACGACACACAATGACACACCAACACATTAAGTGGACTCATAGATGCACGTCAACATGTGCTTCGACCGAAACGAGACTGTTCCTTCCGTCACGTGCATTCACATGCACACAGGTGCATACCCAGGCAGGTTGGCCTCCATGATGTGTGAAGGCAGAGTCTGCATCACTTTGACCATGGCGAAGGCTATTGGAATCCTCACCACCTCCTCATCCTTCACATCCTTCGACTTCACTGCCTTGTGCTCCTCGTCACGCTTTACCTGAAGGTCACACACTTCCACTATTACACAACTGTTTAAAGCTTACCAAGCAGATGTGTGTGCGTGCGTGCATGTAGTACCTTTGCGGTGAGACACTTGTGCAGGCGAGGCAGCACGCTGTTATTAACAGTCTGGTGGATCAGCGTGATCAGAGACTCCAGCTCCTCTTTGCTCTGCGGCAGCCCGCTGGCCACTGTGGTGGGTTTAGCTGCGGGCCCCTTGGCTCCAGAGACGACATCCTTCTCTCCTTTAGCGGTGTTCGTTTCCATGGGATGATCGGATGGAGCACTGTTAACGTCTACCTCCATTGCCTCCTCGTCATCGCTTGCGTCCGATTCGTCGGCTGCGTCGACCGCAACACTCCCATCTTAAATGTGTTTGATTTAGGATGTTTCATTATATCAGTTTCAAATGAAACATATTATGTTTGTTTGAAAGTATGTTAAGAGACACAAAACTCAAACTCCAACTACTTTAAGTGACCAGAAAGTGACACGTAATTGGTCGCTCACCCTCTCTGGCCTTGGCAGCCTCCATTTCTCTGCTGAGGGTCTGATAGTCAAAATGGAAAGCCTCCAGGACTGTGACCAGCAAACTGGAGTTTGAAGGAGGTGCAACACAGAAAAGAGAAGAAGGAGGAGATATAAGTACAATCAATGAAAACAAAGATGTGAGTAACGGTTAATAAAGTGCGATTTCTAAGCTGCCAGCCTCACCTGACAGCCAGCTTCTGCTCAACCTGCCCTGTCTGCAGGATGTGGATGAAGTGTTTCAGGTAGTAGAGGTACTTGGACCAGGTCAGCCTGCGACACACGGCGCCCACCACCTCCACCGACGCCGATATCATGTTCTCATGCTGCAGTACGTGAGGAGAGGGGAGGTCAGACACGCAAACTAGGAAACAAAACGCACATTTTTGACTTTGAAATAAAACTTCCTGCAAGTCTGTGTGTGCGCGAGTCACCTTTAGCATCTTCTCATCAAGCAGGGCGGTCATGGCGTACGGCATGATGTAATTTTGGAGAGAGCGAGGCGTCATCACCAGCTGGCCCTCGGTCAGCTGCTTGGCCAGCTTCCTCAGGGCACGACCTCGACGGTGGATCTAAACAGAAACACACGTGTCAGTTTGTGTGACTTGTGTGTGACAGTCAGATAAAAATGGAGGAAGGAGATAGAAGAGTGACTTTTTACCTGGATGTGCTTCATGTGCTCAAAGAAGTCGGACTCCAGGTCATTGTAGTCGGTGAGCTGGACCAGGTCTCTGAACTCTTTCTTGGAGGGAAAGGTCTTCACCAGGCAGGCCAGCACGCTGGTGTATTCATGCTGCACGCTCTGAGTGAAGGCAGAGAGCAGAGGAAGAGACTTACTTCACGCCGAGTGAGTTTATAGCATTCCTCTTGTGTGTTTAGAAACGAGAGGAGAGGCGTGTGTGTGTGTTCCTAACCTCTGTCTTGCTGCGAAGCCCCTTGTGTACAGCATCCAGGATGGTGTGCTGCACGACGTCCTTGTAGATCTGCTCTCCAGCCCCGACCGCTGCCAGCTGGGTGATCACCGCAGACAGACACAAGGTGGCGTTGTCTGCCAGTGACATGTCACCGATCTACATCAAAAGGAAGGAGGGAGGGGCGTCAAACAGATACTGAAAACCCTGCCGGGCTGCGGCTTTTAGTTTAAACAGCATGTCTGTATCATGTACCTCATAGGTGTGGAAGCAGTTGTGTATGATGGTGTTGATGTAGTCCAGGTCCAGCGTGGTCATGCCCTTGATTCGCCTGGTGGCGTCTTGGAAAGCCGTCAGACGTACGTCAAAGTAGATCTCGTCCAAGTGGCGACTGTCAAATGCGTTGAGCTGGAGAGGGCGAGCGGGAAAAGTGAGTGTCGTCCTGTTGTTCCAGACGAACGTGGAAACAATAATGTGACATTTAATGTGAACGTCATCAGCGATCGTACCTTTGTTGCTGAATCAGTGATGTACATGAGGGACGGCTCCAGATCTGACAGAGTCTGAAAGCAGACCAAAAGAAATAAATCCAAATTGTTACTATAATTATTGCACAAATATACATTAAATACATGCTAAACACTACACATATCACTCTGCTTACTGTGTGTGGATTCATACACTCACATTATGGATTAGGATGCTGCCAGAGGTGAGATTCCACCAGTTCCGTGCAGAATAACTACACATTTCTGTCTTAAATTGCAAACACAATATACCATAAACCTAATATTCTGCTCACTTCTTTGCTGTACCTGAAAGACATTCGTGAGCGCCTGCCTGGGCAGCTTGTTGTGGATGATGGAAAAGAGTTTGCTGAGCGGCCGCAGGAAGGCGGAGGGCTGCACGCACTGTCGCAGCAGGTTCTGCACTGTGGCCAGGATGTCGATTTCTGTCTCCTGAAATAAACACGCAGGAAGATCGTTCAAGGGCAGCACGAGGAAGTACAATCCCCTGCAAACACCTCTGACTGGGCCCAAACAAAAAGTCTTACTGGAGGATTGTTGGCTTTCTGGAGGTAAGGCAGCAACAGGCTGATGAGCACCGAGCTCTGCTCCTTGTCACTCACGAATCGGCTGACCCTGACAGAGAGACACATTCAGAAATGTGTTAAATGAGACAAAGAAAAGAGAAAACACATCTCACATCCACTGAAACAGAGCTGCAATGATTCGATTAGAACACTAACTTGGAGAGGATGTTGAGCTCTTTGGCCACCTGTGCCCTGAACTTCTTCTTCTTGAGTCTGTCGGTGTTGCGTACGACTCCGCTGAGGTACCGCAGCAGGGTGGATACGTGAGGCAGCAGCAGTCTGGAGCCCTGAGTTAATGAGTCTGGAGGAGAAGCGACAACAGTTAGCTTGACACTGGATTAATAAGATATACTAAGGATAAAAAGACGAACTGCTAACCTGCAGTGACAGAGGCGCCCTCTCCTGGCTGCGGGAACACACAGCCGTTCACGCTCAGCTCTGTCTCAGTCTCTGAGGCGACAAAGTCTTCAGTGGTTGCAAGGGACTCTGCTATGTCCATTACCATGGTGATGGTCATCGGAGACGCGTTCTTGGCTGAGAGGAGGGCGAAGACATTAAGGAGGACATCACACTCCGGCTGGTTTGGCCTCTGCTTGGCCAAGAGAGGGAAGTACCTGAGAGAACCGGACAAAACAATCTTTGTACTTCCTTCTTTAACTCACTCTGGATGGAAACTACTATTAACTGATAAAGATTTTTGGGTAGGTAGATGTGCAATGTGATTTGATTAAGGCAGATGGGGAAGGGGGGGGGACTCTGACCTGGCATTTTTGCTCCACACATGGATGAGTTTCAGCAGAGGGGTGGGGGAGTAAGTGCTCTCCGTGCGGAGACGGCACACCTGCACAGAAAGAAATGCAAACTCCTAGGTGAGCCAGAAATGCACAGACAAAGAAAATAATTAAAATAAACACAGAAAAACACAAAAAGGTGCCTGCAGCACGCACCTGAGGCAAGACCACAGCCTGAAAGACGCCATCCAGCTCGTCTCGACTGAAGCTGTAGGAGTCGAAGCTGTCAAAAAAGTCCTGGATCCTCAGGATGCCGAGTCGCCTCAGGTTCTTCAAAGGACTGATGCAACCTGGACGCAGCTGCAGACAACAGGAGGAACTCAACAGTGAGGAATCAGGCCAGGGAGTTCTTTTTTTAGGTTTGCATCTCTAAATGCAGGGGGGTTTGTTATATCGGGTTGCAACAAAACATCCAAGAACAAAGACAATTACTAGATTTTGATGTTTGACTTTGGACGTTTCTGATATTTTTTACATTACAGTATTGTTTCCATTCGTAAGATCAGGTCAAGAAATCTGATCATCTCTATCCTGATTACCTGGTCCCTGCTGTCCAGGATGGTGGACACCGAGGCAGTGACACACAGCAGGATCTGCAGCACCTTGGGCAGGTAGATGTGGATGAGGTGGCCCAGTTTCTGGATCACCACAGTGATGATGTTCAGCAGGCTGTGCTGGCGGCCCAGCGGCAGGACGGCGCCCACGTCTGTCTCTGCCACTGCTGTCTCCACAGCCGCCAGGCAGGGACCTGAGGACGCAGACGAGGAGGATTACCTTAGAGCTTCTACCTTTAAAATGATGTTTTTGGGTCTGAGTCTCGGGAGAACATTAGTCCAACGGGGGCTTCCTTTCAGACGTGTCCTACCTTGGCTGTAATGGCAGACGGGCTCCAGCAGCAGGTCGATGAACATTCCCAGCTCCTCACTCTGGCAACCTGCCAGGAAACGCAGAATGATGGAGGACCGGGTGGCGGCGCTCGCCTTCCCCTGAAATTTGCTGCCCGCTTTACTGCGCAGGCGGCCAAACAGGACCCTGTGTCAGAAAGAGCAAACACAGAGCTGGTGACTGAGAGACCAAAGCACCCCTTCATTGTTTCGATCATTTATGTACGAACACGTCTACTGCTCCCACAGCGCATCTCGCGCCACATCAGAAACGTTGTGAAGGAGCAGAGAATGTTGGCGTCAGGCAGCCTGCAGGAGAGGAAGAGGCTGATTCCATGCAACCACTGGATCAGTGAGGCACAGAGGCAATAATCAAAATAAGTCAAAAAAGGGAGTGTGGGAGACAGACTGGCTGGGGGTTGAGTCTATAGAAGCACATTCTTCTACTTTAAAGACTGCTGCTGCTTCCCTGTAGGTGAAAAGCAGCTGTCTTATGATCTAATACATAACCTGTGGGTGTTACAGCAAAGCTCTTAGCAAGTTCAAGGAAAAGTCTGACTTAAGACTTATTCACTGTAAGAGTACTGATACCGTTTCTCGCGTCTGTCCATTGAATGTGGAGCTACATCCAGGGGATGTTACCTCATGAGCAGCGGAATGAGTCTGGCTCTGTGGGAAGCATCAACCACTCCCGTCTCCTCAGAAATGTTGAAATGGACGATCTCCTCTTTGAAGTGTTTGTCGTCCAGGAGCTTCTCAAGATTCTCCCTGAACAGACAAACACACAAAAACAAGGTCAACACAGGGACGCAGAGCATCACCGTCTTGTACGAAGACTTATTCACAGCGTAGACGCTCAGACTTGGGTTAAAGAAACTCATAATTAGCCATAATGTTGCTTCCAAATGATGCTATATGTGCATATGATAAAGTTAATACCTACTACATCCTAAAACAACATGGAAATCCCCAAAACAAACCAGGTCAGTGTGACAGTGTGATCCTGAACAAAGAGCCACACACAAGCCCCTGTAATGCAAAACTGCCCAGGAAATACACATCATTCTGCAAGTAAGCTGGAGGTACAGTAAGCGGATAGCTTAATAACAGACGGTGATGTCAGGCAGTCAGCACCAAGGTGGAAGTTAACATTCCTCCGCCTGTAACCATAGAGGGCTGAGGACGAGAGCTCTGATTCCTATCCAAGACGCTCACAATGAAGCCATTGAGGAAAAGAAAGAAAGGGAGCTTGTTGCTTTAAGAGAAATGTGACTGCATGTTTATTTTCCTGTCCATCTCTTCAGGTGGTTAAGGCAGGTTTCTTACTTGTATGGTACGATGTTGGGGTCTTTGTACGTGAGAACACATTCCAGTGCCATTCGCTGGATCTGCTGGTCCTGATGGCAGAGCAACTGGAAACAGAGAGGAATATGTCATACTGACCCAGTCCCTTTTTACTCTGAGTGTCCAGATATGTCAAAACAGCAAAATGTGTGTGTGTGTGTGTGTGTGTGTGTGTGTGTGTGTGTGTGTGTGTGTGTGTGTGTGTGTGTGTGTGTGTGTGTGTGTGTGTGTGTGAGGTTTACCTGGTTATAGAGCTCACTGAGGCTGCTCTCCAGGTAGAGAGAGCAAGGGTTGGTGAATTTGGAGAACACCTTCAGATGGGCAATCAGCTGTCTGGAAGAAAAAAGATGATTTCCGCAAAGGGTTCACACTTAATACTTTATACCAGCAGTGCAGTCACACCGGTCGGAACAAAACTACTGCGTATCCCTGCTTCATATTTGTAAAACAAATATTTTGCCAATTTCGGTCTAAAGGAAAAGCTCTTGATTAACTTCTTCCATTTAAATAAAGAATATCAAAAATCAAAACAAGTTCAACTTTAAACACCCACAGCAGTAAAATGCAATAAACACATGAATGCAGCAGTAAAATTAATCCACAATCATCAGATAACAGCAAAACACTGATAAGGACTACTTTCATTCACAAGCACTTCTACTTTTGATTCATCAAGTACATTTTGCTGATAATACTGGTGAAATACTAATGTGGTATTAGCAGTTCTACTTAAGTAAAGGATCTGACTACTACTCCCACCACTGGTGTTACTGCTGTGGTGGAACAGTTGTTACTGATGTCTGTCACAACGCCGGTCGAAATCAGATATCTTACTTGGCAGCAGCTCTCCTTGGAAGCGCCTTCCTCTCTTGTTTGCCTCCCTCCTCCGCCTCCTGCTCCTCTTCATCTCTCTCCTCCTCTTCCTCCACAGCCATCCCAGACTCCTCCGCGACATCATCCTGCCTCTTCCTCAAGTTCTGAGTCGGGGCCACCAGCAGGTCGGCGGGGTAAAACTCATTCCTGACAACAACAACAAAGACATCAGGGCTAGATACTTGCACTCTGATTGCACAAAATATTGGAAAAAATATTCTTTTTGTGCCTAAAAACTGTGGAAACACTGACCTGATGAACCTGAGCAGCAGAGGGCTCAGCTCCCGGCTGCGTGGCTCCACTCTTTCAGGAAACTGGGCCATGGAGCGCCACAGCAGGCTGCGGAAGTTGGGGAAGTCGGTTCTCTCGTCAGGGTCAGAGGTCAGCTTGAACTGCTCTAGGAACAGCACTCCCACGTCCCCGCTTTCAATGACGTCACAGCCCGGCTCATGCCCGTTAGCCAACTCCTCCTCGTCTTCATCATCATCATCATCGCCATCCTCCTGCAATTCTTTTTCTGTGATATGCACAAATCTACTTTAGCCTTTCCTTAAAAATTGATGCTGAAAACAAAGAGTTCGCATGTAACTCGGGACAATGTGATGCACCAGAATCCTGCAGCACAGCAGGCAGCCCTTACCAGCAAGCCCCGCCACCATCTCCAGATGTTCATGGTAGACCCTCCAGAAGTCCTTGTTGTCCATCCCTCTGGCATGGCTCCTGTGAAGGGGAAAGAGACGCATTTATGCTGAATGCATTCAGTAGACACCTCAATATTTGTGATATTTATTCAGGCAATTCAAACAAAGTTCTGTATTTTTACCAGTTAGCATTGTTAGCATTGCTCCTTTAGAATCAATGTCTTAAACGGTACAGTCAAATGCTAGCAATCCATCTTAATGCACACGTTTAGAAACGTTCACCTTATGTGAAAAGCATTCAACAGGCAAAATGGAAACAACTCAATGAATCAAAACATCACAAGTTAAAGAAAGATTACACGCAGGTTTCAAATCCAGGGTTTCAGAAGTGCGTCAATTTGAGCTGCATTCATTTTACACTCACACAAGAAGTTCAATGACGGCGTCCCACAGAGGCCTGAAGTTGATGAACAGCATGGCGATGAGGTAACGCAGAGGCACCTGGAGGAAAATGAGCGGGAGAGAGACGTGTTGAAGTTAAACATCTCTACCGTTTATATAGCACTCAAACATCTCTCCTGTTGTATCGGTACTTGTACGGAATAGATTTACTGTAATCTGTAATGCATAAATTAGATGATACTGTGTACCAACATAATAGCAGGGGGGGATAATTGATCTATGACATTTAAGTGACAAATATTACACTTGTAGTGATCATATCACAATACAAAATACTGCAATAATAGTGACAGTCTTCAGTCTTTAGCACTGGTCTTTCATTGCTCTGTACCTGCTGGAAGGTGGCGGGCGGCCCCTGCGGCAGACTGGGCTGCACCAGGTCGTGTCTCAGCTTCCGGAGGTGAAGCAGCTTCTCCCTGTAGTCCTGCACCGAGGCCGGCACCAGCTCAGCCTGCAGGCAAACTGCGAACACCGGCTGCACCTCCACGCTCTCCTCGCCCTGGACGGAGGGGCACACAATCACAAATAAGTGCGAGAGCTTATTGTTTTCCTACATTTGATCTGAGTTTTAAGAGAATCTGAGCTGCCAGTCGTACCTCGGCCTGTGGAGCGAGCTCAGCCTCAAACTGAGAGAGAATCCTTAAAGTCAGCAGGCGGATCTGAGAGAGAAAGGCCACATTGGTGGTATTATTCTTTAGATATCCCGTGATTAAATGTCCTCTTTAGGTCCCTGCTTCTGTGGCTGTAGACATACCTTGGAGATGTTGGAGGAGAGGTTGGTGTGCAGGATCTCATGGAGCTCCAGCAGTGCACTGTGGGACAGGTGCTCTGAAACGCCGCTGAGTGACAGGCGGGTGTAGTACAGGTCTGCCAGCAGCAGGCCAGACAGGTCTGTAGGAAACTTCCTGTAACCAGAGTGAACACGGTGGTGAGAAGGCAAAGTGACAGAGGTGTTTACTATCTGCGGCCATAAATGGAGACTCCTCATTACACTCAGACACAAAAACGGCAGTGAGTACCGTAGGATTGTTTTGATCTTGTCCACAGTGAGCAGCGACAGGAGCTCAGCAGAGCCGTCCAGAGTGAGGAGGCAGCTCAGGGCCTGTCTGGCTACAAATAGACCGGCTGGAGGGTGGAGCAGAGGGGCTTCAGTCAGTCTCGAGAACAGCAAAACTCAGTGCACAATTCAAAATCTTGGTTCTGTTTTCACACTTGTTGTCTGGCAAACAATCTGGGAACTGGGAACATTTTGGATCTGACTTTTTTTCCTCATTAAAATGACTCATTTCAGCTCTAATAACTCACGGCCATTTCAGCTTCTAACCCTTTTCATACAGAGCGAACATTGAAAAAAAAAAAAAAAGAAAGGAAACAACAGCAAACCTTTTCCCAGTTTGTCAGTCTCGATTTCACATAGGAGGTGATTTAAGAGAGCAGTCACCGCGGGAACAACGCAAAGTGGAGCAATAGGCCTGAAGAATAAGACAATATAAATACAACAGATCAGTACAATAAATAGAATACATCAGTTAGACCTTTCAGAAAAGCATGCACGCGAGTGAGTGTGTGAGGAAGGAAGTATCCGACTACATATCAAAATCTTATTTTATTAACATATGATTTGAGGACTGTAATAGTGTATTCAAGTGTGTGTGTTACCTGAGGTGTGGCAGGAGCACCAGGGCGGCCCAAGGCAGTGACAGGTCACTGATGGACTGGTTCTCCTCCTCAGGAAATCTGACCAGCGACAGCACCAGCTCTGGCACTGCAGGCTGCTCTGATGCTGCGCTGCTTGCCTGACCGTTCACCACTCTGCAGGAGATAAAACATGTTAACCTCCTGGAACAATACATTCGCATTTAAACACATGAGAGGATTCATAACTGCATGAATCAGACGACCAAAGAGGCTGAGGCTGTTTTTAGCGAGAATCGAATGGATGAAAATAACATATCTCATGTGTGCTGTGGACTCTCACCCTGTGGTCTGTCCGGTGAAAAGCAGCGGGTAGACTTCAAAGGCCATGGAGCCGTCTGTGGGGGGTGGGGCTTTGGCGAGGATCAGGCTGACCAGCGCGTCCAGGCCCTGGTGGCGAGACAGGGTGTCGCCACAGCTTAACAACCCGGCGGTGAAGCGCAGCAGGCTGGGGAGGAAGAGCTGGAGGAGAGGGAGGGAGAGACAAGTTCGAGTCAGGAAGTCATAATGAGGAAACAGAGCAAAAGCAGAGGAAAAGGAGACTCACCTGTTCAAACTGCTTCATGGTGAACATCTCCTTGGTGAACTCCAGTATCAGATCTTTCCCCACTGTGCTGCCAAACACCTTGTGAAGAAGACAGCGAGTCACATAAATACACCCATTCAGACACGCTGCACATGTGCAAAACAGGGCTGAGCAATGGATCAAAATGTTATTAAAATGGCTCAATGCAATATCCAAATTGCAGGATGCAGTTTTTTTTTGGTGCAGACAGCAGCAAAAATTACATTATAATCATTTTAGATTTTTTTCAGAGAAAATTAAATGCAAAAGGGACTATTTCCACTAAAATCAGGACTCAAAATAATTACAATAAGACTTTTGTTTTTGCATATCGCTCAGCTCTAGCGAACTCTCAAAAAACACGGATGCGATCCTGCTTTTGTCCCGTTGAACACAGACACACACCTTTTGGACCGTCTCCTGGATGAGTGCTTTGGGCAGGGTGACGTTCTCCCCAAGGAGCAGAGAGGATGTGATCTGGAGGAGCAGGCGGGAACAAGAAGCTGACAGAGACGAACTCTGGGTCAGCCGCAACACCGTCTGTAGACACGAGAAAACAAATGATGAGAACAGTAAAAAGACACATCACTGTGACTTTAAGGGGAGAATCGCGTTCTCCTGCTACCTGGCAGACATCCTCCGCCTTGGTGATCTTGGCTCCGTTCCTGTGGGACACCAGGGTGTGGAGAATGAACAGCAGCCTCTCCAGCTGTTCCGTTGCCTGGCCTGCCTCTGCTCCCTTTGCCTCCATGATGCCCAGGACCTCCACCACGCTGACCTGTACATGTGGACATGCCTCCATCAGACACACGGCGGGGAAAGTCAAGCCAATTGGGAAGCGTTTTTGTATGTGGTGCGTGCATCCAACCCACCTGTAATGACTCCCACAAAACCAGGAAGTGTTCTCTGTCAACGTGATTGGCTGCAGCCTCGGCCATGTGATCCAGAGCATCCCTAACAGTGTCCCACGGCAAAGAGACTCCGGGGCTGGTTGAGGGTCCGAGCTTACGCAAAGCTACAGGGAAAGCCTGGAGAGGAAGGTGAAAATGAAGATGAAGGCTAATTTTCTCAGCTAGTGGAGTCCCCCCCTGCTGGCCATTAGAGAGAATGCAGGTTTAAAGCAGGAAAGCATTGGCTTCTCCTTTCAGACCCAGAAAAGAAACTCACATTTGCAGCACAGGAGTGAAACATGTTTCGGACTCCTTTGCACATTTGGAACAGCAGCTGACCTGCTCCCTGCGCCTTGTCAGGGTGCTGCTGCAGATCTGAGAACACATGACTCAGCAGGGCATCAAGATCCGGGACCTGTGCGACATAATGAGACATCATTTTAGCGCTGACTTTAGGACACAAGAAAGGAAGGCACGGATTCACGTTTTAACATCTGCTCGCATGCCAATAACCCACCTTTCTCATCAAAAAAGCGAAGCTCTCTGCCGCGAAATTGCGGATGTGCTCTTTCTTGTGTGCCAACAGTGTGCTGTATAAGCTGTGGGGAGAAAAGAGGATTAATTTCCTCCATGCAGGAAAACAGATTCCACAGAGTCTGACTGCCATCTTGTCTCTCACCTGTAGATCTTGCTCATGTCCTTCACCATGAGCCTCCACAGGTACTTATAGAGGTAGGAGAGACAGGTGAAAGCCCACTCCAGGACCTCTGTGTCCTTGGTGTCCAGCAGCGAAGTGATCAGAATGAAGAAGTCGGGGAAGTGGGGGTAGAAGTCAGTCTGCAGGTCTCTGGCCAGCTGCACCACCAGGCTGGAGGGAGAGAGAGAGGAGACACAGCAATGGAGTTACCGACTGGTGTCGCAACAACAATTCTGCTCATCTGACAAACACAAGCCACATGCAAAGCAATGGGGAGGACTTACTCCAGCAGTGGCTGGTAGGCCAGGCTGTTCTTGACACTCAGGTGCATTTGCAAACTCTCCACTATCGACTTCTGGTGGAAAACCAGCATGTTGAATGACTGGCTCTTGTTGGAAACCTCTTTCAGAAATGTAGCTGTGGAGGAGAGAGAGTCACTCTTCACTGGCTACGATCACACGGCAGCTCTCCTCAGGTTTAGTAGTCGGTTAGTTAAGTCATTTTTGTTCCTGGCATATAACACTTGCTACAAGGTAATAATAAAGTTAATTAGCAGTGTTTATCGTGGTTTATACATACTGAAATGCTCTGTCAAGTTGAGGTCTCTCCATTTTGTCAGTCCTTCAGAGAAGTATGTTTCTACTTCCTATAAAAGGAACCAAAAAAAGGCGTTATATGAGAAGCTCGTTGTATAAATGAGAGGAACAATCATTGTGCCAAGGTTACCGAGTGTACAAACCTCTGCGTAAGATCCAGTCCGGTCAATACGATGGATGACATCAATGTTAACATTGGCAAGTCTTTCAGCAAATGTGAGAAACTGAGAGAGACACAGCAAAAGAAATTAAACCTGGTAGTACAGGGAGACAACCGCTCTTACAATGTTACTGTAATAATGACACTACATGAGGGACATCAGGTTGAATGGCATTTTTTCTATAACTTATTAGAATGTGCTATGAGTGAAATCAACACTGAATCCCTCTACATGCTTGGCCATAACTTGCATGTAAAATATAGATAATGTATTCTGCTACAACGCTTATACGCTTGTGTGTGTCTATTAGCAACACGCTGCAGTAACTTTCTGGACTCTCACCCTGTAGGTGTTCTCAGATTTGTGATACGAAGACTTGGATTTAATCTTCATCTTTGCCGTGTTGCTTCAAAAGAGGTTAATTGTATTCCAATGGCCGTCGTGCGATTAAAATGATTCATGAAAACTATAATTCGTTTCTTCCCGTGGCTACAACTGTTTACACACACGCCGATACCGGGGCGCAGCCATGTTGTGAAAAGCATTATGGGAATTTTTGAGTCCGCGTGTTGGCCGAAGAGACGCGAAGAGGCGCGAGAGAAATCCTGCCTTCACTTCCGCTTTCGCGTCTCCAATGCTTTCAACTGCCTTCATGATCGTGAGGCTAACGTTTAAATAACCGGTGACCATGTAAGAGCATGGAGCTGAGGGTGAAAACGCACCATTTTTTAAATAAGGTAAAAATAAAGCAGAGCCAAAAAATGTTTTTTTCCCCACTAGTTAGGTCACTTGCTAAGTATAGCTAAAACTATGTCATGAAGACAGGATTAGCTAGTCATGACCACCAGGTAGCTTCAGAGCCTTTTGGAATAGACTCGGCTAACGGCTGGTAAATTTTGAACAATTTCTAAATGTAACAAACTTAAACAAAAAAAAAAAATAAATATTAGCAGATTTTGGACTTTTTCGACAGGTTAATCACTGTAATTGACACGTCTGTTGCCAAGAAAAAGTATGTGAAGTATTTGCATGTTAGTTTCTGTCTTCAGTAGTACAGACTGTACTGTTTGTTCCAGGTCAGTTTGAACCAAGTGAACGCCACACAAGGGCTGAAATACCCCAGTTCTTTAGTGGGGGCGAAGTGTTCTGCAGGACTCTGATACACTGCCATTCACCACAAATGTTCAGAGGATCCACCCTCACCACCTCTCAAATATTTCCCCCCATTCACCAAATGATTCAGAAAACCACAATTAAATAATACAGCAGATTAACTTTAAAATTTTATTATCAACACTCTTCATAATCTATCCCCTGCTTATCTCACAGACCTCTCTCAGGCCTACCCTCCCTCTCGCTCCCTGCTGTCTTCATCAGCAGGTCTTTTACCACTGCCAGCCGTCAAGCTCGGCACAATGGGTGCTGGGCCTTCGCTTATGCTGCACCCACACTTTGGGACTCCCCTCCCCCTCACATCCTCCATTACAGAATTCAGAAATGCGCTTAAAACCCATCTCTTTAAAACAGCTCACTCACTTTAACTGCACCATCTACATCCCTGCTGCTCTTTCATTTATTTATTTCAATACTTTTATCGTCATTCATATCATCTCGAGTCACCCCACTGAAATACATTTTTTGTTAGTGTGGAAGTAAATACAAAAAGTGCCAATGTTGCAAAGATACTGTACACTTGAAAGATACGAATTGTTAAGAGGGCTTCATAAAATATTTAAACTGTGGTTACAGTTACAGCTGATATCACAAATATGGAGGAAATTGGCATGGGAGTGCTTGTAGGCCATTGGCAAACAACTTGCAACACTTTAATCAAACAATAAATTAGATCTATAACTTATTTTATCATATACTGTAAATCATCCACACACATAGGCCTTATATATGCAATATATGCAAGCTAAAAGATAGAACATACTGTATGGAATATATTCAGTATGTTTACTAAAATACAGTTAGTACTGTATTTTTGGAGTGTAGTTGTTCTGGGCAACCATAAATAACCAATGTCCAATCTGGTGTCTTTTAGTTCAGTGACCTATTTATTTTCATTCACAACAAGGAAAAGCCACCTCACCTAGTCACGCTGACACAGTTGAAAAACTGTTTGCCCTCCTCTTCACACACCTTGCTCATCACCTGGGACTTACCTATATGCCTTTTACGGTGCCCACCCACTGGTTAAACACAAAAACAGCATATACACAGATATGATTTTCAACAAAAAAAAAATTATATTATGGCTCCAACAGTAGTATTTGGTGTGTGCATGTGCGTGTGTGTGTGTGTGTGTGTGTGTGTGTGTGTGTGTGTGTGTGTGTGTGTGTGTGTGTGAACGTCTGGCGTCTGGACTGATGACAGCCTTTATCTTGCGGTCAAGTGAACAATCACTCTCCTCGCCTGCTGACTTCACATGTACCTGCCTGGAATGCTCTCACACACACACACACACACACACACACACACACACACACACACATAAAAGGTTTCGGTCTGTGGTCCTGCTCTCAGCTCAGTTTTGAGGGAGAGGGTGATGTAAGAAGACATTTGTTCGTTCATAGAGGACCATTTGTTTTTCCTCTTTGAGTGCAAAACACACAGAAGAGTCTGAATAAGTTCCTGAAAAGTTGGATTTCTAGTTTTGATCTGACTTCCACCAAAATGTCAGGGGACTCTCTGGTTTCCGGCTCCTTCGCAGTGGCAGACTATGTGGTGTTTGCTGTCATGCTCGTGATGTCCGCCGCAGTTGGGGTCTACTACGCCTGGGCGGACAGAGGCCAGCGGAGCTCGGGGGATTTCCTAATGGGGGGACGAAGACTGACGGCCCTGCCTGTCTCCCTGTCCCTGACCGCCAGCTTCATGTCAGCCATCACAGTGCTGTCCAACCCAGCCGAGGTAAGGTTGATGCACATTCCCAAAGCTCAAATTCAAAAACCGTCTCTCCTGAAAAGTCTTTTTGTGTCTCTTTCACTCGACACCTGAGACATAATGATAGATGAGATATGCATAGGACATAAAACGTCATGAGCTGTAGTGCCGGATTGTTCATCACACCAATGCACGTATAAAGACAATGCATGGATTTCAAAGTAATCAAATTCATGTACAGAAAACATAATCAGATATTCTGTCTAGAACAAAATCAGAAAACAAAGAAGAAAACATTTCTAATTTAAATCATCTCTCTGTAGGTATACCGCTACGGGGCCAATATTGGATTCTATGGCCTTTCCTATGTAATGACGATGGTGGTCACATCTGAGGTATATCTCCCAGTCTTTTACAGGCTGGCCATCACCAGCACGTATGAGGTGAGTGCGGTTTGGATTTCAGATTAGCGCTTGCGTGATTATTCTGTTCTATTCACAAAGCCATGAAATCTGTAAACATGTTTTGTTTGCCAGAAAAATGCTTGAGAAACTGACCCAGTTATTGGCTGCTGTCGTCTTACTGTGCAAATAAAAAGGTTAATGTAAGAGTGGTTAAAAATTATCCTGAAGTACTGAAGAGCACGTCTTTGGCCTCGTCTGAGGATGATAAAGGTATGGTGAAACAGAGGTAGGCGGAGTCAGGGGTGTTAAAAATACGAGCTTTATTGGTTTGTTGGTGGTTCTACATCAGCAGAGGTGGGTTACAGGGGGCTACAGCCTGGGCTACAGGCTAGGATAAAGCATAACACAGACTGTATGCACTATTAAAAATCTGTTCAGGAGGTTGGTGCACAGCAGTGGGTGTATGATATTGTGATAATGGCATGTGCTCTCATACTGTGGAGGCCTCAGGTTTCTGCTTCCTTGATTTGTAATATCAGTTGATTTCCTTTCGGAAGCTCTGTTGCTGTATTTTCCTCCCAAGTAAGTTGGATTGTTGACTGTTTTTTTTGCACATGAGGAAGTTTGCTTTAGTTCTGATTACTTGTCCATTTTTTGATTTTTGTAATACATTATTGGAGGAGACATTGGCAGCATGTTGAGGTTAAGGAACCCTTGGATCCCAAGTGAAGGGGTGTAAAATCAGTAATTGCTTTTGTGTAAATGTCACATTTCTGATGCTGACCTTCTGTATTGTCTGTTCTTTGTCAAGTATCTGGAGCTCCGTTTCAACAGAGCAACCCGTCTACTGGGAACTGTGCTCTTCATCGTTCAGACAGTGAGTAAGAAGCATGTCAACACATCATGACAGATCTTTGACATCTGAGGGACAAAACAGCAAATCTGACATCGGAGCCTCATTTCTGTCTGTATCATATCTCTCGGCCCGTCGCAGATCCTCTACACTGGAATCGTCATTTATGCCCCAGCTCTAGCTTTAAACCAAGGTATGTTGTTTTCAGTCCACAGCAGTTGGAGTCATAAAACAATCCAGCATGAGGGCACTTAAAGCTGCTTGGTTTTGCTCACTCGAGTATGTCTGAACCCCCCCCCCCCTGCAGTAACTGGTATGGATCTGTGGGGCGCTGTCATTTCCACAGGCGTGGTCTGTACCTTTTACTGCACAATGGTACGTAACAACAGCTGCTCAGCTGGCTTCTGCTGTGCACAAAATGAAAATCTTTAAGTACTGACATCACCCAAAAATGTGCTTTTTTTTATTCCTGGATTTTAATGCGCTGTTTGTTTGTGCTCCATGTTGTTGCAGGGCGGGCTGAAGGCGGTGGTGTGGACAGATGTGTTTCAGGCAGGTACTCCTGGTACTAATTCATCATATCAAGTCAGGGATTACTATGCATGGGTCATTCCTTAATGTGGCTACTAGTGACAATACTGTCCACCAGTATTTCATACACAGCATCTGTAGGCCACCACAGCAAGACACTGCTCTCCATAAGAAATGCAAGTCATTACATATTAACCACATTTCATTCAAAACACCTGCATTTTGGCTCGTGATATCCACGGGTAATAAAGTGCAACAGTCTGGTGGCATTAGAAACACCACTGGGATAATGATCCTCATTTTCCCCTCCAGCTCGGTGTCATGCTTGCAGGCTTCCTGTCTGTCATCATCAGGGCTGTGGTCTTACAAGGTGGAGTCCTTCCCATCATTTCGGACTCACAACAAGGAGGAAGACTCAACTTTTGGGAGTGAGTGTGCGGCGGAGTTGAATGGTTCTTTTTAACGGTGTGAGGAGAGTAACTCTCAACAGAAGGGGTACAGGAGCAGCACTGAGACTTTTGTGTTTCACTAGCTTTGACACAAACCCTCTGAGGAGACACACTTTTTGGACCATAACCGTCGGAGGGACATTTGTCTGGGTCAGTATCTATGGGATCAACCAGGCCCAGGTTCAGAGATATATCTCCTGCAAGACCATCACTCATGCCAAACTGTGAGTTCTGACATATTTATGTGATACGGTATAATTCCCAGTCTTCATTTTTTTGATATGCATCCATACATTCATGTGGGTTTCTAACGATGTGTCCAGTTACAATTTTCCATTGTTTTCATATGCTTTTGTCCATGTGCTTCACTACTTCATGTGTGTGTGTTTCTTCCTTTTTCCAGATCTCTGTACATCAACCTGCTAGGCCTGTGGTCCATCCTGCTGTGCTCAGTGTTTGCAGGAATGTGCCTCTTCTCCGTCTATAAAAGCTGTGACCCCTGGACCGCTGGACTGGTTTCTGCTCCCGATCAGGTACAGCGGAGAGAGTTACGGCGATCGGTGTCTTGACAAAACACACACACATAGCTGTACACATGAGGAAATGCGATTGTGCTGCAGTTTAAACATGAAAACATTGTGCCACCCTCCCGATCACATGAATCCAGTGTCACCCCTCCTCTGTAGCTGATGCCATATTTGGTGATGGACATCTTGGGAGACTATCCTGGCCTTCCTGGACTGTTTGTTGCAGCTGCATATAGTGGATCTCTAAGGTGAACATTAAAGTTATTTCACTCAACAGACTATTTTGTATTGTTTACCGCCATTTTTAGCAGATTGTATGTGTGGTAAAATATAATTCTAGGTTACATTAGGTCTGTTTTATATTTTCTTTGATCAGCATATTAACACACAGAACTAAAGAGGGACTGACAGGAAAAAGGGTATTTGTACGATGATCCTTCTTTGGCTAAATTGTGTGTGATTGTGTTGTCATTTCAACCCCAGCACAGTGTCTTCCAGCATCAATGCACTGGCTGCGGTGACAGTGGAGGACCTGATCAAACCGTACACTAACATGTCCGAGAAACACCTGTCCTGGACCTCAAAAGGCCTGAGTGAGTGGACCGCCTTCACAGTGTGTCAGCTGAGTGAATGGTTTGTTGAACACTAACACACTGTTGTTTGCAGGTCTCATATATGGGGTTTTATGTATTGGAATGGCAGGACTGGCTTCAGTCATGGCAGGGATTTTGCAGGTAGAGTGGACAGACATATGTAGTTGTTAATTATATTTAGTTTTGTAGGGTTTAGCAGGAGATCCCGTCAGGGGTTCAGAGCTTATTATAGGAATGAACCCTGCTACTTGTGTGATATGTGTTCTTTCTACAGGCAGCCATCAGTATATTTGGGATCATTGGAGGTCCTCTGCTTGGCCTGTTTACGTTGGGTATCCTCTGTCCATTTGCCAACTCCAGCGTAAGACCGTTCTCAATTAACCGTAGTTCTTTTGTTATAATTGTGATTCCAGTAACCCATGGTCATATTGAAAAGGACATTAATCCATCATGCAAATGGATTTTCCTCCTAATAATAATTTGACTCTAAAATAATTTGTTCATCCTATAAAATGTCAAAAACACTGACTGTTGTTTACCTACATCTTTGCACTTTCTCACAGACCACCCCTTTAAAATGTCTGTATCCCATGAACAAAATGCTCATCTGAAAGGAACGTTTTAGTATTTTCAATGATTAAAATGTCTTCTAGGGAGCTCTGACAGGCCTCGTGTCAGGGTTGGTTGTGTCTCTGTGGGTGGGCATCGGAGCCCAGGTATACCCTCCCCCTGCTGCATTGACCCGACCTCTGTCACTGACCACTGAAGGCTGTAACTTCACCACTGCAGACAGCCTCAACTGGACCTTCACCGCTCCGCCAACAGAAGCAAGCTCCATCACCACAGCCCCACTGCACAGCATTGGCAGCACGTAAGTGCCACTACTTTCCATTACTCTTATTTATCCAAATCACAGATAGAGGGTCCACTTATACAGAGCATTCATAAGACAGAATGTAAATATATTTGTGTGTGTGCCTTGGGCACTATTTTCTGAACATATATGATTTTCTTCCACCTCCAGGTCTCTGCTGGCAGGTAACTGGTACTCTCTGTCCTACCTTTACTTCAGTCCCATTGGGACCATAACAGCTATTAGTGTGGGGCTACTAGTCAGCTTGTTAACAGGTAAATAACATATATTCTGTTGCATAATTTACAAATGACAAATCTGATTTTACTGTGCTTCAAGATTGTCCTCTTTTTGACTCCTAATGTCCACGTCAGGAGGCTGGAAGCTGCAGATGGAATCAAGGCTTACATTAATCAAAGAAGACACGACTCTCTATCACCTAGTCAAGTGTTTCAGAGACAGGGTAAGCACTGCAGCAGTGAAAGAACAAAAGATGAGATGAGATGAGACAAATATCAGCTGCCGACTTTCTGCTTTGTGCTCTTCCCTTTCGAGGTCATGGGACGAACAGGAAAGCTTGACCTGACAAGGGACAGAGAGAAGAAGTTTGACAACACTAATCCTGCTTTCTGTGACGTTGAGCTGGACTTAACAAAAAGCAGCATTCCAACATGAAATGCAGCTAATATTTGTAACATAACTTGGGGATTAAATCATTTTTTCTCCATTGTCTAATACAAGAAATGTCAATGAAGGAGCTAAATTACAGGAAAAAATGACAGAACCTGTAATTTGTTCCGATGGAAAATATCACTGCTTTAAATGTTAATATTTGACCCTGTGTTTACAAAGGCATACTGAAATACAGCATTTACTGTATAATGTGTGTGTGCTTCACGCTTCATGTACCTATCTGGAATGCTCAAACACAAACACATACAAACTTTGGAGAAGTTTTGGAGACGAATAATGTTTCCCTGCTCTTCACCGTGGAGTGGAAGAACGACGTGGAAGGACTCTGGTTTTCACTCGAAATAAAGGTTTGTGTTTTTTCACGCATTTCACTGTCCTGTCAGAGGGTGATGCACCAGGATTTCCATTTATTCATAGAGGAACGTCTGCACACTGATCAGTTTGAAAAACCCTCTGAATAGTTGCATTTTAGCTTTGGGCTGACTCCGATATGTCAGGGTATTCTCTGGTAGCTGGCTCCTTTGTGGTAGCAGACTGTGGTGTTTGCTCTCATGCTGGTGGTGTCCTCTGCCATCGGGCTCTACTACACCTGTGCCAAAGAAGGCTCCAGGGACTTTCTAACAGGGGGACAAAGACTGACGGCCCTGCAGTCTCCTGTCTGCCAGTGCTGTCCAACCCAGCTGAGGTAAGGCTGATGCAGTGCTTTACATTAAAGTTCAGATAGAGGGGAAAAAAAGCTTTCCCTGACAGGCCATGTCATCTCCTCCAGTCGTTCTCACTGCAAATTCCCTTGTTATTGTTAACAGCATAACATAACAGCAGCTGAAATGAGGTTTGCTATGCACAGTTTGGTGCATAATCAAGTGCCTACAGGCTCACCCAATTCTATTATGAATTTTATGCCGCACAATATTGGCCTTTGAAAGCAAATACAAATACCAGTAATAAATCGGTGTGCATTGTGGGCACAGAAAAATAGAAAATACACATTAAAAAAGAAGCCTGGTTCCCGCCTCTACTCTCTGTGTCAGGCAAAGAGCACTGCTGACTGGTTGATGTGCTTGATGTTTGCTTTGGTTACCTGGGTTTGAATGGAAATCTTACTGTGCCATCCATCTGTGGTCAACATTGTTACAGGGTGGACTGAAGGCGGTGCTCCAGGTAAGCTTCTGTATGGAAAAAAAAATACGTAAGGAGGTGTTGTTATGGCTTGTGTCACTTACAATGAATAAACTGTACAGCAGCGTTTCTTAGACAGCAGCATAACCAAGCACAAGAAAAAAGTATCACCAGCAATGGAGGAAATAGGAAAAGTCATTCATTATTAGCCACAAATCACAAGCATATTTTGGAATAAAGCATCCATTACATAGTATAATCCATATAAAACAGCTTAGGTGTAACAACCTGGTGTAGTCAGATCCAAAATCAGGATCTAAACCTTGGTAGGTGCGGTCACCAAAGGTCACCATTTTTGTCTTCTGGAGTGGAATAATGGCTGTGATGAGGACTGAAACAAATGAAAATGAAAATGCTGGAAGATAACTGGTACTCCCCTTCACTATCTCAACTTCAGTCTCACTGGAACTGTAACAGCTAATTGGCTCTGCTCAATTACATTTGATATTGAAACCACTGAAAGCTGAGTGTCTTACTGTTTTGTAATGACCCTGTTTTGTACATTTCAGGAGGCTGGAGGACCAGGGTGGAATCAAGGCTCACATTAATGAGAGAAGACTTCCAATCACCCATTCACCTTATTTAAAGACAGAGTAAGTGCTGCAGCAGGATGACAACGAGAAAAGCTACTGACTGTTAACAGCTGCTGATTTCTGCTTTTATCCATCCCTCTTCAGGTCGACAGAAGAGCAGAAAAGCTTGACCTGATAGAGAGGAGAGAAAACAGCACAAATCCTGCTTTCTGTTGCACTTAGATGGACTGAACAATAGCATGTTTGTCGTAAAATGTCTAGATTCAATATTCCTATTTGCAATATGTTCTTAATACAAAGGATGAATAATATTAATCTTCTAATACAAGAAGTGAAAGTTATTACAAACCAGGATATCACTGCTTTAAAAATATACATGTGTGTTTCATTTCCAAAGATATTTGAAGGAGTATTTACAAATGCATGCTAAAATATATCCCACAGCCTGAAGGCCTGACTGGTTGATGTGCTTGAGGTCCACTTGAGGAATTATGGGGGATTTCTACTTTTTTTTCTTCATGTTTGACATAGTAAAAAAAATGAAATTGTTTTGTGATAGAATGTCAATAATTCTTCCTTCCTTTAGTCTTGAAAACAGCTCAAAGATTATTTGTAATAAAATCTTGTGACAAGTTGACACAAAGGATTGTAAAACTCTGATTCACACAATCATTTTTGGTACATACACTTTGAAATCTTTATGATATACAGCACCATTGACATTCAACTTCTTCTGTTTGTCAGGTCTTGGTACAAAATAACAAACATATTTCTATTTTTTTATGGTGCAATCTTAAAAACAAAAAATGACAGTAAACCAGTATAATTGTTGAAGAACACTGCTGTGATTTCATGTTTATTACAATGTGGGACATCAGTTTCAAAAGCCATTGAATAGTGCATTGATACACAGTCACGTACATTCACTCATCAAGAAATGTGACTGTGTATTTACAAATATATACACTGAAATACATTTGACAATATGATTCAGTCTGCCTGATCCTGAGGCCTCTGCAGACCTCTGTCATTTTTCACTAATTACAACCATGATGTGGGCACCCATTTCTAAATGGACAGTAGATTACATAATCTTGACTGAGGACATGTTGATTAGCCTATGATATTAACATATATTACAACTTCTTGGCACTTGGTACAGATGGATCTTCCATTTCCCCTGAGAGGCAAGTTTATTCTTTATATGAGGGCAGCTGATGTGTTTGTCATCTCTGCAGAGTAATGATTAGTAGCGCTGCTGCACAATATGAAAATTAAATATTTACACAGATTGTACTTCCCTTACATTTCAGATGGGTAACATGGTGTTTGTAATTATTTTTCTGGTTCATAATACCTCTTCTTCATGGCTCGATATTTCCTGAGGAAATAAAGAGCCTCCAGTTCCTTGATGACAAAGTCACCGCGAGCCAAAAGCTTCTTGATCTGATCGGGGTCTGTCACGTCTCTGTTCTTCATGAAAGCTGACTTCAGGCGCTCTCTGAAGTAACCTGCTCCCTGGGGGTACTCACGGCCAAGATACAGCAGCTTTTAGAGGGTGGAAAACAAAGAAAAGCATTTGTAGCACAGGACACAACCGGGCCGTGTGTGTATCAGTGTGTGTGTCAATGACCGACTCACTTACGGTTTTGTAGAGCCTGATAACCTCACCCCTTAAAGGGTTGGCCATGGCAGAGACCAGGTGCCTTTCACACTGCTGACACGTGAAGAATATGACAGTACAATTGTTCGTTGACTAAAATGACAATAACACCAGCAGAGTGAAACATTCAAACAACTGGAACAGCCCTAAAGATAGACGAATTGCGACGTCTTATCAGTCCACTGTGGCAGCAGTTAGCTGGCTGCAGCTGAATAGCTAGCATGTTTGTTAGCATTCATCACAGACTCTACGAACAAGTATATTAAACTATGGATTCATATTTACACGGGTTGTTTTGTGAAGTGGATTGTCTCAAATGGTACAATCACGAAGAAACGTCTCCTTTGCTTTGCCCTTCCTTTAACTAAACGCTGGACAGGCCAGCTGTACACACTGCCGTATGTCGTTTCGTAATGTTGCAAACGAAAACAGATAACTACGCATGCGTCGGCGTTTCTATGGTAACCTGGACGCTGTAGCGTGGGTTAATTTCAACATGGTGAGTTTTTACTATATTTTTCGAATAAACAGCCCCTGTTTCACCTTAAACTTTGTCATATTGAAATGGCTAAAACCGCAGGTTTAACACTAACGTCAGTTCATTGTTACAAAACAGAGAGAGGCTAAAGTCATAAGATATTAGTAGATTTTAAACGCAATTAGCTAAACTGCATAGCTATCAGGTTAGCAGGAAGAATCCTTATATTTAATGCGCTTTCTTTTCTTAATTTTCCCACCAGTTTCTTATCTTGTGCCTTGTAGTCGTGTTTTAAACCTTTTTCTTTAATTCTCTCTCTCTCTCTCTCTCTCTCTCTCTCTCTCTCTCTCTCTCTCTCTCTCTCTCTCTCTCTCTCTCTCTCTCTGTTTTCCCCTGTGAATGATAGCCACCCAAGAAAGGAAAGGTATGAGCAAGTCAGTCAGCATTAATTTAATTATCATAGGTATGTAGCTGAAGATATATGTAGCCAGGCAGGAACACCATGCCACCCACCCTTCTCCACAGTAATGTCACCTGTTTCAGTTTCACATGTACAGCTCCCCCTGTGACACACTGAACTCTAATGTTTTACTGGTTTCAAGTCATCCAAAAAGGGACGTAAGGTGAGCAAGGCTCAGAAGGAGAAGCTGCAACAAGAGGAGGAGGAGAGGAGGCTGCGAGAGGAAGGTAACCCATATATCTGTCACTACTAATCCAAACTAGGACAAAAATAGGTATATTGTTGGCATTAAACTCTGCAGGAAACTGATGGATGCCTAAGAATAAAAGAGATTCCCGCAGGTTTAGGATGTGTGTTGAGGATTCATCATGTGTGCTTTTGCTTTGTAGAGGAAGCACAGCTGCAAGCAGAGAAAGATGAGCAGGAAAGACTGGAAAGAGAGAGAAAAGAGAAGGAGCTAGAAAGGCTCGAGCTAAAGGTAAGGTGTTCCAATGCATGTTCAATAACTGTGAGATCAATTGAGCTGTGGAGTTTGCATTCGCTGGCTCTTTTTCCAGAGGAGGATAAATTCTTTATGTAAAGAATACACAGTAGATATTCACTGCTGTCCTGAGGATGTTCACACCGCTCTGCAGCATTCATGGGTGTCCTCTGCTGGCAGGACCGAGAGCGCAGAGAAGGTGAACTGAACGAACTTCGCCACCTACTGGAGGAGAATCATGCTGCAGTAACCAAATGGAAAAGAGATGCTGTGGAGACAGAGAAGGTGTGCGTTCCTGTCTACGTAAAGGATGTCTGATGAATGTATAATGACCAAGGTTTTCACAAAATGATTAGAATGCAGTACTTTTTTGATCCATACTCAATCAGACACCAACATGGGACTATGTCAGTCCAGACTGAATAACTAGAAAACAAAATATTATGCTCAATACAAAAAAGTTCAACTCACCGCAATAAAATGTTTGATCAGGCATTCTAATCTTTTTTCTCATTTCCTCTGGCTGACATCTGTGTGTGTTTGTGTCCAGTGGGAGAGATACCTGCGTTGTGATGGTACCCCTGACTCAGCAGTCCAGCAGGAGATTAACACATATATCAGCTTATGGAGAGATGACCCGGAGGTCAACATCACACTCGTGCTCAAGCAATGCAACCTCGCTCTGCAGGTGTGTATTTAATGTGTAGATGCGTATGTGTCATGCCCTTGAAGAGTAAATGGGTTTAAATGATCAGTTAGCAAAGTTATCAGATACAGACACCAAATATCTCCTAGTTACAACTTCCCAAGGGAAAATGGATTAATTAAAAAATATATATCATTTGTTGTATTCTAGTATGACAAACTCTTTGACAAAGTAAATGTTGTTCCTTATAGCTGATTGAGGAGCTGGAGGTTCTGCTCAGAGATGTTACACATCCACAGGAAGGCCAGAAGTACCAGGAGGGTGTCACACATCTGCAGGAGCTAATTCACTCGAAACACGACCTCACCACTGAGGAGATCCTCAAGGTAAAAGACTCCTAGTGGTGCTCACACACGTTGGAGCTCTTTGTAACTGTATGAAACGTGCTATATGATAGAAATGATGTGTTTTTGTGTGCACTGGTTGCTTTTTAGGGTTTTGCCACATCCATGACATTGTGTGTGATGGCTTTTTGGAGCTATCCCTGTTTTGTGTTCCATGTCTCCTTGTTTATAGAGGGCCAGGGAGCACATTGACATTGAGACAGGCAACATGCAGACTGTGGTCAAAGATGACAACATCACACTGTGCCTCTGGGCCAACTTCAAGAAGAATCCAAGGTTTGTGGAAGAAAGTGCCACAAATGGATTGAAAAGAAAGAGTGATTTCTAATGGATAGGGGATCCAATAGTTTCTATTTCATTTATACATTACATTTGAAAAGAAGTATCAAAAGCAATAACAGAGTATAAGAATTGGATTGTAAATGAAGAGCACAGGCAGCAACACTTTGCACTGGATCTTCAAATGTTCCATAAGAAACTTAGAACAAGTGCATCTATAATTTTTGTTTCCTTACATGTTAAACTCTTGTGCCAGATGACCCTCATAGGTCTCTCTCTTTTTCTAACTGGTCCATTCAGGTTTAAAGGTTTAAACTTTGAAGAGGTGGGCCTGGGCTTTGAGCTTCCCAAAAATCTGGCTGTGAGCGATATCGCTGTACGGATCCTCCACACACGTTATGACCACCTGTCCCTGCTAGCCAGGATGGCTCACCTGAGAATACACACTCCCAGTCACAGGTACTTATCTGATAGTGAATACTTTTACAGTTGTAATGCTGCTGATAATACTAATCATGTCCTCTTTGCTCTGTGTTCTTGTCTTTCCTCATCTGTTTGGTCCCAGGTCTCTTGCAGGCAGTGAGGGGGTTCCAGTAGACAAAGATGTACCTGAGCAGGTGGAGACAGAAGGAGAGGGGGATGGAGTGAAGGAGGACGATGAGACGCAGCAGCAGGGAGTGGACGAGGAGGTGCAGTCCATTCAGGGGTTTGAAGGGCAGAAGGTAAGATGAAAGAAAGACTTCCTGGTCTGGGTTACTTCATTCAATGTGATGTTTTTGTTCTTATCGTGTATGCATCCCACAGAGCACAGCCAGTCTACAGTCAAATAGTATCCAGCCTGCAGAGGGACAAGGCAGCCACATACAGACACAGATGGAGGCACTTGGTGGTAAGATGCCCAGACTGACACTTCCTGACACTCCAAATGAAAACAGAAAGACAGCAATCCACACAGGATTTAAACCTGATGTCACTCAAAATGTTGAGAGGACAGCAGAATAAAAACAGCTTGATCTTAATTTTTTTCTCTCTTCAGCCAAGGGGGACTTGACTCCCCCCTCTGTGCAGCTGACAGTGGTGGATCACGGTGCCCAGGTGGTGGATTTAATGCAGTACACACCTCTGGGTGGGGTCCTTTACTATGATGTGTTTCACCTCCCACCACAAGCCCATCACGTCAATGGCTGGGAAATTAGACAGGTAAACTGAAAAGGTTTTCAGTGTTCTATGTTTACACCAGACCCAGCAGCTAAAGATGACCTCACACAACACCCTCCACATCCATGTGTCTCCAGCTGTTGGACAATGGGCTGCAGGTTTTCTCCTACTCTATGGAGAAATCTAACTTAGATGACAACGAAGGGCTCACCTGCCCTCCCGTTGGCGTGTCTGTGACACTGCCCGACTCTGTTGTCTTCTTGGAAACTCCCCAAGTGGCTCGCTGGGATGCTGCAGGTAAGGCAAACAGCAACACATGCCACGTAATACTTTCTCCAGCATGGAAAGGCCTAAAAACGTAGACTCATTTGGAAGGGACACCAAAAAGTCATGGACACTGAACTTGTTTTTCCATCCAGGGAAGCAGTGGAGGATGGACGGTATCACTGACATCTCTTATGAGGAGGAGGAGGCCAAGATCTCCTTCAAGACGGACTCCTTCCAGGCCTTTGTACTGATGCAGGAAACTTACGCCAACCTTCCCCTCCGGAGCTGGGAGCTCAGGCCACTGGGCCAAGACTCAGCTCTTTTCAGCGTCAACGGGGCACTCATAAACCTCAGTGTCACGATCCAGGTAAGAGACTGCAGAGTATTGTGCGTGTGTAACAGAATAATCAGGACATGTAGCCTGACCGTTATAATTTGTGTTTGTGCCTGTTTGACTTACAGGGTAATCAGTGTATGTTGCAGTCAGAGCAAGAGAGAGGTCTGTCACACCTCATAGGGAAGTGGATGAGTGGCCCTGCCCTGCAGAGAGCCATGCTGAACGCTGGGATCAACATCTTTGTGAATGAATACACGGACAAATACATCAGCACCTGTGGCAAGGTCTGCATCTATTACTTGTTGGCTTTCAAAATAGGAGAACAAGATACCAGACTGGAGCTATGTTTCGCTTTATTTCCATTCTGTGTTGAGTGTCTGACATTACTCATTTGTAAGAAACCTACTGATGTAAAGCTGATTAGATTTACCTCTACTGCCAACACTTTGCATATCACTAGATTGCAGTCCAACATTTCCCATAGTGTTAAAATAAATGTGCTGTGTGGTTTGTCTCCTCTTCAGGACCCACTCACAGAACATGCTGCCTACGAGCAGATGGCCCTCTTCGCCTCTGCTTGCGCTTTCTCGTGGAGCAAGTGGAACGCCAAATGTGGCGCTGAGCATCTGGTCATGCAGGTATTCTCACTCACACACAGATGCAGCTCATTTAATTCAGCATTGCACCACTTGTTTCTCCAAAAGTGGAACGGCCTATTCCCCACACCCCTCCCGTGTTGGCCTGAGGAGGATGTCCACTGTCATGTGTCTCCTCCTGTGCACATGGAGCCACCGGCCACATGCAGAGGTTCACCCAAACCACTTTCACTCTGGCACGGTCACAAATGGTGGCGTCAATGTAGCGAGAAGGGCTGCAGCACAGCCAGAGGTTTACTGTGCCACCTGGATGCCCCTAACACAAGCAGATTTGACATTTACACATCAACGGGAAAAGCAGAGCAGAGAGAGACTGTATAATCTTTTCATAATGAGGAAGAGGGAAGTCGTCATGCCACAGTGTGCAAAAATGTGCTTTCTCTCTCAAACAGCACTTGGTTCTGTCTTCAAAGATAATGAAGCCATGGTAAAGTGGGCAGACCAGATCTAACACCATATTCAGAACATCACTTCTTTCCTCTCCTCTGCCAGGTGTGTGAGCACCAAGGCCCCGCCCCTGTGCCCCAGGACTCGTGGAGTCTCTACCTGCTGGGGGCTCAGAGGAGTCACAAACTGAAAATCACAGAGAAGAGTGAGGCTTTCTCTCCAGACCACTGTCCCAGCAGTGAGTTTCACTCCACCTTCATCCACATGCTGCAGGACAACATGAACCCTGATGGCATAGCCAGGACCAGAGAGTCCAATTATCTGTTTGTTGATACTGTACAAAACCTGCTCTGTGCCACCAGACCCCTGATGTATTCATGACTTGGCAATGCATTTGGATGCATGTAAGAACACATCGTCTATTGTAGAATTGGCTACTTTATTTGTGCAAAGTTTCACGCATCTTCTTTGGAACATACAAAAGTGTATGAAGTTGAAAACGGTGACAACCACAGCAAGAACTTGAAGAGAAAAATAAAAAACCCTTTGGTGTGAAGACTGTAACAATGCAGAGTCATAACTTAACAAAAATAAACAGGTATTCACATCTCCCCACTCAAAGCTAACAAACTCATAAATATAGATTTCAAAAAAATTAAAACACTTAAATGAAAGATTTATTACCAGTGTTTATAGACTTAATTATAAAATGTCCTCTACGACCCATGAGGAAAAAGGCTGGCGGTGCCCCATTTCCTCAAGTGCATGAAATGTGTTTAAAAAGCCATGTGGCACAATCGGAGCCATCGTCCATGATGTCTGTCTATGAAAAACTTCACAGCCGCCCATTGCATTCCCATTGGTGGATCAGTGCTGTCATTCTGATGAACCTGTGACATGATTGGTCATCGTTGATCAAGCCTGATTTGACGGATGTGTTGGAGTCCAAGCAGACACTTGCCAGCAGCACTTTGTGGAAAACTGCATCATAAGGTGTGAAGGATGTTGAGCAGCCCACTTGTAGCTGCTTCTGCTCTTAAAACACAGACACACACACACTCACACACAGACAAACTAATTTAGCAAACGTGATGTGATGCATAAAATCCTCCATAGGGTTAGCTATCCCCTGAGGCCTGGCCTGTGTTGACAATGCAAGTCTTGTTTTCGGAATCTTCAGGCACCAGTAAACATCCCAACAGCCTCTGTTCAGGAGTGGTACACTGTACACACAGATGCACGGATCATGTCTGCAGAGAGCCGATGGGCAGTGACATCATCCACCCTGGATCTCGGGGTCTAGACAGGTGGCTGCCCGTTGTACCTGAGCCCTGCGTAGGGCCACAGCAGCTGCTGGATGGTCATCCAGGAGTCCCCGGTCGCCACAGGGGCTGCATCTACCACTGGCTGCATCACCAGGCTGGCCAGCAGTGCCAAGAGACCTGCAGAGGAAGCATGGATATTGACCAGCGTTGGGAGAATGTCCATAGACAGCTGCTCTGTCATCATGGTCGGAACATGTGGAACACAGGCTGAGATTTACAAATGGTTTTAAAGCCTATGATTTTGAATTTGTTTACCGAAACACAGAGCAAACTCAAACCTTTAAAAGAGTGAACTCCTGTATTGCACATGGAAACATTCTATAGAGTGGGTCACTTATTTCTCTTGTTCCAAGTACAAAAGTAACTTTATCATCTATAACACTGATGCCAATTATTTTAAAATCAGCACTACAGACAAACTCAGCGTACCTGCTAGCACCACCACCATCGCCAACCAAAGCCAGAGCCCCCTGCCACCTCTGGCTACTGCTGCTGCTGCGGCTGCCCGGGAAGAGGTCAGGCTGTGGGACAGAGACTGCGCCATTCCTGGGTCTGTAGACATAGGGCTGGAGGAAGGGCTTGGACTAGAGGTGGAAAAAAGAATGAAATGTCACCGCAGGACAGATAGAATATGACGTGTGAGGAACAAAAATGGTCCAAGATGAAGCGAGAGATTGAATGAGTTACCAAAAATGACACACAGGGAAGAACATAAGTCTTCCGCAAACACTTCTTAGTAAAAACTGTGGGTCATTTGTGGTAACTAATGCAATGGATGCAATGAATTAGCTGCAGCTTGGTGCAATCTTAAATTGGCTTCAATGAAAAGCATTCTACCACCTGTCTCATTGTCAAAGATGCAAGACCACTCACATGATCTTCATCAGCATCATGACAAAGCTGACAGCAGCACAGATGACAGTGTTTGGCATGGAGATGGATTTGAGCATTGACTGGTTAAGCAAAGGCAGCGGACAATTTAGGCATGGACTCTGTCAGCAGTAGGAGTGCTACTTCAAATCTCTTTACAGTCAGTCCAAGGTTTTAAGTGGCCTTTGATAGCACCTCCACATGAGAAATACAGGCTTTTTGCATGCATTTATTGTTTTTTTTGGGACAGGGGTAGAATCCAGAAGCACTTTGGACTCTTCTCCCTACACACTTACAGCATTACAAACAGCTCATCCTGACTCCTGAGCAATGTGGAGGGAGGAAAAGAGGAAAGGACAGTTCAGAATAACACAATGATCTGCTTGCACAAAACACACAGTTGCCCCACAAAAATGAAGAAAAGTTTAGTAGTTTGCACATACAATTGTTAAGGTGGCCGAACATGTTAGTAAAAGACAGAAGACTGAGCCCGGTAGAGATGAATTATCAGTTAGATGCTTTGTTAGCTGCACAATGGAAACCAGAACTTGAGATCCATGCATGAAACACAAACCATGAAGCGTCAAAGATCACTTGCCAAACTGTCTACACCGATCTCAAGCTGACAGCTGAAGGGAATGGTTCAGTTCTGGCCTTTACAGTAAAACATAATTAATATGATTAAAAGCTGCTGAGCCCTTGGAGCAAAGAAGAAGCTAGTCCAGCACAGACCCATATAATGAAAGAGTTTCATCACTTAGGAGGTTCCATATAATCCAACCGTTTGAAGAACACCAATAATAGCACATAAGTGATCTTCTCATCCTAAATAATTCAGAATGTATGATTTCCTGTTTGCTATTACAAGCAGAAAAATAAAAAATAAGTATATATGTAGCTCATGACACACTCTTTGACAGCAAACACAACAGTAATGTTGTTCTAAATAAACATTACAGGGACTGAGCAGTGATCGCCACGATGGCTGAAAGGTTACGGGACGCCACCTACAGAGATTAACTTTGACGGAATTCAAATGTGTACCTGATGTCAAGATGTCATAATACTGGACACACTGGTGGCTGTGTGACCTCTGAAGTGCAGTGCAAAAACACCGCAGAAACGACTGTTAAACCTAAGATAGAGCTAAAATAGAAATGTGTAACATGACCTCTGATGTTTGCAGCGACTGGAACCTCAGTAAAGCTAAATGATGAACTCTTCCACTACTCAGCTAGCCTTTTAGCTTTGCTGGCAAAAAGTGGTGCTGCAGTAGGCTAGTGGTGGGTATTTGGTTGGACTAACGTCTTGAGGGGCAGAATGAGGGAGGTGAGTTTGTTGCCCAGCTCACTGAGACTGGACCTCCTCCTCTCTGCCACCGGCTCCTCCTTCTGCTCGTCCTCCGACTGGCAGTCGGTGTTGTCGTAGGCCGTCCTGTTGGCACGCGTGGGTCAGGCATTCACAAACACACTGTTCAGTTGCACATTCAAATACAAGCATGGCTGCATAACCACACCCATTCTGCATGTGCACATGCACACATGCACATTTCATGCATATGCAGCCAGCAAATATTGATTAACAGTCACCTGCTGCACACAAATACATACATTTTTTTTAGAGATCCATGACAAAAACATGTTTGAAATCACTTTCTGCAATGTAACAGTGCTCAGCAATGACATGCTCCAGTATTATATAATGAACCCACAAAGCAATATCGCAATCTTTCAGATATTTGGAGAACATTAAAAGTGGTTCACTCGTATCATCTTAGCTTCAACGTTGATTTAGTGGGTCAAATAGAGCAAATTCTCCTCTCGTCGTCCAAACATTTGAAAGCCATATGATGCATATATTAAAAAAAAGTCCACACTCGTACTTAACATTTTACAAAAACATGAAAGGCAAACGTGCTAGATTTGCAAAATGTCACAAAAAGGATGCTGGCTCCTCAAAAACACTTCCCCATGCGAGGAGGGCCCAGATGCATCAAAGATGGCCACTGTGTGGCTTGAGATCAGCGTCACTGATTTTTCCTGATCTGAAAGGATAACATGCTGTTTTGAGTTTGCTCCAGCAGTTTAAATGTGTAGTCCACACATGTACATGGACATTTTTGAAAATGGGATTTTTCCTCCTTCATTCTCAAAACAAAAAAAAAAAACAAAAAATGAAAATACATAAAACACAACTGAAGCATATCAGGAACTCAGGAAGTCCAAGTATGCTGGACCACACCAGACAGCAGCCGTCTTTATGCATCTGGGTCCAACGTGAAAGGACTTGTGCGACGCTGCCAGCGTGGTGCCCTTCGTATTGGCGTGTCTTACCCCTTCATCATGACAGAGGGCTCTTCAGTGTCAACCCAGGCCGCAGAGCTAACAAAGCGTTTTAGTGGGGGGCGCGCCGTGCTCTTCCCTGCCACATTCCTGGAAACCACCATTATCACATAGGAGCATAACAACAACAGCAATAACCCTCATGTCATGGTACAGCGAGCTTCTGTGGCTTGAGGAAGTCAGCCACAGCCGATAGCTTCCCACACAGAGACGGTGCTACTGTGTTAAGGTAATGTAAACTGTCCTGTTTTAATTCAGGCACACTCTCTCCGCCACCTACAGACTAAATCTTGTTGAACTTCATACGTCATGTTACAATCCAGGCAAACTTAACACACACACATTAACACATAGATACACCTACCATGGGGATCGCCTGGTCAGTCTCTCCGTTTCAGCTTCTGAGCCGTCTTGTGTTTTGGACTGTGGTGAGAAGATCAACTCGAGTCGTAAGTCATGAACAAACTCAAGCATAACAAACATTTCAAACCGGGATCTATTCCCCATCATACTCAGCTCTGACTGAAACCTCTGCTCGTCTGGATGCATAACTCTCCAGTGCAGTCCGAACAGCACTAAAACCTACATCTTACATACATTTAGGCTCAGTCTTTAGGTATGAGACTTCAATTTAGTAGTTTAATCTCATAATTTACATGCCTTGACCTGCAACGCATGCAGCTGGCACTGATAGAAAATAGAAACGGTAACATCAAGACAATTTTTATTTACAGTTTAAAAGGTGGATATCAACTGTATTGTGTGCAAAATGTCCACTCATTGACTGTGCCATCTCACCATGTCAAAGTGCATGTTGCCTCCACCAGAGCGAGGGATCGCTGCTATGCTGACCCGCCGGGCTGACGACTGTCGGGTTAAAGAAATGAGAAATAAAATAAATTACCTCATGGACACACAAGAATATCATGAACACGTCAAGCCAACATCTGTCCAAAGTGAGGCAGAATGATGAGATCATGTGTAACCTAGCTGCAGCTGACCTTGTAGTACTGTGACGTCGGCTGCTTCTTGCTGCGGAAGTCATCTAGAAAGAGAAGAGTTTAGTTACCTTGTATATATGTGGTTTGTGTGTGCAATCACACATTGTACACATTGTTTATACACACGCATGCATACAGCACAGGTAGATGGGTTTGTCACTATATTAAACCAGCATTCTATGGAGGTTTGCCACTAATATATATCAGGTTTTCATTTTAAACAAAATAGTATATAACTGATAACATCAATCTATAAATGAATTGCACCATGATGTGTGTAACGCGTGTGTGTCTACATGCCTCTCTCGGTATGTGATCCAAACGACCTCTCGTTCTGCATGAGCGTTTCTCTCAGCTCCAGCAGCTCCGCATGCTCCTTGGTGTACATCCTCTTCAGGTTCTCCACATGCTGGATCATCACCTCCACAGCCTTACCGATGCGACTCTCCTGACATTCACACACACACACAAGGCTCCATTATGTCATCAGGATCAAAGTCATAAGACAGTATGATTTGGTTTGTTTGCGCAGGAATACAACTGAACTCAAATGCTAACATAAACACACATTATCCCACCTGGTGAATAGCTCCTAACATCTCAGAGCGACTGGACACCCTGGTCATGGACTGGATGAGGATATCCAGGTTCTTCTGGAGCCTTTGGATGATCTCCATGGACTGGTTATCATCCTCACACAGGGGAATCAGAGCCTGGGAGGGGAGCACAGAAGAGAGGAAAAAACAAATTCTATTATAAAAAAAAAAAAAAAAAAGCACTACAAATATTCAGCGTGTAATCATCAAAAACTGAAAACAAGGCTGGACAGTGACACACACAGTGTGAGCCGACTGACCTGCAGTAAGCCCTGGCAGCTGGACACCTCCCTGCGGACGTTCTCCTCAGCCAGGTCACGTGACCTCTCCTCCAGCCGGAGTCTCTTCTCCAGGGTGAACATGTCACACTTGAAGCCCAACGCTAGCCGCTGGAACTCCGTCTAAAAACAATAAAGGGTCACTTGATTCTTTTTTTTTCCTCAAAGACACCATTACTGTGCTAGCAGATAAGATACACCAGATAAATTACAAAAGCTCTGCACTTCCCTGTAAAAAAACTCTCAGATTTCAAGATAATTTCCTCAGTTTGCATTAACAAAGTGTTCACTTTTTATGTGTTTTCTGTGAGTTTCAGAGTTGTATAAACTTACTGACAAGCAATCCAAAAACTGTCCTTAGCACACCTTTTGCTTGCATTACTAATCATAGAATGCTAATAACATACATACCTCAATCTCCTTGTCACTAGGAGACAGGCTGCAGGTGAAGAGACAACAATTAGGACATTTACACATCTATGATTACATGTCAGGTTGTGTTACTGTGATGAACTGATGTCTTACCTGTTCCTGTCTTTGAAGGTGTCACTGCTGTCAGAGATCACTGACGTCTCAGCTGGACAAGGAAATGATAAGTGGGTGTATCATGACATGACAAATACCTGATCAAATTACGCAATCCACATTTCGATTTTCAAAGACTAAATGTAGAAGCACTCAAAACAGAATTCAATTCGGGATCAAAGGACAGGTGGTAAATATTCTACATATTATCAAGTATATAACAGTGTAGAATGAATATTATTACACATACATTCCTTCTCAGTGGCCATGCTGGTCTCACTTTGGTCCTCCTGATCCTTGTGCTCCTCGATGGCCTCAATGCTGTGTGACAGCTCCTGCAGGACCCGGACAAACATTACTGCCGCTCTCTGCTCCTTCAACCCCTCCTGCTCACCTTTCAACTCTGATCCCTCCATGCTCGCATTGCCCTCAACATCCATACTGCTCCCTCCCTCGCTCCCTCACTGCTCCCTCCCTCGCCTTCGATAGTCTTTACATAACAAATGTGAACATTGGAGGTGGCTGGCAGTGTAGCAGGCTCTTGATTCTCAATGATCTGATCCTGAGTGGAGCTAAAATGAAACTATATTTTTTTCTCTCTCTCTCTCTCTCTCTCTCTCTCTCGCTCTCTCGCTCTCTCGCTCTCTCTCTCTCTCTCTCACACAGACACTTGCATAGCTGGAAAGACAGCATTTCAGGATGAATGAAAATACCGATGGCACATTCTCATCACTGACAAAACTTAATCTTAATTACACCAGCTGCATTCATTGTTGTAATGACCCTGAGCTACAAAAAAGGCGTGATAAACTCCAACAGTAGTCAGTCAAATGACTTAAAATCACCATTAATATGTGGAAACACTAATCCAACAGTCGTTTGAGGAGAAAGTGGGAGTAGAGCAGGTCTTACCAGTTCTCTCTTATTTTTGCCACTAAGGGGGAGGGAGTCCTTTTTGGCTGCGCCATCCTCCGAACAGCTGGGATCAGAGGTCACGCTGCCCATGCCGCTCCCTGATTGGCTGGCATGTGTGATGGACGACTGTGACTGAGGAGAGCTCCTATCAGGGAAGGTAGTCGCTCCGCTGTTGGTGAGCTGGTCTGTCCCTGGAAGTAAGAGTTGGTGTGTGGGTGGTCAAAGTTACACGCAGATGTAAGAAGGCGTAAACAAACAGTCAGCTTAGAGTTCTCTCTCTTTCATGCACACAGATTTTCTTCCTACCCTCCATGCTGGCAGCTACTGTTGGACCCTCGGTTGTACTCTCCTGCACGCTCTCCTCCTCTTCCACCAACACAGGTAGCAGACACGTGCTGCGACACATAGAGCGCATCTTTATACAAAACTACAGCATTTGCAAAAAACTAATCTCAATGTCACTACTGCAAAAAAATCCCACAGTTGGCTTGCAGAGAAAAAAGCTCCCTTGACAGAAATCACTAAAATCTTAAAGAGTTTTCTGCTGCTGAGTGAAAACCCTGCAAGTTCGAAAGGTTTCCTGCGCTAACAGTGAATCACTCACCTGTCCTCCGCTGCTGATCTGTTTGCAGACTGGTCCTGGCTCAGGCTCTGAGATGGACAAAGAGTAAAGGAAGGAGGGGGTGAGGAAAAGACAGGTGGCCTTGCGGCGCAGTTTTTCGACCCCACATTACAAGAAGTGATCAGTGAGCAAAAAGACGCATGCATTCACATACACGTAGCGTACCTGTCCCATGGCAGTCAAACGCTATCTACGCTGTACAGAGAGTGGAAGAGAAAGATTGGGCTGATTCCTTATATAATGGCTTCATAGAGAGCCCTGCAGCTCTGTTAGTGTGTGTGTGTGTTGCTGAGAGGGGTGCTCAGCGAACACGTTAACACTGGCACAGCGCTAAGTAGTGGAGGCGGACAGCGTGCATACACGGAGCACACACACACACACACACGCACGCACATAAACAATGGAGCAAGGTGAGCACTCAGAGCAATGCAATCGGATATTGTGTAATGAGTCTGCATAATATCTGTTTTGACACTGCACAGAATAGGACAGCGCTGCCTCAGGAGACTTCAATGTCGTTTTCCACACAAAGACACAGTGAGGCAAAATTAAACTGCTCAGTTAGCTCTTAGCGGCATCATTAAGTGGTATCACATTCAAATCCGACACGCTGTCTATTCGTTCGACTGAATGTGCTTCCTGGGGAGCCATGTTCCAGAAGTTGAAATCCTCCGATCCTCCAAGTCAAACTGAATAATACAGTGATAATCCGTAACTTTGATTTTTATACCTGCGCAATCATGTCCAAGGTCATCACACACCAAATGTTTGACTGAAACGGAATAAACACTGGAAACTTGACCATTATTCACCATAAACTCGAGTTTATGGTAAATAATTCAAAAATAAAAATACGAATTCTGTGAAAACGCTGATAAATATTAACCAGTTGTGTTAATACTGCCTAGCCTCAACAAATATGTGCAAACATCCTATGAAAATATCTCCCATTCACAATTTGAATATATCCAAATGATTTTGTTCACAAGAGACTCAATTCCTCTTTGCTGGCAGATTCAAAGCAGGATCTGCTTCTTAATCATCAAACACCTTTATGACCAGGGCTCTGCCGGTGTAAAAGAGCATCCTACTGACATGCTGAACATGTCAGAGGCAAATCCCAACTTTCTTGGCTGCCCCCGGACTCTCTCCCAGCAGGGAGGCAGTCCAGCCTGCCACCAGCAGGCAGGGGACTGAATAATCCAAGCTGGTCAATCTCTCAGCAGGACACAAAGCAGACTGTGGCGAAACAGCATCACAACAAATGAAAACACTGCCCATGTGAGGCTGAGGCTGGACCGCTTATTGTATAGAGCATGCATCAGAAGGTCCATGGTGTCCAGGCCTTTGCTAATGGACTCTGGAACATCAGTCATAAACTCTTCTGCTTTCATAGAGCTGGCTGCCATCGCATTTGGTAAGTCGATGGACAGAAGATTAATTGACAAGTGTAAAGGTCATTTATCGAGCTAACACGCCAAACATTGGCCATTTCAGCTTCTCACATGTGAAGACTTCTGTTTGTTTCTTTTTCATGAAATTTTCCTGACATTTTATCAACAAAACTTGCAATAATTTGACAAGAAGTCACCAATTACAACAGCGCTATTACATTAACCCAGTTAAAATTGTCTAAACTTGTATTTGTATTGTCTTTTTGTGGAGCACGATGTCCAACCTGAAACAATAATAAATTTATTACTAAAACTTGACACTTTAGGGAGCAACATCAAGTATTTTGTACTTGCCTGCTTTAGCAAAAGAGTTCAGGGAAGCCGATGGCCCATCCTGCTACACTGGCTTGAGCTGTCAGTAGAATGAGGCCACCTGACTCCCTGAGCTTTCGCTTAATATTACATCCCTCTCCTCTCCTCCTTGCCCAGGGCGAGGACTCTCAGCCTCTCTGAAGGAAAGCCAGCCCCCACCCTGCCCACTGACCCCCCCCCCCCCCACACTTCACTTCAAAACACACCTACTCTCACTCAGCTAAGAAACACACTAAGTGGCAGAGAGAAAGAGAGTGAGAGGGTCAAAAAGAGGAAGGGGAAGCAGTGGGGAGAACAGAAGAGAGGAAGTTGTATTCCCTTACACTTCCCCTCTTCTACTAACCTTAGTGCGGCTCATGGCTCCACAGCTTGAGTCCACCTCGCCTTCTTTCTCTTCTCCCCTGTGGTCCTCGCTGGTCGGCTGGGTGCTAACCACAGGTCAAAGGTCATTTGTCACGCACTACACATTTTCTCAGTCTTGACTTATAAATTAGATAAACCTTATCTATCTAATGAGGCATAACTGTTAGAAGTATGAAACGGTAAGAGATGAGGAACAGCCTTTGTCTCTTTGTAGGTGGACTGTGCTCATGCAAAGCATGGCTGCAGAGATACTATTAAGCCTGCAAACTCCTCCTACAGCAAGGAAAACACCCATTTGACTAACAAATGTGGACCATGTCATAGGGAAATAACAAAACTCAGCAAAATGGTGACATCAACTGTGACTACTAAGGATATTGTTAACACCCATCTACTTCAAATCTAGCAGGGATAGTTTATACTGCTATGAAAATGAGTCAGGATGCTGGCTGAGGCTTTGTGGTAATGTCTGTTTCCTCAGTATGGAGATTCCTTTTTGGTGTCCATTAGGTGGGATTTTCTAATACACACAGCACTCAATAGGTGTGTCTGTGGATAAAGTTGCTGTTTAGGTGTGATGGAGAGAATACACTTATCAAGACTACAAAAACAGGGAAGGTTGCTTTGTGGTGCTTTGGTGCTCACAACCTCAGAAGTGGAACAGTTCTGAAAGCTCAGAGCTCAAGAGTTGTGATGGCGTGGGCCATGAAAGTTCATTTTTTGGTGAATGGTAACTTAATATATTGTTATTTTAATCTTCATTATGATTTTATAATGTCTGAGGAATAAGTTAATATTTCTTGGGAAGAAGCAAAGAGTGACAAGAGAGCTGTGAGCAGCGTCTTGGTGTCCATGTTGGCGTTGCAGAGCACCGGTGTTATCACGACTTAACAACTTGAATGCCAAGCATCGTGTACATGACTTCAATGCTGTAACCACAAGCTCATGAGTTCCTTTTGAAGGCAGCATTAATCTGCCAGGTCACCAGCTGATGCGTCGTCTGTGGTGAGCAAACTTCTAGTTCTTTTTTTTTTTTTTTTGCACTCTGTTTCCAGATTCTTTATTTTTGAGAATCCTGTTTTGTCAGTATTATGTCAGATGTGTCATGGGAAGTAAAAATGATTCTGAAAGCATATTGAGAAGGGCCTGTTCTATAACCTGCAGTGTCACGTCTGAAAAAGATGCCCTGTGTACACAGATCAGTTACTCTCTCACCAGAAATTAAGAAAACATGTTTCACTGTTCCACCTATATTTTTACATTCTTTCGAAGTTACTGCAAAAAACTACTTTTGAAATATTCTAAAACCATACACAAATATATGTACTTCAATTAACACATGAAAAGTACTGCATGATTAAAGCCACTATGCAAAAAATTTGACAATGCTTGACTTTGGTGCCCCCTAGTAGTACTACAAAAAAACACAATGTCAGACAGAAATGCAAGAGGTTTTTTAAATACCCACAATATCAAAAATAAATAAAATAAAATCTACATGCATGTAATCTGGAGTTTCCATAAGGAGAAAGGCAGTCTAATACTCTGGTTATGTGCCCTGTCTACCAAATACAAAATTCATTTCTTCATTCACCTTTCACTCTGGGTAACGCTCTCATCCGGTCCAGGTGCTGCGCTCTGTATGTGTTCGGGACAAACCATCTCGGCTGCTGTAGGAGGGGTGTTACGAAGTGTGACTGTCTGGTCCTGTTCAGGTGAGCTGCTCAGATTCTGGGCTGGACCACAGGAGTGAGACTCTGCAGTCTCAGGAGCTTCTGTACAGGAGAAAAATGGGTTCATCTTACTGTATCTAGAAATAAACTTTGAGTGTGAGGTATCATCAGCATGTGATGGTGAGTCCACTCAGGGATTAAAGGTGATTTTTATCAGCTGTTGTCATTTACTCTGATTTCCTACATTTCCATGGGTGCATTTTGACAGCACCAGAAAAAAAAAAACTGTGTCCTGCATGTAAATGGAACACAACAAGGATAATAATTGATCAAATCTGGTTAATACAATCTGTGTCTGTCTTCAAATGATAGTATGTCACACTACAAATAATAATGCAGTCACTAAGTACAACCCTGATTCCAAAAAGAGTTGGGACGCTGTGTAGAGGATAAATAAAACTAAATGTGATCATTTGCTAATCCTTTTTGGCATACAGTCAATGGAAAACAATATATTTTAATGTTTTTGTCTCATCAACTTCATTGATTTTTCTGAATTTGATGCAGCAGCACGTTTCAACCAAGTTGGGACAGGAGCAACTAAAGACTGGGAAAGTTGTGGAATGCTCCAAAAACACCTGTTTGGTAACAGGTGATAGCATCATGATTGGGTTTGAAAGGGGCATCCTGGAAAGGCTCAGTCGTTCACAAGCGAGGATTGAGAGGTTCACCCCTTTGTGAACACATGATTGTATAAAGGATATTATGACATGGGCTCAGGAACACTTTGCAAAACTGTTACTAAACAATGCAAATGATTGCATTCTGTTTTTGCACAGCATCCCAACTTACCTGGAATCAGGGTTGCATCCAAAAAAACAACAATAAAACTGATGTTCATCGTGTGCTATTTAGTAGAGTTTGACCTTTATCTTGCAAGATTCAGTAAAGTTTTCTCTTGTCTAAACAAACTGCAGAAATACCAAGTGAGTCAGGAAATGACTCACTCTTTGGTTATGTTGCAAACGCACACAGTAGAGAGAGAAGCCAACAGCAGGGGGAGAAGCAAGTGAGATAGAAAGATTGATCCATATAGAGAGTGAATTATGGCGGAGGGGGGATCTTACTGTTGTTCTCTGAGTGGGACAGATCAGGGAGAGCATCCGCCTCTGGGTGTCTAATGCTGACAGCTTGTGAGTGGGCGCTCACTGGCACTGCTGCCTCTTCCTGTATACACACACATACACACACAACACACACACAAAATGATAAATATTCAAAAAGGAAAGGGGTGAAAAGATCAAATAAGCAACACACATTAACCATGTACTAAACAGCAGGCCCACAGTCAGTCAACAGAAACAAATCTTTGTCAGACGAGAAGACGTTGCATAAGAATTAAACAGCTGACAGACAGCACAAAGCATCTGCTCCATCAGTGATGGATTGCTGGAAAGACCCCCAATTACTGTCATCTTCATCGGAATTCAAAAGCAAACATCACTTTCCCGCTGACTGCGGCATGATGGAGTGTTTCAATTAGTTAAAAAAAACTCACAGGCATGAAATTAATTAAACACTGAGGACTGCAAGTGAGCGGAATACATAACATCCAAGATCAGAGATGGTGACAAGTGAGATTATAGCTCTAATGTGCAGTTCAGTGTAAGGCACCCATCGTTATTTGGGCCAAATTTACTTTAAATGCAGGTGCATAATCCTTTCTTTTGTCAATAACACACAACAGCAGGTCATTTTTCTGTTTACCTCTGTGTGACCTTAAAGTTTCATTGCTGTCATTCTATATAAGGAAATGGACAGCTTTAACACAAGCAGCCTGTGAGCAGAGGCTGTGAATAATATGTGAGGAGCGATTTGGTAGGCAAATGCCAGTAAGAGAAAAAAGAAAGATAGAGAGAGCACAGAAGCTAAGAGAGGAAGAGAAATGAATGTGTAATTAATTACATCATTACATTAGTAAGTCCAAAACATGAGCAGTTTTGCATGTTTGACCATTTTCTACAAATCACAAACAGTATTTTCAATCATTTCCTACCTGCAAGGCAGCCATTGCTTCTGTTTCATTTCAGAGGAGCAGACAAATCATTATAGTGACGTTGAAACTTTATGTCCATCACGGTGACAGGGACTGTTTTTAAAGCCCTCCTTGCTGATGGTGCATTCATGGGCAGTCTCATCTGACGTCTGACACTGAAGAAATCTAATATGTCAGCGTACCATTGAATGCGCTAAGAGGAAGAGCTTGCAAAAGAGTCCCTGCTTGTAACTGTGTTACCAAACAAGTGTGACAAAAGGTGTGACAGATGTGGTGAGATCTGTACGCAGACTAAACGTGCACTGAGATGAAAGCCCCGTCTCCTGCAAGTTTCAAGCTGGTTGTCATACAATAGTGAGTATATAAGTACACAGAAGTTGTAGTTAAGGGGTTAAAATATGCCACAATAGACACAGCATTTTACAGATTCTGATGGCTCTTATCCTCTTTACCATTGTTAAATCTGCCTACTTCCTTCCCATCACTGCTGAGGAAGTACATAGTTATACATAGTTACATAGATTTGTGTGCCAATTTTTTTTATTGATGTATTGAGCCAAGGAAAGTAAGCTGAGCACCAAGTCTGTTTTGGTACGGTCCTGCTTCCTGCTACACAGCTGACAGCTGCCCAGTTCAACATGCAGCTATTGTCGGCCTCTGAGCAGGTTGGGATTCAGTGTCTTCCTTAAGAGCACCTGAGTTAACAACAGCAATTTCCTTTAACAGTGTCAATAACTTTTAAAATCATGGAGATACCAAAGTATTTGTTGAAATGACAGGGACCTTACATGAGGATTTTTTTTATATATATATAATCTTAATCGTTTTTATTCAGTTACAATCTTTTCTGGAAAACAATGCCATCTTCGAAAAATTTCAATCTGGTTTTAGATCCCGCCATAGCACTGAGTCAGCTCTTCTTAAAATCCATAATGATATCCTCCTTTCAGCTGACAATAAAAAACCCATGATACTAGTCCTCCTAGACCTTACGGCAGCATTTGATACAGTTGATCACTCCATTCTCATCTCCCGTCTGTCCAACCACATGGGCCTTCAGGGTCAAGTATTGGAATGGCTCTCGTCATACCTCAGAAACAGGTCTTTCTCTGTTATGATTGGAGACCTCTCATCCTCCCGTGCCCCCCTCTCTTGTGGCGTCCCCCAGGGTTCCATTCTCGGCCCTCTTCTTTTTACCCTTTATCTACTGCCTCTTGGAAAGATCATCTCCACTCATAATCTTCACTTTCACTGTTATGCTGATGACATTCAGGTTTACCTCCCGATTATCCCCAATGCTCCAGCTGCACTGAATTCCCTCTTCAAGTGCCTAGAAGACATCGACCGATGGTTGACACAAAATTTTCTGCACTTGAACCAGTCTAAAATGGAATGTATTGTTTTTGGTACCTCTGATGTATGTGAAAATGTGATTAATAACTGCGATTCGTCTTCCTTTGCCTCTCTTTTTAAACCTGCTGTAAGGAATTTGGGAGTTATTTTGGACCCTGGTCTATGTTTTGACCAGCAGATTGACTCTGTAGTGAAGCTGAGTTTCTTCCAACTACGTCTTTTAACTAAAGTTAAGCCCTTCCTCAGCAGGAACGATCTTGAAATGGCTATCCATGCTTTTATCAGTTCTAGGTTAGATTACTGTAATTCCTTGTACTTCGGCATCAAGCAATCTTCTCTCTCTCGCCTTCAACTGGTACAAAATGCTGCAGCACGCCTTCTAACCAACACCCCCCGTTACAGTCACATCACTCCCGTTCTTCTTGCACTACATTGGCTCCCTGTTAATTGATAATGTTTGTTTTTAAAGCTATCCACGGTCTTGCTCCAGCGTATCTGACTGATTGTATAAAGCTTAGACGACACTGTAGAGCCCTCCGGTCCTCAGAACAGCCCCTGTTGGAGGTTCCTTTTTCTAATTTTAAACAGTGGGGGGATCGTGCCTTCTCGATTGCGGCCCCGAAATTGTGGAACTCCCTACCCCCTGAATTACATTTTATTAATGACTTGGCACTTTTTAAATCACATCTTAAAACTCATTTATTTAGACTGGATTTTAATATTGAGTAACTTTTACCCTTTGATATGCATTTTCTGTTGTGTTTCTTGCTATGTATCTTTTGTAATTTCCCTGTAAAGCACTTTGATCATCTGTCTGATGTTGTAAGGTGCTATATAAATAAACTTTATTATTATTATTATTATTATTTAAATCACTGCACTAAAGGTACAAGCATTATACAGGTACGGTATTTTCAAGGTCAAAACTGGTGTTACCCTCTGACAGTCACATGTGAGCCATCACAAATGTGAATATGTGGTTTCTAGAGACTGAAAAATGCTTTCGAAGTGTAGAAGTTACATTCAGTTCAGCTGTATTTCACAGATCTGTTTCAAGGAAATAAGTACTCATCTTCAGCCTAACATCAAGTTACAGTTATATATCTGGGTAGGAGATATGAGATTCAAGATGAACTTTTAATCTACTTGGAAATGCTACATCCAACAGCTGAAATAAGTTAGGTTTTCTTAAGTTTATTAGTGTTAGAAATGCAGAATGTTCCACTTAATAGCATGCAATTTGTACAACACACATAATCCTCACCAATAAATTTACCTGCAAAGACTGACAGGTCACCTCTGGGTCTGACTCAGTGCAGGCTGCTGAGTCTGTAACAGATACAGAGGAAGGGGAAGAGAAAAATGTAGATCAGGAGGGAAAGAGAAGGCTGAAAAAGGGCCGAAACAAAGAGCTGTTCATTAAAAACCTAAACCCGTGCCCAATTCATGTACAGGGGTTAATAGCCATCCAAAAATGCAACCCCACCTTTTACCATAAACGGTCAGACTGTCTTATTATGCAAGGCACTGAGCTGAGGGAGGGGCAGAGAGGTTAAAATACCATGCATGGCTAAGGTGGCATTAATGACCACATTCGCACTCTCGTTTTCTGTCTCTGTGCCTGCCAGCCGCTCATGCAGGCAGTGGAATGGCGGATTACTGAGCTCACTCCATGGCCTCAGACCAGTCATGCACCTGGCCATACAAGGACCTTGAGGAAGAGAGGATTTCACATACTGTGAAGAGACACACACACACACTCATTCTCACACACAACCTTTATAAGACCGGGGCCACAACAGCCATAGAAGGCAGGGGTCTACTTCCAATGGCCTCAGACTGTGTGTGTGTATCCTTACAGTGAGTGAGCGTGTGAACTGTCCTGGTGCTTCAAGGGTGGCTGAGTGCCCTGTGACTCCCATGGATTACAGGGGGATAATCCACACACTCATTCTCACACACAGACACAAGTCAACACTCAAAGACAACAAGTCTGTAATCTGTTCTTCACCTTTAGAGTGTATCCTGCAAAACGCTTCTAAAATGTAGTAAAACCAGTAAATTGGTGCACCAGCTGGACGCATGAATTAACTTTAAGCAAGGTGGGTTAGCAGGAGACAGGCATGATAAACTCTACACATGCATTCAAGTAAATACAGCTAAAATAAAAAATGACAGAGGGGAATTATGTTATTCCATTTGAAGTTAGTTTGCACGGATTCTTGTCAGAGTCCCCCAGCACAATAAAGTTGTTGTGCGAATAAAGAGAAGTGTTTACTATCAATAACTATTAAATTTGGGAAATTCTGATCTCACATTCAAACTACAGTTTCAGTTGTCTCGTGCTGAGAAGACGTAGCATTTACTAGCTTACATTCTTGTTGCTTGAGGTGAGCTTAAGTTTCATTTCTACTGTTAATCCTACTGCAGTGGATTCAGAGATAGGAAGAGAGTGAGAAGGGTCAGAATGCAGCTAGAAAAATATTAAACCATATTTAGCCCTATTTGGTTTGGTTTTATGAGGCTCCAGTTAGCCCTGGGCTAATTCTGGTGTTCAGTTGGTTTAAAGGATCAGGCGACTGCTCAAAGTTCTCCACTTTTACTGAGATAATTTCAGAAGATTTAGGGTTGAAAGCCAATTCAAAATGAGCATCAAAAAGGAAATAGACCACTAATGTTGCACTTCTCTATGAATACATTTAAATGTACATCATATAATACATTAAGATACTAAATGAATTATATAGCAACAGAAGTATTGACATGTTGGCTGGTGGTCTTTCTGTCCACCTTGGTGTCCCCACTCACCTTGATCCCCTCCTGCTGCGCTGTGGCTAGGTTGAACCTCCCCAGAGAGGGCAGACAGAGGAGTGGACGTGTCCCTCACTTCTCCCTCTCCTGCTCTGTCCACCACCGTCCACTTCTCGTCCCCGTCCTCCTCTTCACCTCTGTCTGTTAATTTATCCGCCGTATCCTCGGGCCTGGTGTCTGTTTGTCCGTCCTGTTCTCTGCAATTCCTTTCTGCTAACTCGTTCTTCAGGAAGTCTTGAAGGGCAAACTCCTCATCCCAGTCCAAGTCATCTCCAGGCTGAGAAGAAAAAGAAATAAAGAGAAAGACAAGTTCTCGATAAAAGTAAAAACTTTGCAACAGATACCGCTGAGAGAAAGATGAAATAGGACAGGACACGTAAGTGATTTCTGGAGAAAACCACTTATTAACAGAGCTCATACGGATTAGATTTTCTTTTTGTTGATTAATAAGTCCACAGGAAACACAATTTTAGTGGCTGGTCCTTGATCCAAAGCTAGACTGAATAAATTATTTAAAAGTGAGAGCGGGGTTTTTTGTCAAAGCATTTGCAACTTGTATACTGTACACACATCTATCTACCTCAGCACCAAGTTCATTATGTTTTGCAGCAAAAACAATGGTGATGTAATGGAAATGTTCAAGCGTGCCTCAGTGCCTTTTGTGTGAGGAGCAGTGCGTAGGTGTGTGGTCGCATCTGATACTGTGTGTGTGTGTGTGCACGCGCGCACATGTCCACTTCAGCCGCCAACTCGCACTCAGCTCTCTTCTACCAGATACTCCATCTGTCTGAATACAGCAAGAGCTCTGTCACTGCTTTCCAACCAAGCAATCCAATATCCTTCTATTGTGGTAACTGAATGTTAAGACATACAAAAACACACACACGTGTTAATTATTGAGGTCCAATGAATGCCAAATTGAATATGACTTTGATGCCAGAGGTCATCTAAACATTGTTAGAAACACTTGATCACCTCCCAGAGAGATTTCATTTTACTGAGTGTTCTAACAATGATGGACACTGACAACAGAGTAAGGTTGAAAGATTACTTCTGAGAATGGTGGAAGCAACCAGCTGCTGCTGTTTATTGAATATAGGTTCATAGATTTAAACGCTTTCATCCAGTCTGACCTCTTCCTCTGGTGCAGGTGTCTGGCACGAGGCCTCTCTGCTGTCCTGAGGTGTCTTTAGCTGCTCCAGCTCCTCACACAGCTGACGCTTCTGGTTCTCCTGCTCCTGCACCCTGCGTGCAAAAATTCAAAATCCTGGTGATTTAAAAAAACGGCAGAGTGATTATCGTTTTTTCAAGAGAAATGTGGAAGAAACATACAAATTATCAAAGCATCCTTAACTGTCAAGAGAGACAGAAAATCCTATCCTAGAAGACAGTGCAGTGGACATACTGTACCCAATCCGCAGGCCCATGCAGTGTCCCATTCTGTTGCCCAGGGTGACCAGCGCCAGTTCTCCGACTGGCCCAGTAACGATTCCTTCACTTCACGGTTTTGTAGATCCAGTACCAGTCCGACCCTCTAATCTCAAACTACGCACAGAACCACCTTCAACAAAACCCTGACCCTAGCACTGTCTTATAGTCCAGTCTTACTCTAAACAGTCTGTATTAGCCCAAACACTCCAGGGCAGGAGGTGGAACTACACTTACAATGAGTCCTCTTCAGTTTTCTTTCCTCCCAAACAATATCAAAGTTCCTGAGTTTACCCTGGCAAGTGAATACCGCTAAACCCCAGCTGGACAGCCTGACCAGTTCCCCCTCTCTGGTCCGATGCTGTGCCACGCTAGCTCTGTTATATATCTGAAGGGGATGGCCGTCTCCATGAACACACATATAAACAGACACACACATGGACAAGGCAAACCCACAAAGAATCAGAGTGAAGTCCAGAGTTGGCCCAGACCCAGGCCTAATGAGGCGGGCCCTTTTGGGTCATTGAGGTCAGGATGATTGACAGGTCTTTCCCCCACTCAGCACAACTGACTGGCCAACTGAGACAGAGCACTGGAGAGCAGAGATAGTCACATCGCAGGGGTTTGACATGGAGTAATGTGTGGTGTTATGCATGTAGAGTTTCAGTCAGTTATAGAAATCTTTTGTTTCTCTGACAGGCAGATCTCCTCTAATGGCAGAAATAACTTAATTGGTTGAATAAAATCCTCTCATCTGTGCCCAGATGTTAATTCTGTCAGGACCATGTGGCATTTAAGATCCTGGAAGCTCTGCAAGCACCCAAACAAGATTATAGAGACAGCTAGGCTGCATGGACTCGTAAGGTCAGCTAGGCTAAGCAGTTAGCCTTCTTCCCTTTTTATGGCAGGATTGCATTTCTTTCTTTTTTTTTTCCTTTTCTCCAGTTATTACATAGCTTGCTTGCTTTATCATTGTCTAGCTGTCCTCTGTAAGTGACTTATAGCGCAGGTTTAAAGTGCACAGTGCATTAAGGGCATGTCCAACTCCACTTTTGCTAATTAACAGAAACAGCAGACAAACAGCACATAATCTGGGCATTTAGTAAGGCACAAAGGGTTTGTATTTAGTTTCTGAATCATTGGTGTCTTTAAGGCGACACATGAAATAAATTTTGTCATCTCCCATTGCCTTTAACAGGCAGGTGCACCTGTACCTGGCACATTGCTTTTTAAATGGCAGATTCAACTATTTGGAGGAGCGAGCAGTTTTCTACTGAGGAAACGGATCTGTTAGAAGTGAAAACGTGCAAGCAGATCATCCATAAGAGCAGCAAGGATCCACCCTGAAGCTCCCTAAGGTGAAACGGGCATCAGAGGATCTTACTACATGAGTAATAAGCCAATTAAATAAGTACTTAGACAGTGTGAGTGCTGGGCAGAAAAATGACAACTGCATTGGTGGGAAACTAGCAATGATACTTGTGCTGAGCTGTCCGCCAGTTTGCAACAAGTGTAAAATAGGGCCCAAGCTTTTTCACTATTGTGCTGTTGAGAGACATCATTATGACCTTACTTTGACAGAAAATGAGTACTTTAGCTCTGCCTACTTGGATTTAATTCAACCAGTGAGATCAATGCTGCACATGAGCAACTCCACCTTAAAGAGGTGTTTTCCTACCGTACAATCAAGAAGCTGCTACACGATCCACAAAACTATTCTCTTCCATCTTCATCTGCTCTTACACTCTCAAACATCACTCAGCTCACGCATTTCTGACCGCACGCTGATTTTCACATAAACGGCCACACATGCTCAACAAAACATTTACTCACCTGACTGAAAGGTGCAGGATCTCCGTACGGGACCTCCTCATGTTACTGGCCATTTTGATCAGCTCCTTCTCCAGCGAGTCTGTGTACTGGGCCAGCTGGTCCAGGCTGAGGGCCCAGTCCGCCCGTCTTGCGTCCAGCTCGGCCTGCACCGTCTGCGGGGAGACAAGGCCGAGGGTCAGCCTCTTGCTAGGTGAAAGGCCACAAGCAACCAGACGGCCTGAAAAGCTGTGCGTCTTTTACACCTGCAAAAAGTTCTGACACCTAACTGACAATCTTTCTGTGTTAGCCGGAGGACTGAAGCAGCAGAAGCCCGACTTGCACTGGCAGAGCTCTGCTCCACGAATGATTTCTGTCTCATTTGGTATGTTTACTGCTGTATGGCAGTACGTGGCTAATGAATGCAGAGTGGCAACAATGCAGGAGGAAGGGGAGAGAGAGAGAGAGAGAGAGAGAGAGAGAGAGAGAGAGAGAGAGAGAGAGAGAGAGAGAGAGATACAGAAAGTTGGAGTGAGGGAGGAGGGGAGTGGGCTGTGTTCATGGTACAACACACTGACTAAATAGCACTGCCTGGATGGGGCCTGTTGGAGAGTTATATAAGCGAGAGATCTCTAGAGGAGAGATAGTGGGTGGGAAGGAGAGAAAGAGCAGAGAGGCAGTAATAGATGGAGAAAGAGAGCAACAGGTGGAGGGAGAGGAAGCTAGAAATCACACTACATAATTTCATGGTTCACATGGAAAAAAAACAAAAAACTAAAACCTTTGCAGCCTGAAATCAACCCAGATGCATATGCACACATACAGACACCAACACAGCAGTACAATGTGGACCTGCAACCTTTCTTAGGCTTACATCAAATGTTTTAGGTAGGCTGACACTGAACAAAAGAAATGTTTCTGTGAAAAGATGAGAGTGGATCTGACCTGGAGACTGCCTTCTGTGTTGCCCCCTGGCTGTGCGTGGTCATTCAGCACGCCCCTGACTGTGGACAAGACTGAGTCGCTTTCCACTGTGAAATCCCTTTTCTGAGAAACAAAGAGGAAGCGTGTGGCGAGAGAAGCATGGTTCAAGATGGACACAATTTATTAAGACGCAAAAGAAGTTTAAAGGCTTTCATAAACCTAACATCATACTGTTCTAATTGTCTAATCGTAACCTGGTAGTGATTGAATTTGACTTTTTGGTATACCTCAACAGTTATAGCAATACAACAGTCTTGGGTTTAGTGTAATTTACTGCAACACAGTAACATTTACAGTCAGATTGCTATGGAGATGCAAATTGTCCACTAGTCACCAATCTATAGTCCAAAATCAATTTTAGAATTTAAGTGCAAGTGAGGCCTTCACACACACTTAATCACACTTACCAGTTTCTTAAGAAGGTTCTTGAACTCCTGAGCCATGTGGTCTGGGCTGGGTCCCTGCAGCATCAGCAGCACCTCCCTGTCCAGCGTCTCATCCAGCGGGGAGGTAAAGCTCATAGAGGTGGACAAATGGTCAACTCCATGAGGGGCCTGCTGGAGGTATATATATACACAATATATTTACACAAGAAAAACCAATATGATTTTTGCAGAAGCTCAACTGTGTCAAGTACATAGCATGTGAAGAAAATGCTTTGTATTGTGTGTGAGGTCCTACAGCCTGAGGAGGAAAAATCTTTCAGAATGAATCACCTGCCTGCAGGCATAAAACTGAAAAACAACAAAGACAAGCTGTGTCTGTCAGTGTGAATGCTGTATTTGTGTAGGGGGCATTCAAGTTTATATATGGCAGCTATAAGGAAGACATCCAAGAGGTGACAGCAGCCATGAATTCTGTCAGAATAAAAAGCCAGAGACCGAAACAGTGTGCACAAAGAAATGAGAATAAATGTAAGACAAAATGAGAGAAGAAGGAGGATCAGGTGAATAAGAGATATGAGATTGAGAGCAAGAAGGAGGAAGGAAAGAAATAGAGAGCAGGTAAGTGGATCAAATAAAAAAGACAGAGTAAGGGAGTGCTGACCTCCAGTGGTGACTGTGCCAGAGCCAGTTCTGTCTGCAGGGATCCTGAGCTGCTCTGGTTCAACCTGTAGGCCGCCGACAGGGACAGACCAGCACTGTGAGGGACAGGAGGACGCAGTGCAAACAAAGACATTAAAAAAACCTTTGGTTAATGACCAGAACATGCCAGACTGTCTTCGTATTAACTGTTAATATCTCAAACCCTGGTTCACTTACCCAGCCAGGTCTGGGTGCATCATCTGAATCTGGTTCTCCAGTTTGCTTTTGTCTGCCCTCAGCAGCTGGAATCAACAACACAGACACCAACATGACTCATACCATCCCATTAGTTAGTTAGAGGTCAACTACGTTGCCCCACTGGAACAGGACTGTTGACTACTTGTGGAAGCAGGTGATGTAATTCCCACAGTCAATCAGCCAGTGACGCACATGCTGATAATAGCACCAACACACTGGACATACCAGAGAACAGCAAACATTTAGTTTTAAAAATGTGATTTTCCTCAATATTCATATACATTTTGGAAAATAAAACAATTATCTTACATTCGTGGTCAGTATTTCTAATCAAGACTTAGAACACTTTGATGTGCTTTTGAATCTGCCAATTTCTTCTGTGACTCTCCAAATCTCATTTAACGAGAGGATTTTTTCCCAGTGCTGCATGCAGGAAATCGGAGAGAATCACTGCCTGATCTTCTGCAAACTCATTTCAGCTAAAACAAAAGTGGTGGGAGTAAACCACACAGTTTGGAAGGCGCGTGTAAAAGGCACGTGAGAAAGCAGTACATCGAGAACATCTATGAAAAAATAGCTCAACACACTGACCTCTGTGATGGAGGAGTACTCCTCCACTGCTGACTTCAGCTCATTTATCTGTCTGCTCTTCTGTAAAAGACGGGTAAACGACACAAGACACAAGTTGCCTTCATCCAGAACTTCTACACATATATATTATTTTTTATTTTTCCCTGAACCAGTGAATCCTGAATGGATTCAAGCAATTCTACGTATTGGATGATCACAGCTGTAACAAAAAGCATTACAGCAACTGTAAAATGGGTAATAAAACAAGATTAAAGCACTGACCTCTATTACCACAGCTTCCTTCTCACTGACGACAGCATCAAAAGAGTCAATCTGCACCTAAGGACAGGAAAAAGGCAGTTACATCACAACATAAAGAAAGTACAGTACAATGGCAGCACGGTCACCAGTACTTCTAATTGTGCCTGCGACAGAGTTAGAACACGAAGGTCATTTTCTGAGAAAGGAAGCGGATATGCACTCAAAAATGCCTGAGGGCCGGGGGGAATGAATAAGAGAAGGACACTGTGTAAGAGCAGTTAAAAGAAGGGATGTAACAATACAGAGCAAAATATAGAAGTGATAATGAACAGACAGTAAAGGCACCTGAAGGTCAGCGTTAATGTCACACAGCTCTGTAATTCTCCTCTGAAGCTCGTCCGTCTCCACGGTGGCCTTGAAGTTCTGTGGAGCCATCAGAAAGGGGAGTTAGGGCAGCTAGCGTCATCCTTTCATGAGGAGAAACTTGTCACAATCTACTCATCTATGACTGTACCACTACAGATTCCCTGTGAAGGCAGGTCATTGATTTTACTGTCATGTCCTCTTTGGGCAGTGAAGTACCTCTTCCTGAAGAGAAGCGATCTTGGCAATGAGACTCTGGTTTTCTCTCTCCTGAAAGGCAGAAAAGCAATCAATAGCAGCTATGGAGACGACTGCTCAGCCCTTAAGTTTCTGCTCCATTACACTCTTGACTTTTGCACCAAAGTCAAACAAAATTCACTTATATATAGTGAAGAAATGTGTTGAAGAATTTGCAGAATTTTGCCATTTAATTTCAAAGTCAAATGTAATCTGGGATGTGAACTTTAGTGCTAACAGTTTGCATCACTGCATTTAGATACAAGAAGAAGTGTAAGGAAAAGAGGCGCAGCTTTAAAGGCTGCATTAAATGCCAAGCTTTTTAATTCGAACCCAACAAGTTGATGCTTTGACTACTGCTCTGCAACACAGTCTGCAACACAGTACTGAACAGACTCATGCCATCTGTTTGCACTGCAGGCAGAATGCATTTTTAGAGATCCTCTTTGTGCTGCCTGGGTTTCACTGACCACATGTTTGCTGTGTGCGGAGGCGCGAGCTCTGCCTTCCTCCGTACAGCTCAGAGTGGCCTTCATCTCCTCCACCTCCTCCTTCAGCATCTTCTCCTTCTGGGCCAGCTGTTGGTTACTGTGGGAGAGGACCAACAGCGATAGAAGTCAACCAACCACTGCTGCGACTGATGCGTGCCATGTATTTTTGCGTGCACAGGCACCTTACACTCTGGCCTGATTGCGCAGCTCCTCGTTCTCCTCTGCCAGCTTCTGGTTGCTGTCCTCCATGCCCTCCACCACCTGCTTCAGCTTCCTAACCTCCTCCTCGAGCTTTTGGTTGCTCATCTGAAGGTCGGCAACACAATACACCAGTTCTGACGTCTCACTGAGGGAAGGAATGCAGAAACATATATGCAGGACCTCCTAACATCCAAAATGCAGAGTTAGAGCTCAGCTCCATCTCCTTTAGTGACAGACAGTAGGCCTATAAGTTACTGCAGTTGCCACAGTGCAAAGATATGACTATTTCTACTCTTGAACAGGAAATTCAGTGTTTCATGAACCACATGGGCAGGCGTGGATGGTCATACACACAAATAAAAGGCATTGTATTGCCCATTTATAACAACGCTCTCACTAATTCACACACGTCACTTACAATTCTGCTCTGGATGCCTCCCCTCCAAAGGCCTCCAAGCTTCCTGAGGTCATATTGAGTAGCATGGACCTCTTGGCTATAACACACACACAGATCCAAAAGACTCGTATTAAAGCTCTCGGTGTGAACAAAATTAGGTCTGTGTACTGTACAAAGAGGTGAAAAGCATATCACTCACCAGATAGGCTATCTCTGAGTTTGACCGAGTCCTGTGTGAGGTCATCTGTTGGCTCTTCCCTGAGGTGCAACAGAGAAATCAAACATCCAAATGTGCAACCACTCTCCTGATTTTTCTCTAGGATTTGGCAGTCATGCACTTCGCTGCTGCTTTGGACTCCTGAAAGCATGTTTGAAATGATTTGTTGAACTGTTTCATTTTTGGTGCCTGGCACAGTGAGCACTGCAAACAGGCAGCTCTCTGCTCAGTCTGAAACTCATCCTTTACATGATGCACAAACAGATCCTGGACACACCGCAAACAGAGCTACCTGACTGGTGCGCAATCCTCACTCATCTGACACTTATACTAGTGTGTGATGACATATTTCATGTACATAGGGACGTCATCACTCAATTTGACGCTGAGACAAAAAAAATCATCGCTAAAATTTGGCTGATTTTTCCTCCTCAAATTTGGCATAAGAGATCAATCAATATAATCATCAAATATTTTGACTTTCAATTTTAATCTTCTGCCCGAGCTACATCAAAGCAGGCCAGAGGTGTCAAATGCTGATTAGATACAGACCTGACAGAGTGCACTCTATGATGACGCAGAGATGCCTCTGAGACTTAAGATATGCTGCTGTTAAATGGAGATGCACACAGCTGAAAATAGGGGGGAAAAAATTCTCACCAGTTATCTCTCATCTGATGCATAACCCGCCTACACAGCATCTACTTGCATAACTCCAGCACAATATATGAGTTGGTAAATGAGTCAGCCACAGGACTGTTAAAGATGGTGCAAGCTGTCTGTTTCTCGCCATGCTAAAGAGGTTGGAAGTACAAGATGTAGAAAGGAGCAAAATCTGCAAATAGTTCAGTCAAAACACAAAAAAATGAAACCAGTGACTGCATATTTATTTTCAAAGGCTCCACCAAGAAACTCTCCACCTCTGCATGCTTTCCCTTTGCAATTTTTATGTTTCTAAGACTTGACTTCAATTGTCAAACCTTCTCCAGCAAGATAAGAACAGAACCAGGAGATATGGTGCCAGCAGAAAACAACAATCCACTATTGATTTATGATTCTCAACTGACAGCCTGAAAGAGATTTTAATTCTCGCTTTCATCCACACACAGGAAGGTCAGGACATGTACAGCTGGACCTGGATTCACCATCTTGCTTAAGGTCAAAAGCTTGACCTCAGATGTTCCAGGATATTCATTCACTGAGCTGCCCACGCTTCACCTCAATGTCTTATTTTTATAGTCACATACTGCCCACAAGGCGATTCAGAAATATCAAAAAGCTCTTTTTTTTTTCAGCCATAAATTATCGGGCTTTGCCATGAGAAACGGACAAATGATTACATTTTTTTGTTTAAATAAAAGACAAGCCAGTTAGTTTGTGGGGACAAGCTCTCAGTGGTGAAAAAGGCCAAAAAACAAGCTGTTTGAGCTGCACGGACAAATGCGCTTGGATAAAGTTGGTGTTTTTCGTGGGAGTCTGGGTGCCCAACAAGCAGCTTTCATCAGACCACATTCTGACAGAGACAGTGTTAGGAAGCAAGCTTTGAGGTAGGTCAGGTGTTGGTGAAGGAGCTGCTGGCACCAATCAAAGTAAAATTGCTCCAAAATATCAGTTTTTCTGCAATAATTCATGGCGATCTGACTTGGAAAGTGACGGCAAGTGTCTCTGTGATTCAGCCTTCATGGTGGACATTACCAAGTACCTCCCAGAGCTCAAGCTCCAGCCAGCTTCTCAGCTCTTTGCTTTCAATAATGGAAAATCAACAATGTGCATTTTCCTACTCCGCAAGAAGGATCATGGACTTAAGGTACCCCTACTTTGGAATAGAGCCTGCTTTTCATTACCTGTTGTTGCGGCAGTCATCAATCCACTCCCTCATGACAGCGTGATACGTGTCCAGGTCAATGGAGACGTCTTTATGCTCTGGGTCGAGCATGTTGCAAAGTTCCTCCAGTCCGCTGTCTTCTGAGCTGCGGCTGGTGGTGTGTCGCAGGTAGTCCACAATGTGAGACACATACACTTTACCTGCAAGACGACATCAGCACAGAGTGGCTCTCTCATCTCTGGACCTTTTATGCCCACTAGAACTGTGACGGTTAATATATAACAGGACTTATTTTGCAATCATGTGTAATTTACTTTGGAAGCTACACACTTCTCAGGCATTTCGTCTTTGTTGGGTTTTAGGTGTAGGCAGCAAAAGCAGTAACCATGGTGAAAGTAACAATCATGACTGCTCTATCTGAGGACCCACATACTCATTTTTTCATTTTATTATTCAACTGCAATACCGTCTATGAAAAACTGATCATTTCTTTGAATTATTTTTACGTAAACACAGACCCAAAGTGACCCGAGACTGGTGGCCTATCACATGAACAGCACAAACAACAGAGGAGACTGTAATCTAGCACGCAATCAGATCCAGGAGCTAAGGGACATGAGTAAAAACATCTCGTGAAAAAAACTTCTGAAAAAATAGAAGAAGAAATCAGGCAAACAAATTACAATAAAGAAAAAACGACCACCTCCTCCGTACTTCTTTTAAAGATTCCATTTCGCTTATCCCTGCTGCACAAGACGGTTCGCTTCACAAAAGCATTTATAATGTTGAGAAAACACTGAAGCCTCTGAACAGATGATGAAGCAGATTAGTGTTGCAGGCGCTCAAAGGCATGAGAGACAATGCTGATATTGTGGGACTGTTGAAGGAGTCACTTCTGCCTCAGACGCAGAAAAACACGCCGTCATGCTATACGCAATGACAACATACAATTTATCATCAGGCTGCCATATTCAGCATGCTGGAAAACTGACATGTGTGACCAAATCATTAATGACTATCAGTGTGTGAGTGTGTGTGTGTGTGTGTGTGTGTGGACATACCTCGGCGCTGGACGTCACAGGCATGGAAGATGGTATCGAGCAGATTCTCCTCACAGATGAGACTGATTTCTGCCATATTCTCCTTCCTGTTTTCAGAGGCCAGTGATGATCCTGAGCATGAACACACACACACGCACACACACACACGCACACACACACACACACACACACACACACACACACACACACACACACACACACACACACACACACACACACACACACACACACACACACACACACACACACACACACACACACACACACACACACACACACACACACACACACACCACATGATGATTTTCCTTCTGGCACAGCACAACTGTAACGGTAGGATGGCCTGACACACCATCCACTCCAAAGTTACATAAGACAAGTTAGTTTGGGGTACAACTAAGAACAGACTTGCAGCTGTGCCCCCATTAAACTGAAATGTAGGTTCTGACCTAGATTTTGACACAAAACAGGTTTCAAGACAAGGACCTGAAGTCCTTTGTCAAATCTGAATTAAAAGAAAGAAAGAAAGAAAAACCAAGATGCCTGCTGGGAAATTGCTTGCTTGGGTAACACAGCCTTTTTCTCTTTGTACCTCTATCCTTGTCTGCACCAGTAATGTTCCTCTGATTCCACCCCCCCCCCTTCTCTCTACCTGGCTGCTCCTATCATAATGCCTGCTTTGAAAAATCAAACTTAGAATACCAAAAACTACTTTGACTTTGAAGAAATAAAACATTCTTCTGATACTTCTTCACAGGAATTTCATTTCAAGCATTTCTTTCTGGTGCAAATATGAAAAACTAAACTGAGGTTTAGACCAAATAATCCATTTAGAGGTCCACTCCCAAGCTTTCACTCACCACCCTTATCAGTGAATACAGTCTACTTAGCAAACAGAAATACTCCATCTGCTGATGAAGACCGTGATGTGGCTGAAAGCTGTAGTAGTTTTGCCAAACTCATGGCGAGTGAACTTTCACCGCTTTCCGTTTTGTGTGCTACACAAACATCCCAACTGACCACAGCCGTTCCTCCCTACCTCCGTCTCCCATGGACAGTCTTTTCACAACCAGAGCTGGGTAGGGCAGCTCACACTCGGTCAAGTTCCCAGGGCCCGCCGAGCAGAAGTTGAGGTTGTAGGAGAGGGTGCTGTGGTTTGGGGTGAAGGTGCGACACAGAGACGGGCTCCTGCTCGCCCTCTCGGTCTCGGGCTGCACCGACTGGGGTCCTTGTGTGAATGTAAAGTAAGGGGACTCCCTGGGCTGGACTGTGGGCGTCGAACAACTCCTGTGCCATGGCTTAACTTGTCTCAGATCACTCCCATCAGCCCCTCTCCTCTCTCCCAGAGTGCTGGTGATAGTGTACGTGACATTAGCAGGTGAGGACGGATTGCACGTCGGCGTGGAAGGGGTGGACAGAGGGACAGACGGACCCAGGCTGCTCCTCTGGGAAGCCGCAGGGCTTGGCATTCCCATCCCTTTCCCCTTCACTCTCTCCTTCACCCTCTCCCCCTCGTCTCTGTGGAGGGCACCCTTCTTCAGGATGGCTTCCAGGTTGCGCCTGAGGCCGCACTGCGGGCTGTCGTAACTGCTGGAGGAGAGTTTGGGAATCTGGAATGGTGAATTGGGCTCTCGATCACCACGCCACTGAATGGTCTGCAGTTTGCGGCAGATGCTGTCCACGGGGTTGTGGCGACGACTGGGCTGGGGCGTGTAGTAGTCCATGCTGCTGATGGCAGGGCTGCAGTGCTGGCTTCCTGGCTAGAGGAGAGGCTGATGTCTGGGGGCAGAGAAGCAGAAAATATGTAGTTTATTTGCATGCAAAGTTGGTCAAACGGAGACAAAAGAACAAGGATGCATAAAAACACTCAGAAAGCCACAGCTATTCAGCCGGTGCATGAGTAACACTGTGCAGCAGAGCACCATGATGCACTGGACAACTGGCACATTCACTCTGTATAGGAGTGTTTTCCCTGGAGGAGTTCCAGTGTAGAGAAACAAGCAGGTGGGAAAGACCCCCCCACCTCCACCCCCACCCCAGCATCAAACTATCTTAAAAAGAGACCAAACTAAATGATGACAGCTGTCCATACAAGTCACTGTACATGCAACTCAGTGCACAGGGTCGCAGATTTTAATCCTGGCATCTCAATGTGGGAAAACGAAAGCATCGCCATCAGGCTCCAGGTGCGCAAACGAGCAAATTCATTCAAGAGTTTGATAACGAATTCTGAACAAAACAGCGTTTAGACAAGCTTCTGTAAGCACCCTGAAAAGATGTATTATTATTATTATTATTATTATTATTATTATTATTATTATTATTAATTTCCGTAAGATTCTATCGAGAATAGCCCCTGCAGTTGAAATAAATAAATAAACTGGACATCACAAGTAATTTCACTACAGTATATTGTAAAATAAGGTCGTCTTTAACATGAACTAAGCAAAACAAATGCATTAAATTGATGATTAAATATGTCCAGCAAAGACAGCCACGCTAACATTTACATTTTTTACCACTCGAGCGCACATTTACACACAAACATAAACACCTGACCGCCATGTCTAAACAAATAAAAAAGCCCACCTTCTGTTTCACTCTTCAAACAGCCTTTGTCTGGATTTTCTTCACCTTGTAACGCTCGTGCGAGCGAACATCCGCGACGAAATGTTTGTCCAAGTGTCCAGCCTCACGCGGAGAGCTCGCGCACAGGTGGCGTGAAGCTGCAGCGCGAGACAGAAGCAGTTAAACGCTCAACGGGCGTCCGCGGCTCTAAAAATGAGCCAGCACCCCCTCCCTGTGGCCCGAACGGGACACGGCAGCCGACATGAGAAGCCGCAACTTCACATCCACGGAGAGTTTTCAAATTTCGCCCATTAAAGCCTAGCCCGCCATCTTTTTTCTCACACGTCACCACCTCAAAAGTGATGAAATGTTAATTGGGCTAATTTGGATGTTTGCTGTCATGACAAGGCAGGGGCTGGCTTCAACCTGAGCATGCAGTAAGCGGTTTACAAGGGAGTACTTGAAGGTGCACTGTGTGAATTTCAGCACACACACCTTTGGATCAGACGTCTCTCCCGCTCTGAAGGTAACTTATCCTGCAGTACTGACTGACTGTTACGCTGCTGTGTGAATGTTGGGGATAAATACTGGTAGCACAACTTACAACTAAATTAATTAAAAGTGTAAGTACACAATATTAATAGGCTGTATTAAAGCAGGAAAATGACTCATGTTTTCAGACCTACTTGAAACTCATATAAAGCCTTATGGGTTTCAGGAAAGACTGTGTGTGTGTGTGTGTGTGTGTGTGTGTGTGTGTGTGTGTGTGTGTGTGTATATATATATATATATATTTCTGTTTATACCTGCATTTTAAAAGGTATTCGATCAGAAGTTCATGCAGTGTGGCCAAAAATAATAGAAAACGAGCTGCATGATTATTATCAGTAAAAGATTGTTGCATGTCGACTTAAGTTTGCAGTCTGTTGTTGTTATAGAGAAAATATTCTGTGACTTTGGACGACTGATTGAAGGAATCTGGCTGCAGAATCTAACAAGATATTTCAGCCTGCTCAGCAGGCTTTCCCCTGTCTTGCCGCATTCCTCATTTTCCTTGCTCTGCTGACACACACTGCTGTTATTGCTTTTGTTGAAGAGGGTGCACGTTTATCTATCATTTCTTGATTGTCTGTTTTTATTGTTATCACTGGATTGTTTCAAACTGTTTTCAGGGAAGCAACATTCCACCACCCTGATGGCTGACATCCGCACTCCAAGCTTCAAGGTATTGAAACAATTAATTGAAGTGAGCTGTGGCTGTTTGGTTTGTACAACAGGTGATATGCTAAAGGTTAAGCCCACTGTCTGAATGATATAAGGACTCCTACCCCCAGTAGCTGCTCCAGCTGCAGCATCTTGATGATTCCTCGGCTTCCTTATACGTAAAAATCCCCCCTGTCGCTCCAAATGGAAGATATTCCAGCTCTGCTTCTTGTCCTCATGTTGCATGAGCCGCGCTGAAAGGCCTTGAGAGACGCACTCATTCGTCGGTGTTCTTACTGTGACGACAAAATACACAAAAAAATAATCCAATGGGCGTTCTAGCACCTGAAAGAGTCCATCTGCTGTAAAGCCGTGGACACCTTTTCTAAGGTGTTGATTTAGCTCTTGACTTGTCCATGTTTTCACCATTTGTGAGGGTGAGTACGCAGCTAGCGTTCATTCCTGCACTGGTCCTCTTCCTCCTGGCGCAGCCCGCTCAGCAGAATCCACTTTCCCAGCTCACGCTAAGTAGCGGGAGCTTTGCTTGTTTTCTGACCCTGAACACCTGAGCAGTAGACAGCAGGCTCAGGTAGAGATTAGGGTGGCCATTTGCAGACACACACACACACACACACACACACACACACACACACACTCACACTCAGGGATGCGTGCTGGCTTTGGTTTGGAGACTGTAGATAAACAATGCCAGATATGACACATTTAAAAAAAGGGGAATTTAAACAATCAAGCAGCAGGTAGACCTACATTAATATGTATGTAGGAATTTGATGTAGCGAAGACGAAGGTGAATGTACAAATACGGGAGAAAAAATGCATTACTTTGACCACTTTCTCGCAGTGTGACTGTGGTCACTCACCACTTCTCCTGTACTCTAATCTGGGATTATGGTGCAAGCAACCCTCTGCATGAAAAGGGAGGGGTGGCAGAGCCAGTCTAATCCCAGATAACTGCAACAGACAACTAGCTGAATGGCAGAGCAGAAAGAGGTGTCCTTTTAAAAGGATCCCATAACTCAAAACAGCAGGACAGGACAGGACAGGACAGGACAGGACAGGGCAGGACAGGACAGGGCAGGACAGGGCAGGACAGCGCATGTTCTTGATGAATATGACACATATTCCTCAACCTGCTGTTACTGTTACACCATAAATGCAGCATCAGGACAGAGCACACTCCAAGACCAGGTGACTCAGATTCAAGTCCTTCGGTTCAAATGTGATGCTATTCTGTTCTATATCTAACCATGACCTTTGACCTCCAAGTGGCATGATTGAGAACCTCAATGTAGTTATATAAAAAGTGTAAGTTGCAGCTCCTTTCTGTACGTGTCATTGATGTTACGCAGCAGTGTGGTCACCGAGAGGTAAACTTTGACTCACGTTGCATGTAGCAATCTGCCACGTCATGTTATGGCACCTGCCGCTGGCCAAACTGACACTGAAAAGCAATTAGAAATACAACCACAGGTAGTGGTTTGCAGCTCCAAGCCTTTTTGCATGTTTTATTCTTCACGAAGGTGAGCAAAGTCATTTCAGATGCTTTGAATTTGTTTAAACAAGGGGTGAGACCATTGATAGCACAAAGCCTGCAGCATTTCAATATTTGCGCATTCAACATTGTCCCACGTTCAATGGATTTACATGAAACTGTGTCCGAATGTTCAGAGGGTAGCCCTTGTCTCCAGGGAGTTTAAGTGGATTGCTTAAAGGCATCCTGAGTTACGTGCAAACATGATGATACCACACCCACTTGCACCAATCCATACGACACATCAGCGTTTGCTTACTACTTGCCCCCAGAGCATGCACACCTAAAATGGTTCACTGGGGTTGGAGCTACCTGCTACACGCTGATGGGCCGGGCTCAAACTGCTTGGGTAGGCCTGTTCCCAAACACCACCTGAAGATGTGCATCAAGATTTGCACACTTGCACATCATTTCCAATTATTTGTCCCAGTGTTATGTTTCTAGCTCATTTCAGCTCACAGCAATTTGAGCTGTTGATATTATGATAATGATACCAATAATAAGTAGGCACACACACACACACACACACACACACACACATTAGGGTTCTGCCCCTTCAGGGCTTGAACCCTTGAACCCTTGAACCCTTGGAAGTTTGAGGGCCTTACCTAAAGAAGGTGAGAGCTGAAATGCATTCCTAGAAAAGCTGGAGGCTCTGACTACATCTCACACACACACACACACACACACACACACACACACACACACACACACACACACACACACACACACACACACACACACACACACACACACACACACACACGTTGTGTTTTTATCACCTGTGGGGACATTACATAGACTTACATTCATTTCCTGGGGCCTTACCCTAACCCTAACCCAAACCTAACCTTAACCACTATTTGCCTATTCCTAACCCTATACCTGACGTAACCTCACTAAACCCGTAACCCTTTCCTCAGTCTTCAACCTAAAATTTAATGAGTTACATTAAGGGGGCCTGCATTTTGTCCCCATAATGCAGGTGAGTCCCCACAATGTGACTGTGTAAACAGATTTTTGTCCCCACAACGTGATAAACACCAGGTGTCTCTCTCTCTCTCACACACACACACACACACACACACACACACACACACACACACACACACACACATTTCCTTTACAGGTTCTCCTCTGTGTCTTTGAACCAGGCAGCCGACCTAGTTATCCAGCTGACGTCGACTCCAAAGACCAAACCGGAGGTGTTCACCTTCGGGACTGCCTTCACTGACCACATGCTGACCATAGAGTGGAGCGCGGCTGAAGGATGGCAGGCTCCACTCATCAAGCCCTTTGGGAACCTGTCGTTCCACCCGGCCTGTTCGTCGCTACACTACGGCATACAGGTACACTGACCAGGAGGGATTGAAACTTTAGCCCTACTGTTTATACCTTCTCAGGTTAAGTGGATTTAATGTCCCATCTCATGCTACGTTCTGTCACGAGACAGGGAGTTTAGGATGAGGGTTTCAGCTTATTCAAAAGACAAAGAGTCTTCCTTAGCTGCTTCTCTCTCTTCTCCTCTCACCAGCTCTTTGAAGGGCTGAAGGCGTACCGTGGGGGTGACAACCAGCTGCGTCTCTTCAGGCCGATGCTCAACATGAGCCGCATGTCCAAATCTGCTGAGAGAGCTTGTCTACCTGTAAGATGGACGAGAGGAATGAATGAGTGGATGGGTGATGAAAAAACGACTGAAATTTCAGCCACAACTTCAGCTTCACTTCTGATATTTGATTCTCTCCTTGTCTTGTCTTTCTCTACCTCTCTCCCTCCTCCAGGCTTTTGATCAGTCAGAGCTGCTGGAGTGTATCAGACGACTGGTGGAGATCGACCAGGACTGGGCTCCTCACTCAGACACAACGGGTCTGTACATCAGACCGACGTTTATTGGTACTGAGGTAAGGAGGAGAATGAAATCCTGCAGTCATCATTAAGGTTTCTTTTTTTAAGTAAAGGAAATTTAAAATGCATTGCTATGTGTTTATGTGTCCACGGTAGTCTTCTCTAGGCATGAAGAAGCCCAGCCATGCCTTGCTGTATGTGATCTTGAGTCCATCGGGCGCTTACTTCAGCACTGAAGAAGAGGCCCTGTCCTTGTGGGCCGACCCAAAGTACACACGAGCTTGGAAAGGAGGAACTGGAGACTGCAAGATGGGAGGGTGGGTGGACACATACTGTGCGCATGTTTTAGTTTTTATTCACCGATAGTCAGTCATAACTCAGTCAATCATAAGTGCAATTGTTGCTTTGGAATTCTGCAGGAACTACGGCTGTTCTTTGTTTGCCCAGTACGAAGCAGCGGATCATGGGTGTCAGCAGGTGCTGTGGCTGTACGGAGACGATCACAAGATCACTGAGGCAGGAACCATGAACATCTTCCTGCACTGGATCAATGAGGATGGAGGTTAGTCACATGACCAGAAGCTCTCTTGGCCAATCGCAGGCTGTTTTGCTTTGGTCTAGATGAAGTGGTAGAAGTAGAGTTGGAGGGACAAGAGGTCAAAGGGGATGTTGGTTCATATTCCATTTGCACCACAGATGCAAACAGTGTTCAGTATCCTTTGGGGACAAAGTGTTTTACAAATGTGACCTCCACTGGCAGAATAATGTTACTGCAACATGATGATATACAGTACAGCATCATGTTTGTTTGCCTCAACATTTTTTTTGTGCTCTCTTTATAAATGTATTCTTTTTCAGAGGAGGAACTTGCAACTCCACCTCTGGATGGTGTCATACTCCCAGGTGTAACCCGACAGAGCATCCTGGAGCTAACCAGGAAATGGGTTAGTAAGACAAAACCATGAAGATCAACATGCATGGATGAATATTCCAAATTAGGCCTCACATTTCCTCTGGTCCTTTGTCTCTCTGTGTCCAGGGTGAGTTTGAGGTGACAGAGCGCTACCTGACCATGAGCCAGCTGTGCTCTGCTCTGAAGCAGCAGCGGGTCAAAGAGGTGTTTGGCTCTGGTACAGCCTGCATGATCTGCCCCATAGGACGCATTGTTTACCAGGGACAGGTAAGAGAGAGAGCAGCAGGCAGACACATTCTGTACGGATCTGTTCACCAATATAAAGACAATTAGATTAAGGAAAATAAAAATCAGTATTGTGTCAGTCATTTTCGTGTAGCTGTCACTTCCTGAAGTCTCTGCTAGTTTCTTAGTAAGCTCATAGTGACGACCAGAATCAGGAAGCGAGTGTTCCCAGCCATGAAATAGTCCAGGACAGAACCTCGTGTAAAACCACAACTTGACAGCTTTAATTTTTGTTGCATGTAACAAATGTAACATGTTAATCAGTGAGTTTTAGAGATGCTGGTAGGCAGATTTAGTTCCCTTAAAGCCAAGCAGCTGCTTGTTTCTACTATTTTATGCAAGAAATTAGTGCAAATAATTTAGTGCAATGTTTAAAGCTGCAGTAGGTAAGACCGAGAAGAGAGACTTAGCCTGAAAATTTGAACCAACAGAAGTTCACGTCACTCCCCCTCCTTCTCCGCTGCACTCATGCCCTGCCTCCGAGCCCCTCCTCCCTGCAGTGTCTGCGCGGCTGCCGTGACAACCAGTAACATTAGCCTTAGCATCGGAAACAAGCTAACTCTGCCCAGCCGCTACATCACAGTCGCTAACATACCGTACACGCTGCAGAGTGTGACTGTAACAATCGCCATACTAGCTTTATGGTTATTTGTTGTCTTAGCCATATATTCTGTTGTTGGCAGCAGCGGTATGGGCACTTTCTCCTTTGTGGGTGGCTGTTGCTCCGCCATAACTTTCATTAGCCTCCTGACGCCGCTCACAGAGCTGTTTGACTGATCGGTAGTCAGTAGCATGAGCAGAGGGAGGGGGCGGTTTGCAACATGTGTGAGTAGTGATTGACAGATGTCAGAGACTCCCTCAGACGCTCCTCTGGCTCTGATTGGTTGTTTTGTGTCGGGCGCAGTGGATTCTTGCAAATCGCAGTAGGATCAGTAGGTGGGACCAATGAAGCTGTTTTTTTTTCTCACAGATTACATGTTTCATGTACTGCTGTCTGGACATAGGGTTTTAGCAAATATGACAAAAAATTACTTTTATACAAGTTACCTACTGCAGCTTTAAACCGGAGTCAAATTTCTTGTATTTGCACACATAGAATCTGATTCTCTTGGCTGTAGCCTCAGTCTTTCAGTCTTTAAATCATTTTGCCCTCTCATCTTCTGCGTCATGATGAGGAGGTTGGTGCCTAGAGCCTCTGTTTATTTCAGCTACACTCTAAAAAAAAGTCACGCTGTCTTTCTTTGAAGCACATTTTACTAAAAAGTAGTTATCTGTAAAAACTTGTGGAGCTTCGTACTTTGATGAATGATGCTCACGGTCTCTTGTGGACAGTTTTTATCTTTACAAGGTCTTCACAACCCTCTGGCTTCATGTTTTAATATCATAATGTGTTTACTTTATTTCCTCTACGGTCTTATAATTTATATTGTAACAAGTAAGCTCACAGAAGTGATTAAATTATTGAAATTGTGTGTTTTTAGAACTTATGCCTCCCCGCTCAGGATAAAGACTCAAAGCTGACGTCACGGATATCAAAAGAACTCACAGATATACAGGTTGGTGGACGCACAGACACACACGCTCACATGCATGCACGCAGATGTTTCGCCTAGCTTAGTAACAGCTGGTTGAGCATCTGTGTTCTTTACACTCCTGTCACCCTCAGGACTCTATTTTCAGGCAGTAATAGGTAACTTTAAACAAAGCATTCAGTGATGTGATTGTATAATAGGAGGTAAAAAGGTACATAAAAGGTGGGAGTGTGAGAGGCAATGGGACAAAATGACAATGCCTAGAACATATGTGCTTCATTGCATGTCAGCCTCGTCAGCGTTCACACATTTACTCACCAACAAGAACGAAGCTTCACTGAAAAAAAGGCAAAGAAATAGAAAATGTTGGCTAAATTAAAAAAATATGGTTGGTGAAAACCTAACAGAAACAAATATTCCCTCCAAATATTAACTTATCACACATCTCTACAATTGCATTACAGGGTTTATATCTCTGTGATTATTAGGCTCCTCAATGAGATAAAAGCATTAAGTTGTTATTTTATGAAAAAAAAAAAACATTGGTCCATATTCATTGCACGCCCACTGCATGCATTACCTTGCCTGTAAGTACATAAAAAGTGAAATATCTTATTAAGTCACGAGTAATGACTTGGTAATATTGTACATGGCCTACAAACACGCCACCTCTACAGTCTATGCAGCTCTGCAGGTTAAAACAGATTCATAATGTTCTTTGCTGAGGGCTTGATTTGTGTTAATGAGCGTGTTATGTATCGCTGACTTTCTGTTATTGTGCTGTGTAATGAGCCTATTATCAGCAGGGGTATGGGCTTGAATGCGATCCTTAATTCGTCGCTTGTACTGGGAGAGGCCCTCTCATGTTCCATGCACCAGAGCTCAAGCTAAAGCGCAGAAATCCTTCGGTCAAGTGTTTTCTGTCCACCAAACTCCAGCCAAAATCTGAAGTTTTTTAACATAACTTGTTAGAACACACACGCACAGAGGTGAAAACCTATTAACCCTCCAGCTTCTGAAACTAGAGCGAGAACCCTTAAAAGTCTTATTACGAACGTATTAACCTTTAGTCTTTGTACTTTCTGTCTGACTAGATGAGTTACTGTACTTATTTACAGTTTTGACATGCCTGTGCTTGAGTGTTTCCATTGGAATGCCACTTTATACTTATTCTCCACTCCATTTCTGAGGCAAATGTTACTACTGTACATCTCAGATTTAGATTTTACACAAAAGCACAATGATAAGCTTGTGAAATACAATACAGGGTCACATTTAAGATGTCTGTGATTTGTTGGCAGTTCCACCACAGAGACATTTTCCTCCTATGCTTCTCAGATGGTTTCATGTAAAGAGGGGAAATTATCCAACATTTCACTAAAAAAGCAAAGTCTGGAGAAATGTCCAAGGCAATGAACACAAAGTAAAATGCTCCTTGTGCGTTGCTGCATCAGTGTTATAATCTAACAATGGAGTGCACGAGCAGTGGCTTCACAAATACTCCTGACTGGGGGCAGAATTGAAGGTCAGCGTGTCCTTGTTTAGCTGTTCTTATGACAAGCTTATGAAGATTCTGAATCCTAAACTTTGACTCTTGTGGCCCTGGATGCTCTGCAGGCATCCACGTCTAAATTATAAGAGCTGATAGCGGCCTTTTTCTGATCTTCTAAACATCCTTGAAACACTTTGATTAGTTGATGTGCCTTATCTCTTCAACTAGTTATCTTTCCTTTTGCTTTGTCTCCCTCTCGCTGTTTTTACTTTCTGCACTGCATCTGTGTTTTTTGTCTTTCTGGTCAGGCCGGGCCAGGCGATTAGCATATCTGCCCTCTGCATCATCCGGGGCCTCGTATGAATGCATGATGTGTGTTATGAACGCGTTGACCACATCTTTCTATCCGATAACATCTTCCTCCGTCGACAGCTCTTCAGAGAGAGACGGCTGCGGGCCTAATGGTGGAGCGTGGAGAGTTGGAGATAGGGGCAAGACAAACTCCTGAATTCTCTCATTAAGCTCGCTGTAATTGCACAAACCCAATTATTGCCTCAGCCTTTTGTGATCTTCAAAGCCAAGATGCTGCAAATGAAGCCTCGAACAAGTGGGAGAGGAGAGAGGAGGAGGAGGAAGAAGAAGATTTGGTGGAGGGAGGGGGAAGGGGCGGGAGTGAAGCTTAATGAACAATAAAATCGACAAAACGCTGGAAAACGCTGCGCTCCTTCCGCGGCGCTGTTAAATCTGTTGACATTTCATTTGGAGGGAAGCAGCGCGGTGTTATCCCCCCACACACACTCCTCTCTTGAAGACAACATTGTGCAACAAACAAACGAGTGGTCTGAGGCAGCAGATGAAAGATGGCTTCACTAAGTCGCCCTGCTGTTCCTCTTTCAAGTTAATTAGAAATCACATTCTTTTGTTTCCCCTTCGCAGGCGTTTATTTACTTTCTCACTTCGACCATTAGAACAAATTTGCAACATGAGACGCAAATAATTGGATTTGTCTCTGCGGCTGTCATGGATTGGGGAACATTTTGTTTTGATTTTTATTATAGTTCCCTTCCTCTGTTGTGTTCCGTTGGCGGCTGAGTTTGCAGATTTGCTCATGGATATTTGATTTCATTTTTTGATTTGTGTTTTGCTCGCAATTAAGCGGCGGCAGGCGAGAGAAGTTTAGTGCTTTAGTGATTTTTTTTTTTACTGCTTAGGCCTCAGGAGGACCAGAGACTTTCTTATAACCTTTTCATGACCTTTGCTCTCTTACAGTATGGACGCACACCCAGCGACTGGACCCTCCTGGTGTAGCAGTGATGAGGAAGCCTGAAACACACACACACGCACACACACACACACACACACACACACACACACACACACACACATAATGACCAGCGTGTGCACACGGTGGACATACTATTATACAACAACCAAAGTCATACTGTAAATGTACACTTCATAGGAAACAAGTATGTGCAATATTTGTAGTTTAACTGCAATATGCTGGAGAACAGCTCTGTGGCAAGACTGTCATTCCACTTTACCTCCTTTTAAACTTAATTTAATGACAAACACACAACTGTCCAAAATAATTAACAAAAGTAGGCTAATGTCTCATGCAATACTGCACAATAACTTACACTAACCCAGCTACTGTGGCTTATTCTGATGCTCCTCATCTCCTTTTCCAACCAGCATCAGGGACACAGCTGAGGCTTTGGCAAAACATGTAAGATGTTACAAACATTCGTATGAGTTACAGAGAATTTCATGTCACATGTGTAAGAGTTTAAAAGGAACTACAGGTGGGCTATATCACATCTGTAATGACTGGAACTGCTTCTCTTTGATGAGGCATCTTATGTCAGAGGGCAGTGATGATGATGATGATGATGATGATGATGATGATGATGATGATGGGGTTTTTTTTCATTGTTGAGTGGAACCATGTCTTTGCAAGTCAGTTTTAGCTTCTTCAGCTATTAACTCATCCACCACAAAACTTGCCTGCATAACACTGTCTCTGTCAGAATGTGGTCTTCTTAAAGCTGCTTGTTGGGCACTCAAACTTTATCCAAGTACGTTTGTCCTGCAGCTCATCTGACATGTTTTGAGCTATAATGATGCTCATGATTGCCATTTTCCATCACTCTAAGCATCACTTTTTTTTTACTGACAGCCACTATGATGAATGTTATCATGAAACATAACCACTATGCACGTATTTTACATCATTTTCTTTTATCACTGGAAAAAAGTCATTGCATCACGGTCTGAATCAAATGGCCTTGTTGGTCATATACAGCCCAGATGCTGGTGGTTCCCCACCTCTGCTTTAAAGGTTCAACATGTCATATTCACTGACACTAGATGTCGCACTAGAGCACCAAGTTAGGTGAAAATATTCTGCCAGGTGTTGCATGGAGAGGAGCAGGGGGACAGAGCTGCTGCTTACCAACAGAAAGCGCATGGAGGGACAACAGTTTCACATGTAGGGACACACCGGCTACTAAAGCAAAGCACAGAAAAGCTCAGATTACAAGCAGAAGGAATGTGTCTTTACTCTCTGCTCAGGGCGCCATTACTCCACTATATCTTTATATAGCAAATACTTGTTTGGTGTTATATTACTAACAGAACCTCATGTATAAAACCTTTACATAAAAACGTCAAACTAACATAATAGAAATCCATAAGTAACACACTAGTTTCTTCCTATTTCGTTGGACTCATCTGAACAAATAGTATTCATCAGTCCTGGTTGTGTCGTGTTTGTGTGAATGGAATCTTGTCAGTGTTCTGTCAAATGATGTCAGAGCACTGGTGTCTCCTACTGTAAGTACAGCACAATAAATGATCAGCTGACCACCGTACGCTCAAGTACTGTAAAGTTTTATTGTTATTACAATACATTTTGTCCTGATGTTAAAATCCAATGTTAAAGACCGTTAATAAAATGATCATCTTTGCTTAAACATATGGCATTTCCACTGCTGGAACCTTCCCAGAGGACCAGGAACCTTCTTAGGAACTCAGGAATTAAACCTGCATTTCAGACTAAATATAGTTCCACTTGCAGAAAAAGTCCCCACTCCAAGTGAAGTACTTTTCAAAGGTTCAGGAACTTGAGGGGTGAGCCAGGCTCTGCAGAGACTCTTCCACAATCCTTGATGATGCTGAGGAGTGTCTTCCTGCCTGCCACCCTTTGCACACACACATACATACACACACTCACAGAGAACCTGGAACAGAACCAAAGCCATCAGCATAATGGAGTCATAACAGAAAGCCATCAAACCGGAGAGCCCTTGGCTGTTTGGCTCTACACACATGTACACGCACACACACGCACACACACGCAACATAAACCGGGATACATTGTACTAGCTTAAAAATGAAAACTCAGGAGTTTAAGTTGTGTCCACTTGTAAATTCATGCCTCATTAACTTAGATCTTGTCTATATGTCTGCCTCTGCCTGTGCGTGCAATGGATGCATGTGTGTGAATGTGTGCGTGTGTGTGTGTGTGTGCAAGGGGGTGCCCAGTGGCGTGCTGGATGATTTTTGGCTCTTTGTGAAGACAGCTCATTTTGGCGGCAGCTCCCTCCTTGTGTGTAGTGGCACAGCTGGTGTAGAGCCCAGTGAGTGCACACACACACACACACACACACACACACACACACACACACTACAGAATACCAAACACCCAAACACCATCTAGCCTGCTTGATCTAGGCCACTGGTGAAATTACCATAGCATGTAACTCACCATCTTATTCTCTAGATTCCTCTCCTTCCTCTTGTATGCTTTCCCTTGCTGTTACTGTAAACACTCAGTGCAGTTAGTTCAATAATCATTAGCTATAACTTAGTCTCTCGAGCCCCTCACTCCATTATTCGCCCACAGGGATCATCACAGTTTCATCTAATCTAATCTAAACGACATCTAGACAGGTGAGGACACAGTGCGTGATTGTTTCAGGGCATGTTGGATATTAGCAGCGCTGAAACCATTCCAGGAGCACTGAAGAGCACATTTGTGTTGATATTTCATTGATATTTACTTTGAGCCGACAAGCGTTGATTGGACAGTTGCTGATGAGCCTCTGAGGCAATAATTAGTAACTATGTGAAAGAGTTAAAGTAACTCTGATGGCGTGAAGCGGTGGCACTGTGCTGATTTACCTCAGTCTGAGGTCAGACTCTGAGCTTTCTTAACTGCAACTTCTGGATGTGTTATTAGTGATATTATATTGGATGGAATTTTTATTGTGGTGGAACGGTGGTAACACTGTCGCCTCACAGCTAGAAGGTCCTGTGTTCGATTCCCGCTGTGGGCAGTGGTGGCATGTCCTCCACCATGCATTCGGTGCCTGCTGCTCGAGGAAAAAGGGGCCTTTCTGTGTGGAGTTTGCATGTTCTCCCCGTGTTCACCTGGGGGATCCTCCATAAAAAACAAAATGAAACCCCCCTCTAAAAACATGCATGAAGATCACCACCTGACCAATGGTGACGACGAAAGAAAACTGGGTCCCTGGGCGCCGGTCGGATGGCATCCCACTGCCCCTGGTCTACTGCAGAGGAAGGACTGACCAGGATGGGCTAAAGGCGGAGGAAAATTTCACCAGTGCATGGCGTGTGTGTGCATGTGCATGTAATGTGTGACAAATAAAGGGGATTGTTCCTCTGATTCTTCTTCTTCTTCTTCTTCTTCTTCTTCTTCTATTGTTTGCCCCATTGATATACATAAGCTGGACAGAGTACTAGCTATACTTTGGAAATTACTGAGTGTCAAAAAAAAAGAAGATTAAACTCTTAAAACATGTCACAATGATTAGATTTACTACAGGGCTCACATTCAGCTGCACTGGTGCAGCCAGTAAACTGTAAACTGATTGTAAGAAGGGCCATGAAGAACTATTGACCTACTCTTGTAAAAGAGTAAAGAAAGACTGCTAATTACCTTCACATATAATGAGTGAAGAGACATTAAATAGCAATAAATGTTATATTTTTCTCATAATCCTGATGGTCCTGTGTTATTGTTGTCATTTTTTCAGGGCACTGTATTGCTGGAATTGCCTTTATGGTGATATAAAGTATTAATGATGTGTACCATATGTTTCATGCTTGTTTTGTTCCATCCCTTATACATATACATCCACACATCCAAACATTTATCTCTATTGGCATAACAGTTCAGTATATGTGGCCAAAGTATCTCTCTCTCCATTTCTCTCAGCTCATACTATTTTTCCTTCCAGCTCCTCCATCTCTTTTATTCTCTCTCTCTCTTTCTCTACCCCCCACCACCCCCCCAGAAACCAGGGACCCCGGCTCCCATTCAGCCTGGAGACGGCGATGATGTTTTAATTGTCACTTCTTGTTAAGGCGGCCTTGACATTCACGCAGGGACAGAGGGGAGGCGGTCGGCGTAATCAGAGGAAATGGAAGAGAGAGAGAGAGGGAAGGAGAGAGAGAGAGAGAGATGGCACCCATTCAGCCACTAAGAGTGGTATTTGGCTCTGAGCAGTGTGCCTCCTTCTCTCTCTTCCCTCTGTCTCACCCTGCCGGGGCATGATCTGATTTGACAAGCGCAACGCTGTCATCTTGAGTTTGTCCAATTTGAAATTCTAATTAATGAACTCGGCGCCACTTTGTGTTTTTGTCGTTGTTGTCGTAGTGTTCTTCCTCCTCTTCCCCTGCCTTCTTAGGCCAGTATGCCTTCTATTCGTCTTTTCTTTACCCTTCCTCCTTCCCTCACTCCTCCAGCCTTCTGCGGTGGCGGTATGCCTGTGGAGGCCACTGGTCGCTCTGGGTGAGATTGTGGTCTCACACCATAACAGATGATATCAGTGGCTTTGGGTCACCTAATTAGAATCAAACTGTTTGTGTGTGTGTGTGTATATTCTGTGAGTTTAGCACATTTGTGCGTGTGTGTGTCCACTTGAATCCTAATGAGGACGCAGAAAGAGGAGCGATGGCTACCGGCCGCCGATACTGGAGGGCAGAGGAGTGGTCTCTTTCCAGAACTTCACACATTTTCTGTACACTCAGAGGAAAACTCCCCCACACTGCTCTTAAACACTTTGCACCTTGTATTTGTACACAACCAATCAACACATGCCCAGCTTTCTATCCTCATGAATCAATGAACATCAACACCAGGCTCTGATGGAGCAAAGAGCAAGGACTTCTTTTGAGAGATGCAAACGGATGTTCAGCTATTATTCAAGAAGAAATACATCACAGAAAAGGCTTAGAGACAGATGTAATGCAGCCACAGTGTGGATATTTGCAGATGTACTGAGTGTCTACTGTCAGTGCAGCGTGCAAAACACAGCACATCCCTGTGTTTTTAGGTGGAAGACCCACAGGGTGCTGTTGGTGAACACATTCCACACAATTGCTTTGCTGTGAGACAATATCCAGTGATGCACAGTGACACCTTTATATGTATATGCAGATGTGTGAGAAATCAAGAGAATCAAAACCATCCTCGTCTCCTAGAAATCATACATATACGTACCAATTCTCATGTGGTCATGTGGTTGTGAAAAAGGCAACAGTGACTTAAGTGACCAAAACCCTGACATTTCCCTTAAATTAAGTGTTTTTGTTACCTGAATCTAACCACACGCAAGCCTCAGCATGCAAGCCCTGGTCTTAAGTGTGATCAGTCTGCAATTTGTACACCAACTGTCCGACCCGATCACTTCCCTACAACAGCTTCAGCTGCTCAGCTTCAGTGGTGCTTTGATGGCAGTATTTTCACCACACCATTCATTGTCTCCCATGCACTCTGAATGGATCCACAGTTGTTACGTTCCCCCCACACATTTATACAGGTTTTTCCCTTTAATTTGCCATAGGAACCGTTTTGGTTGGGCACCACTCCACCCTGTTCATTTTAACTGAGGGTGAGGTTATGCGGGGCAGAGGAACGTTAACGTCACGTCTTTCTTCACCAGCGGGTGGTGCTAGCAGCCTACAAACCATGGGCCTCAGCACAGCTCTGCTATAGAGAGGGAGCCATAGAAGGAGAGGAGAGGGAGCATGTGGAGTGAGGTTTTGGAGGCCTGCCAATCATGATGAAAAACCACTGCAGAACTAATCTATTTCCATGCCCGTCCTAATCCACCAACACAACGATGGCATCATTTAATCACAAAATCATCATCACCACTATCACCATCATCCTCCTCTCCCTCACTCCCCTCCCCCTCTGCTGCATTAATAAAAAATGTATTTTTTGTAAATAAGAGCTCGTGATTAAGAGCAGATTAGCGCGCGCCTTCAGACGGACAGACAGACCGTGATGGGTTTTGTTAACACGAGAGTAACACTGGGTGTCAGTTGTGTGTGTCTGACATTACATCAACGTTATCCTCCTGCCGCTCATGTTATTGCTCTTGGCTTAGAGTTTTAGGGGACTTTGTAACAGCAGCGTTGCTTAAGAGCTTAGAGTAAATGGATGGATGGATAGATGGATGGATGAAGATCAGGCATACACACACACTCACAGGCACAGAGAGATCAGTGTCACTCACACAGCTTCAGCACCAAAGCCTGATTTGCTTTGTGGTAAAAGCTGTTTTATTTCTCATCAGTGTTGTAATGGAGATGCTCCTCTGTCACACGGCACTTGAAGTCTCATTTTGTACTGAAGAGAGAAAATGTGCCATTTTTATCTCAAGATTTTTCCACAGCATCTTCATGATGGTCAGGTTTGGGACCCTGAATGCAGCAAAGCAAGGAATTTAAAGAGGTGACATGCTGATTTAGGGTTAGGGTATGATACCACCTTTTTTTAGCTTCATTGGATAATGGTTTTTTATTTGTAATTAAAAGACAATATTCAAAAATGTGGGTTTTATCTTAACCTTTCATCCTTCCAAACTCAAGTTAGAAAATTATTAGAAAACACAGAGTCATGATTTTTCTCATTTTGCTAAAGAAAGTGTCATCTAATTGTTTCAGGAGAGGATCTTTAGTGATTGAGTGTTACCTCTCTGGAGAGCTAGCCGTTTGTCACAGTTCTATCACCTTTACTTTATTCTGCATCCTAATAGAAAGCAGAGCTGTAGTGTCACACGCCATAAATCTGTCACATAAAATGAAAGTGACGGTTCAAGAATTCCATAGCTAGGATATTCAGTAAACAGGCTGCATCACTTTGTTATTATATTTTGTTTTTTTATATAAAATTCCTATTAGCCCATTTGTGTCAAGTTTGGTGACTATGTGTGAAAATGATTAACCCATTAACATATAAAGATTTAAATTGCGGCACCTCATCTCACCTCTGTGCATTTTCATGAGAACGGTGTTGCAATTCTTCTCTCAGTCGAGGATCCCAAGAAAAAACAGGGCCTTTAAAAAGTGAAACATAACTTTCATACAGCCCTTAACTGCACAAATCAGTGTCACCGTCTTATTTTGTGCCATAAAGCAGCCAAGCAGATTTTTTTGTAAATTTAGACAGGATGACTCACAACATGAACTGCAGCGCGGAAGCTGCCGTCTTCTCGTTTGCTCATGATCATTGTAGCAACATCTCAAAATTTGAAATGGTGATGATTTATTTTTAAATTGCCACCACAAAGCACGGTTAATATTAAAATCTCATGCTTTTGCTTTCAGCCTTCTGTGGATGAAGCATGTACTTTAGTCGCAGGTGGGCACATTTTGTCTTGGAATGCAGGACACCTACTTATTATTCAGTGGTGTGCTAAATATGTGTGTGTGTGTGTGTGTGTGTGTGTGTGTGTGTGTGTGTGTGTGTGTGTGTGTGTGTGTGTGTGTGTATCAAAAGGAGACGTCGGTCCTGACGGTGAGTAATGTTCTCCAGGCCTGGCGGCTGGCACTGCTCTGTCTCCCTGCAGGTGGGACTGAGTCACACACACTTGCACGCACACACACACGCACACATGCGGTGCCACCCATTTCATGCTGACCACCTCTGTGTGCCAGCCCAGCGACCATGGCAGCCAACTGGCCAATGAACAACTGTGTGTCTGTCTGTCAGTCTGTAGAGCAGCAGCACATACCACCACAGCAGCACGAGTGAGGTTCTCTCTCTGAATCTGTTTGTGTTCTCTCTCTCTGTCTCTCTCACACACACACACACACACACACACACACACACACACACACACACACACACACACACACACACACACACAGTCATTCTCTCTCATTATTCACACAAGTCTGACACATCCCTGTCAAATGCCAACTCACATTAAGGTGGAGAGAATGTACCTTTCTCTCTCTGTTTATCCGGTCTCCGTGTCTGTCTGTACGTTTCTCTCGAAATTCAAATTCAAGCTGCTTTACTGTACGAATTAGAGACGTAAACAGCATTAAATCAAGGCGTTATTGCGACCGCCAAGATACGCACAACAGTAAAAACACATTTATATACACCTCCCATTATGTCATCTGCAGCCACAAACAGTGCATGTCTACTTGTCGGAGTTTTAACTGACTGTGAAGTCCAGTTTCTTGAAGTAATAACTTAATCTTCTTCTCATTTTAAAGGGGTATTTCACTATTTTGTGCGCTTTGACAGTGTGCTGAATATAGGTGATTTCTAGGAATTTTGAGAGCTGGCTGTGAAATCCATAAATGCATTTTACTGAAGTGCAGAAGAAGTCACTGCCTCCACTTCTCCTGTCTTTCTACTGATGTCTGCTTTTGCATTCTCTTGATTTTCTATGTTTTTGTAACATTTTGTAATATGTTGCTAACTATGAATAGTTCATTATAATCTAGTGATCTAATATGTTTTATGCCTAGGTGCAAACCAACCAAACAACGCTGATCGAAGGAGAAGCCTTGCAGATACTTCAGCGCTGTGCATCGTGCCATTCTAACTTCCTCTTTAACTGCACAGGCATCACAAGTCATCATAGTAAATGACCAGATCATAACACTTAACTGATGGGTCTATCCATCAACTGTAAGTCCTGGATTTACAATGAACTGTGCAAATGTGTGTGTGTTGGAGAGACTGCTGCGTGTGTGTGTGTGTGTGTCGCCCTTTTCCATCATTTGCTAATCAGATATCATAATTTGCTCCAGCAGAATATTGAAATATGTCTGACGGTATTTGTGGCACTCCATCAGGGTTGAGTAAATGACGATGTGACAGGCATGGATAACCCACCAGACGTGATGTGACAGTGTGTGTGTGTGTGTGTGTGTGTGTGTGTGTGTGTGTGTGTGTGTGTGTGTGCGTTTAAGTGTGTTTTAATGATGTTCTGTGGAATCGGCGATGTATGGTTGCCTCTGAGCGCAGATAAAACAGTTAAACACAGTAATTGCCATTTACTCTCAGCTGTGCTTGTGCTCCCATGGGAGAGCTCAGCACTCAATGGATACCACACACACACACACACACACACACACACACACACACACACACACACACACACACTCAAACATACGTACACATCTTATTTTAGAGTATTTCGTTTTGAACAGCATCTCCTCTGTCTTGGTTTTGGAAGGTTTAGGCCTGAACTTATACACTGCTGTCACACCACCTATGGACTGCTGTGTGTCTGTGTGTCCATAGGTAAGGTCTTGCAGCCATCATCAATATTACACTCTGTCCTGGGGCAGCTGAAGGTTTCTGGGTCATTTTACTCCTTGTTCTGTTTCTTTCTCTGCTTGAAATAAGGATGGATAAGGAGGTTTATTCTCATTTGTTTTTCCAAAAATCTATATATAAAGCTTGTTTACTGACCTCTGTTGCTTATGAAGTTTGAACTTTAAAGTCTGTGTGTGTGTGTGTGTGTGTGTGTGTGTGTGTGTGTGTGTGTGTGTGTGTGTGTGTGAGAGAGAGAGAGAGCGAGAGAGAGGGGAAAAGAGAGAGGTGTGTTTCCTGATGTATAAATTAAAAGCACATAACTTCTCCTTCAGGTCACTGAAACAACAGAGCAGTCACCCGCCTGCCAAGTATGAATGTGGGGTGCAGAGAGGGACATAAATGACCCATTGTGAGTGTGTGTGAGTGTGTGTGTGTGTGTGTGTGTGTGTGTGTGTGTGTGTGTGTGTGTGAGCGTGTATGTGTGTTTGCCTCTTGCCCATGTCCCTAAACATGTGTGCGAACGTGTGGTCATTTACATGCGTCACAAATGTGCATGCACAGAGTATGTTCTTTTGCAAGTGTTTGAGCATATGTATTTTTATAAAGCATGCGTCTGTGTGTGTGAGCGTGTGTGTGTGTGTGGTGGTCTTGACTGGGTTTCTCAGAGTGTGTGATTAGGTGATCACTCTTTTATATTCCCCACAGAGAAATAAAGAGAGTCTTTCCCCTGAAAAAACAACAGCGCACAAAAGGTCCTTTGACAAGGCAGTGTGGATGTGTGTGTGAGTGTGTGTTTGGGCAGAGGGGGGTTGGCGGCGCTGGTCGTGGACCCTCTGAACTCCCCTCAGCTGTGACCCACTGCTTGCTGCCTGACAGTACATTGTATGTGTATGTAAAGACAGCATTACACGCGCTGTGCTGGCCAGAGTTGAAAGCTCAAGACACAACTCAGAAGTCTATTTTCACACTGAGATCCATTTTAATGACATGTTGATGAGACTATGAAGTTCGGGGCATCTGTGTTGTTTTCATTTGATCAGCTGTTTTCGGCGCGTTCCAGCAGTTGTTCTGTGATGAAGTGTTTGAGTTTTCTCTTGTGCTCAGTCTTCTTCTCCTTCGCTTACTGAGTTCCCACATTAACAATCCCAAAAGAAATCCCCAAATCTTCAGAGATTGCTGAGTTTGAGAAGACAGTCACTTTAATGATAAATAGAGTGAAAGTAAGGCAAATCATTAGTGACATTTCATCACTTTTTACCATATGAGGCTGTTTCTTATGCATAGGGACAGTATAAATCCAAGGAAATGATCTGATAAATGCAAAGAAAGTGGAAACTGCTGCTGAAAGTAGGAATTTTTCTTTTGATACTGTCACCTGCTCTGAGCATGTCACGCCTTGGCGGGCCCACCTGAGAGGTGTACACTCACCGCTTAAACTTCAGGACACTTAAAGCTGCGCTAGTCAATATTTTTCTATCAATAATGGATCAAACGACTTTGTCTAATGTAAAAGAAGTCGCTAGTCGTGAGAAACCTGCAGAAAATGATCACTCAGCTCTGCAGCTGTCCTTCAGCTCTACGTGGCAGTTTAGCACCTTTAAGCTTGTTGTTTTGTTTTTTTTTCACTGTTTGAGTTCATTTTCACTGCAGATGTTTGACAGATGCGGCATGCAATTGTTTTTCTTGAAAACCCTCCAATAGTCGACGGTGAATAAACAATTAGCGAACAGCACTCCAGAGAAATGCTAATGCTTCTGCTCGATGTGTAAAAAGGCAACTGCTCGCTAAGACGTCGGCCATAACTACTTAAAAGGTGATAATATGCCCATGTTGTGTTTACTGGTTGCACCAAGTGTCCAAAACATCAGAGAATGCAGGTTTAAGTCCCATCATAAGTGCTCCTTTGAACCCAAATTTCCTCTTCTGAGGGCGAAGAGGTTTGTCAAGCTGCTGCTCTTCCTCACAAGGAGACTGTGTTTTGTGTTTGGCCTGACCACTTAAATCTGTCTCATTTGTTCATACAGGATTCTCCATTCTTTTTTCATCTCTCTCTCTCTCTATCGGGCTCACCTTGCTGTCAGACTATAATGCCATGTTGTACCAGTGTCACCAAGCGTTAATACCTTAGCTGTCATCACAAAATCCCACGTCTCCTGCCCCTCTCCACCCCTGTATTCATCTATATCTCCCTTCAGCTGCTCACATTAAAGGTTACTGCACCTCCATCCCTCCATCCCCTTCGATAAAGACAATGATTAGTAAAAGGTAGCCAGACAGACTGACAAACAGACAGATAGATGCTTTCCATTTACCCCGGAGATCAGCGCCGTACCACACACAGACAGGCACACAGGGGGATTATTTGGGAAAATTCCAGGGCATTTGTTCCAGAGTGGCACCGCGGGCCTCTGAACACCGGCGATTCAGCTAATGTCACTGTGTGAAAGCATCAATCTATCAACAAAACCCTACTTTGTAGGTCAAAAGGCTTTCAGCATTGCAGCAAAAGACAGAAAAAAAAAAAAAAAACACAACGGCTCCACATTTCACCAGTGAGTGAGAGAAAGAGGCCTCGAGTGAGACTGAAAAGAGAAAATTGTTACCATTACCGAGGAAAGGCAAAGAAAGTACAGAATAGAAAAAAAAATTCCCCGTGAGAAGGAATAATCAAGATGGTTATTTTTCTGCCGGATACCGCTGCTCCCTTGCATTATCAAAATTGATCGTGCCTATAATTTTACAGGGGGGGAGACACTGAGAAATAAAGAGGTACGGAAGGCCCTATTGTTGGCCCGACAGATATCAAACACTGCGATATTGTAGCAGTTAAGTGGCAATTTTGTTTGGCTGCAAGCAGATTTTTTTTTTTTTTTACCACAGTGTGATGCCATTCTGTGCCTTTTTTAACAACTTTAGCTGGCGAAGGGGTCGCATGAACCTGATGACAATCACATAAACCTTCCTTTATGTATACATGTTGCACTCGGCTGTTTATCTCAACATGAATGATTTAACCATAAGAAGGCAAGTTTACATACATGCATATCCTTTGCATTGAAATACAGTCAGATGTGGTTAATTGCTAACATGTAAGTTACTGTGTGCAAAGCAAGCGGAAGAGTGGGGAAATTTGGTGAATGATTACAAAAGAAAGGGAAATTCATAAGTGCATGGTGCTGTGATAGCACCTACCATTTATTTTGACATAACAAAGAGAAAGAAGCACAATTTTCCAGAGAAGGGACCCTGAAGGAGATATGTCAGCGACAAATCAAGAGAAATGACATCAACTAAAGAAACAAAAGCACAACCATCAGAGTTACACACGCATGAACCCACATACGAACACACACCTCTCTGCCCTCCAGAGGTACACTATCTGCAGCAGGAAGTCCCATGCAGACACTTCCTGTTGGTCCCAGGAACAATGGCTATTGTTGCAGTCCGCACCACTGATACGCCGTGACCTCACCTCCACGTCTCAGCTGACAATAAATCCTCTACCTTTAAATGGAACAAGCGATGATAGATTAACAAGGTAATGGCGCCAGAAACAGAAAAAAACAGCATCAGGTTTAAAAACGGTAAAATACGTAAGATTGAGGCAAAAATGCAAGCAGGATGAATTGTACGGTTGTTGTTCTCACGTTCTGTTTTGTGGTGTTTGTTTTTTTTTTTGAAAGTTTTCTAATTGTTCATGTTGTTTCCAATTTCGGTGTAAACTCCCGGCGCCAAACACGTGAACAGACGGGGCAGGAAGACAATGCACTCTTTGTAACTGAGCACTTACCATTGGTGGAATATAGCTCAGCACATTTACCCAAGCACTATACTTAAATGTGAGGTACTTTCACTTGAGTGATTCTATTGTTTGCAACTTTATACTGCTACTCCACTACACCTCAGAGGCAAATATTGTACTTTTTGCTTCACAGCTTTAGACAGCTTTAGTTACTGGTTACTTTTCTGAGCTTATGAGTAGTTAACATTGGAAATGGTCACAGTTTGTTCAGGTTTAGGCACCAAAACCCAAGATCTTGGGTTAAAAAAATGCTATGTTGCATACGTGATGTAACTCAAGTACCTTTTGGAACTTCAAATGGGTCAGTGTTGACTTACTGTTTCACATGGGACATGAATAGCGAGCGGCCTGAGGTGAACGTCATGTGAAAGCAGATAGAAATGCTGTCAGCCAGACTGGATCGTCAGTCAATCTCCATTTTAAGATAACATCCTATGATGGCAGAGAATTGCAGAGTGAAAGTGATGCTTACATGGAATCTAAACGCTGATGAAGTTAAAGCAAAAGTACAGTTTAAGTACATTTTTCTGATAATACTTACACACTCTCTCCTAAGTAAGGGCCTTTACTTGCCGTGGAGTAATTTCACAGAGTGGCATGAGTATTTTTACTCAACTAAAGGATCTGAATACTTCTTGCAATACTAGCACTTACGCAAAAATACTGAGCTGAAATGTTTCAAGTACCTCACATATCTAACAGGAGCTTCAGAAGAACCATCTCCAGCTGCTCCACATTCCTGCCTTCAAGAGTGAAAAGTCCACTCAGTCATTTTACACCGTGTCACACTGATGACAGACAGCATTCGACAGTTCATTTAAACAGAGTTTTAGCAGACACACAAGACTATATTAATGCTGAGGCTTGGCTGATGGGTTGACAGACTCCGACAGAGAGGCACTGACTGTATTTTGTGGAGCATTCAGCGAACAAACTTTGAATTTCTGTGTTCTTTTTGTGTATGAACTGACGGGTAAGTGCTGAATGGGCTGGATTCTTATTATGCTCTGGAGCCTGCTTCCACATCATGGCAAAGTGAAGCATCTTACAGGGGGTATGATGTGTGAAAGGTTAAATTATGTTCATGAACCTAGAGCTGCCCAGTCTTCTAATGCTGGCCACGCTACTGCTGGAGCGCTCAACAGGTAAAACGTCATGCTCCATTAGCATCTCAGCAGAAGCTGTCTTGTAAGAAGATGCAAGAGCAAATGTGGAAGTAGTAAAACTGGTACCTGGACATTATAGTGGGGGTCATGGGTCAACTCTGGGAGTCATTTACACGTGTTTCCATGAGAAACTGGCTGGACCGGAAACAAACTGCAGTTTTTACAAACACGATCATGATGAAGTGAGCAGACAAGGAGGCAAGCAGCCTCACAGAAGGAATAAACCAGACATAATACATTCACTTCCCCAGACAATCCAGGGACTCAAACTTCCATGCTGTAACATGAAATGGATAGAAAAAGTCTAGGTAACACATTGAGAGAGAGAGAGAGAGCATTGTGTTCATTAATCAGCTGATGACACAGCTCCAGTGGCCTGAGCATTGTGGGAAATAATGGAACACAACCAAGCTCCCTTACCTTATGTTTTGCATGATCCTCGAGGGTGTTCGGAAGGGTTTCCAACATTCGACGGTGCTTTTTTTTCTCTGTGACACAATGTACGTGGGTGCTTGTGTGTGTGTGTGCGCGCGTGTGTGTGTGCCTCCCTTCGTCCCCATCTGTACAGAGCAGCTGCCGTCAGGATGCTTCTGGGGAATAAACACCTCTCTCACACACGATCTGCCTTCCCCCCCCCCCACCACCTCCACCCATCCACATCTTCTTCACCTTTCCACCTCCTTCCATTTCTCCCTCTCATTCTCTTTCTCTATCTCCCCCTTTCATTATTCCATCTTGCCAGTGCAGACTCTCTCATTTGCCTCCATCTCTATATGTTTTTAAAGTCGCAATCCACAATTGTTATGCAGCACCATGTTTGGCCACTTGTCAGACTCCACGCGGCCTGCATGCCTCGTAGCGTGTACAGTGTAATTGGTGATTGGGGCATTAAACAATGTGTCAGCTGACTTTGCGTGCTCTGAAAGGTGCGCCTTGTTGTAACAAACCCACAGAGGATCATCACGTGACTCTCCAGTTCCTTTAAGATTTAAGAGCTCAGACAAGTCAAGGTTTTCAGATATACCGCGCTACATATTTGCTGCTCAGCTAAATGGCTTCCTGAGTGATTTGTACATCACTCGAAACAGCCATGAGAGCCCAACTCTATGTCTGAAACAGAGCTGTGGACATAAGTGTGTGACATTTTTATGGGCAGTATGTTTTAGGCCAAACTTCCAAAAATCCCCCAAGAATCTGAGTTCAGTCGCATGACTCCAAATATTTGTTGCTTTTAACTGTGTATGTGAAGCTCCTTGTGTGAGAATAAACACACTTTACATGATGATTTGAACGGGCTGGTTTGTCAACAGGACTGTTTTAACGTGTGAAAACATAATGTGCATGTTTGTGAGAAAAACTCTGCGTGACAGATGAAGAAGTAAATTGTGTGCGCAAGCGTGTGTGTGTGTGTGTGTGCGCATTTGTGCAGCGTGTGTTCGCATGGCTCGAGGGGTGAGTGAGTTTTATCCTACTGTCAGAGAGAATGTGTCAGATTTCGACTCCTTTGTTCCTTGTCGCCGAGTCTTGTCGTTACGTCTATCCGTGTGTGTGTGTGTTTGCCTGCCATCCCTGTCAGCTTTAGTTATTAGTCACTGGCTCTGTCGAGAGGCGCCTTTTTTTTCCAAATAGTTTTGAAGTCATAAATCCATAAGCAGACAGATGTAAGCTGGCGACCAAATACAGATATATATTAGGCATTCCCCTGGATCCAGCAAGCTGCTTGATGGGACATAAATGCAATCATATCCTTTCTCCCAAATCCCTCAGAGCTTTCACATTCTCCCTTCACCACTGCTCATAGACTATTAAGATACAGATTGCTGTATACACTGCACTCAGTTGGTTGAGATAATTCCCATGTATACCATATGTCTTTAAATTCTGATACACTGCATCTCCTCTGAAGTGTTGATAAGACACTGAAGTGGAATGCAGAGAGCATTGTGGTCCAAAGCATCGTGTGGGCTGCGGCGCTGGACCGCCTGTAAAGAAAAAGCAGAGTGAAAGAGAGAAAATGAGTGAGCACATTTTTTGAAATAGGTTATTTAGAGGAGCACATTACAGTCAAAATAGAAACGGAGGTGATTTTTTTTAATTTCTTTTAGTTGGTGGAGGTAATCCGTCAGCGTGTGAGAATGGGAAAACCCTTTGAAGTCATTATACTCCTATTACTGTAATTGAGTTTGAGAATAATACCAAATGCTTCAATAATACCAGATTATGAATTCATTATGATATGCTATAATAATGCTGGCCAGATGCTTCCATTTTGTCTGGCCGGCAAATGAATCTAATCCAAACTGGACATCTGACAATGGAGGTTTTCATAACCCCCAGATGACTTTGAACAGGTTTTTAGGTTGCATTCATTTGCAAAAAATACTAATTAAACACAGCAGAAACACAGGAAATCAAACCTGGCTGCAGCATGATGATTGCAGGTTTATTGAGGAACTGATAGAAAACATAAAAACAGGAAACAGACCAACACACTAAAATAATTTGAAGTTTATTTGCTTTTTCAAAAACAGACAAAGAGATCATCCTCAAACACTTTCCTATTAAGATAATGAAATATGCAGAACAAGCTTGATAATAATAACTCAGTAGTTTTAGTTCTACAGTGTCACTGGTATCTAGCGGCTGCTTGCAGGCGCACAGAGGTGGTTTTGGAACAGGAAGCACCGCCTTGACCCTTGCTTCCTCCATTGCGCCTTGTTTATGTTCCAACGACTTCCTGCATTTCTCTGTCATTTCTCAGGCTTGGAATAGCCCAGCCAGCGGATGGATTTATCATGATATATTTGTCTAGCAGAGCGCATATGTGTAGAAATAGCAGCGTAAGCTGAAGGGAAAGCTGCTTCCTAATAACTGGAGACTGCTGTGGTGTAATTGTAATGCTGGTTTCCAGTCACTAGAGGGTGAATAAGCCTGAGCTATGTGAGCAAGATTCAACGGAGGAGTTACAGTACATGACAGGAGGTAAGATCACTGACACGTTTCACAAAATGATCTCTTCTCTCTGTGAAATATAGTTGATATCAAAAGTTTTCTGAAATGCAGGATTTGAATTGTGCATGTTTATACTTCAGACATGAGTTTAAAATGTTGACTTGTGTACATTGGATCATTTAAAAGGAAATGTTATTACCGGTGTTATGTTATTTGCAATTTTCTCTATAGTACTTTCACAGTTTGTCTGCTGCGTCATCAAAAATTGCAGACAGTATTTATCCAACAACCTACAATTTGATTTGTTCGTTCATTTGTGTACATGTGTGTTTATGCGCCACCTTTCTGCTTGACCGCCTGCCTTTGTGTGGCAGGTACAAAACAGCCCATAAATATAAAACATAAGCATCTTTACCCTTTTAACAAGTTCGTCAATAGACATTCTGCGATGATACTGGCAGCATCTCTGCAGCGATTTATAGTTCACTTGATCACTGAGAAGTTCAAGGTGCATTTTCCTTTGAGATTAGTGAAATGATGCACTGCTGGACTGATCTGACTCGTCTTCGCTTGTCTCAAGATGCTAACACTTATCTCAAAGGAGTTTGCAGCGCAAGTTCAACTTCAATGCAGGCAAGAGCGTTTTGATCTTGAAGGAGAAATGAATATACTTGTGAGATGGATGTTTCTGTAATGAACTCATTCACTTCAGTTGCTCCGGCTATTAGCCAACGGAAGACTGATTTGCGCTTAACTCTATTTTTTTTTTTAATCTTCAGTTTTAGTATTTTTCATTTAGCGAACACAGAATAAACCTAAGTCACGTCAGTGAGATACACAGCAGATCAATATAACTCAGGATGTCTGTGAAGAGTCTTATAAGCAGTCCATTTATCCCATTTCTCAATAAATTCCTTGTATTCTCAATGTGACTCTTTCCACATCAAATATCCCCTTATCAGTGCCCAACCAGTGTTTGAGAGGGCCCGCCTTGCCCCATTTCCTGGTGGTTTCCTTCTTGGTGACTGCTAACAGACATTAACCAGATATCTGTCTTCACATTAAACATTGTTCCTTGTCGGGTTACCTTGATATAAACTACAAATGTCTTTGGTAATTCATTAGCCAGTATCTCCTTCAACTCTGCCCATACATCATCCCAGCTCTTCCAGGAGCCTTGTTGCCCCAGCAGGGTGTCATTTGGCCAGGCTCTTAAGCTTCAGGCCCCAGGGGTCTGGCACAGGCTGCCAAATCCTGAGAAGGTAGCTGTGCTAGCTACTCACAAGTAATATATGATGCTCATGTGTGTCTGTGTGTGCCTGTGCCTGTTACTGTTGTTAATAATATTAAAGACAGGCAACAAAGCTATTTTCTGGAAATCATGAGTTTCCCCATAACATTGAATTCTATACTTTTGATCTATAATGGTAATATAATTAGTGGTTATACATAATGTAATTTTTCTGTAAGGAACAAATGACATCAAACATTTTTTTTTCTCCTTGAATTTTTGAACAGATTGTGCAAGTTAAATGGCATCATAAAAAAAAACTCCACTAACTTGAAAGGAGTTCGTGGAAATGGTGAGAGACTGCTTTGTGCTCCAACAAAAGAGAGGAAATTGACAATAAGATCCTTCTCAGATAGAGCATTAAAAGTTATGCTCGTGTTACGGCTAACGCTTCCTGATCCCCATCCCTCACACACACACACACACACACACACACACACACACACACACACACACACACACACACACATTGACATTCATGCAACTGTGCGAGGGAGAGTGAGACAGCTGCACATGATCTTGATTTGGAGCAGCTTTAAACAAATTAGGGCATTTCTTATGCCCAGTTTTGAAATAAAAAGACCAGCGCTGTTTTTGGAAAAAGTCCCAAACAAACCCAAACACGGAAACTCTTACGACTAAATTGCTGTGTGAAAAAACAGATTAGTATGTCACATAAGCGCGAAAAGATGTCGTAGTGGGGGTTTTAGTAATACAGAAGTCATGAGGTCAAGTCCTCCAACGACACGCCACCCTTCGTCCCCACCCAAAAAATTTTATTAAACCATTCAGATAAATTCCTTGAATCTTTGTCTCTATTTCTCTGAGTTTCTTAGCAAAGCACAGACCCATAAAATAATGCTTGACTTTTCTAGCTCCAAACTTGATGCTTTAAGTGCTGTTTCAAAGCACTCTGCAAGTTGTCAGGAATGAAATTATCCTAAAAGTGGTCAAATTCAAATATACAGATCTGCTGATAACTTGTTTAAGTGCAAAATGATAACTGTAACTTTTTTTTTTTTTTTTTTGTCTTTTATGTTATTGTTCAACTACATGTTTGTTTATTTCTATCCAACTTCGGTAGCCATGTCTTATTGGTAACTTTGAAAAATGTTACTGTTTTAAGGTTCCTTGCATCTTGCCAGCAAAGACCAACTGAACTGAACAGTGTCAAAACATTAAAAGTACACCAAAATGCAAGGGAGTCAGACAGCAGAGAGAAGAAAAGGTGCCTAAATTACTTCACTTTATTGCAGTCTGTTGAAGACTGAACAAAGTCATAAAATCACAAAACAGGAGACACATACCTTATGATGAGCAAGAGGTGAAATAAACCCAAATGATGCATATAAATATGTTAACAGACATTCAGCAGTTCCCCACAGACCTTTTAAATATACAAAATGACTAAAACATCAGAAGTCCAACAAATCCTGCCATCTGAAATTTGTGGATGCACCTTTTTAACCCAAGGATGCAGGTGGAAGGAGGGAACTAGGAAAAGGAGTACCAACTTCCCCGATTGAGCCTGAGATAAACCGGCCTGTATGAGCGGGGCACTTCTTCAGCCTTCTCTTCCCAGAGCACCTCAGGCCATGATACAGATTCTTGTGGCTGAAATGAACTGAACTGATCTTTGGTGTGAGACATTTTGAGAATATCAGACAGGTAGACTTTCATCAGAAGTTAGGGCACATTGACAGACAATGCTCAGAGAGAGAGAGAGAGAGAGAGAGAGAGAGAGAGAGAGAGAGAGAGAGAGAGAGAGAGAGAGAGAGAGAGAGTTCCCTGAGCTACCTAACTGCTAAACGCTGAGGAGAGGAGAGTGAATTTGGAGTGACATCCCAGTTATTGCTCATGACATTTGTGCATCGTCCAGGCGCATATGCGCAGTAAAAGCTGCACCTAGGGGAGGCTGTGTGTGTGTGTGTGTGTGTGTGTGTGTGTGTGTGTGTGTGTGTGTGTGTGTGTGTGTGTACTGATGAGTTAAGCGCAGCTGAGGACAGACAGTGAATGAATAATAAAGTGTGTCAAACCTGACCTATACGGTCACTCGATTTAGACGTTACCCTGTTTGACCACCAAACTCATCTCCATCACACACACACACACTCACTCTCTCTCTCTCTCTCTCTCTCTCTCTCTCTCTCTCTCTCACACACACACACACACACACACACACACACACACACACACACACACACACACACACACACACACACACACAAATACAAAGCCTCTTGTGTGGGCTAACTTCAGAATGAGCATACGCCTTTGTTTTCTCCGGCTTTAACATACAGTAACTATTGAACTGTGAAAGTGAATTGGACAGGGATCAACCATATAATATAGTTTTGACAGCCTTTGAAGCGCATCCGCTCTACCCCCATGCTTTTGCTGATTGCCCCTGAGCCCTTTTTCGCCCCTGCACAGGCATGCCGTGGCATTTACAAGGTACAGTGGGCAGCAAAACACTCATTAGAAAACAAGTAAGCATACATGGGTGGAGAGAGAGAGGGAGAGAAGGAGGTACAGTGAGCAGAGCATAGGGTGAATCATGTCATATGGTTGAGTGAAACAGTGACGTATAGTAAATAAAAAGCTTGGTAAACAATGATCTGTATCTGGTGAGCATCATAAAGCAAACACCAACTATTCAATCAATTATCTAAGCACCTTATCTGTACACAATGCATTATCTTTAACACTAGAACACAGATTAATAAAGGAAAAACCAACAAGGTGTCTTAGTACTTTGTTGGCCCCCATGACATCAACAACAGCTTCAGTGCTCCCTCTCCAAGTCTCTGTAACTCACAAATAAGTAGGGTGAGCACTCAGCAGTTATCTTTTTGGATTTTATGAAATCAATAGCAACAGTCTACTGACACAAGTATTTGTCTCGGGTGTGTGAGCACACACTGAGGAGGGGCAGACCAACAGCATTCCTGTCTTTCAGAGGGCCGTTGTTATTGATTCAAGAAAAATGTAAGAAAAAATGTGTTAGTGGGGCTTTGCTGCTGGCTAGTAGTACCCATAAAGACTTCAAGAGATTTCACGTAAGGACAATGAGTAGCGCTTGTTCCTTGTTTTGTTGTGCATCAGGAGGGATGAAGATTATTCTTCCAAAAGATATCGCCTTGGTGAATGTTTTGATGACGGTGATGGAGAATGTTGGCTAACACTTCAGTGGCTGTTTCATGTGGTGGAGATCTGGTGACTGGTGAGTACCAGCGGCAGGCACACTGGACCTTCTTCATTGTCACATGGTTAATGTTGTGAAACGGTTGCACTTTGCTTAGGTTTAGGTCGAACTGGACCTTAGCTGTCCCCTCGTCCTCGCCGTAGGCTGTGTAAAACATGGATGACCTATTATACCGTTTTTCTGGTGAGGACAGGCTGTCATTGCTTGAATAGTACAAGTATTCATTGGCAGTTAAATTTCTGTCCAACTAAGTAACTTTAACTTATTACTCATTATACAGCCACTTTCTAGAGAATAGACACAGTTTTTCTAAATTTCAGGCAAGATTGATTTGTTTCCAAGGAGGCTGTTGAGGTCGGCTTGAGTTAGAAAGCTACAGGATAAGGGATTAGATTTCTGCCATCATCTCCACAATAATCTGCCAATATGGAGCCCAGCAGGTATTGGAGTTCATGTTTTAATAACCTGTCCACCTATTTTGTATTTGGGTTGCTTCTGAGTTATGCAACCTTTTTGTACTCCAGTTAAAGCACTGCTTGAAGCCAGTCAGTGACTTTCTGCACCTCTCATTTATTCAGGTTATGAGCTCTTACTGAATGATTTCCAGACAAGTGATTAAAAAGTTGTGTAAACATAATTGCCTTCATTAAAAACGTGAGGGTAAATCTATGTATAATCTGAGGCTTGTTCTTTTTGAGGCGCAGCATTAGGTAAACCAATGAGTGAGCTAGGAGGGAACCGTACAGACCAATGGAGAAGCAGAGGGCGGGCACTGTAACGTGCGCAGAGCTAGCGCGTCATTCGTAGGACAAGGTAGTTGCGCACATTCTGTACGGCCGTGTTTACAGGCGGGTAAGTCAAAACACAAAGCTAATATGTTTACATGCTGGCGCATATGTTTTGAAAACAGTTAAAGTATCAACTTTTCTGACCTCTGCTTTGACAGTAAGTTTACAGTGAGGAAACACAATTTTAGCGTCACTCAAACGCCTTTTACGTGTCACGTTAAGCCGCTGAAAAGTGACCGTTAACGTTACTAAGTGAAAAGGGGACAAAAGTTAAAGCATAACGTTTTGTAACGCTATATATGTCGAGACTGCAAATTATGAAGGCTAACCGTGTTTTACCAGTCACTTCCAATGAGATATCATTTGTTTATCAATAAATGAAAATACAAACTGTAAGTTAGCAATGTCAAGTTGTCTGAAGGCAGCGTCCTCGGCTAGCTAGCAGAAAAACATGAGGTTAGCAAAAAAGAGTCATGCTAGCTATTGCATGGGACAGATGGGAATGCTAATACCATGTAGTGTCTTTATGTACCATGAATGTATTTTTTTAGTCTATTTCGTGGAACAGACTGTAAAAACAACATTAACATATTATCCTCTTATAAAAATAAGTGTGTTAGTAAAGAGTTGCCTCTTGTGTTAGCCACAGTGTTAGCATTACTTGAGTGTCATGTTTCTGGCTGCCTGGTGAACCTAAGTTGTTAATACAAAATTTTGATTAGAGTTTGTGTTAGATCACTAGCTACAAGGTAACAGCTGCAATAGCCCATTTGTTTGCTAACCTGCCTGTCACTCAGTTGAGCATTGTGGGACTCTGGCTTGCTCAAGCAGCTGAGTGAAATGGATAGCAAAGCCTTGGGTGCAGTTGATATGCATAACAGCTCTTGATACTGACACATTAAAAGTATACATCATGACAGTCTGCAGCTGCATCTCGCTTCAGGCCACATCTGCCTACTATATTTTCAATCCTGTTTGCATTATTAGCTCTGACCAATATGGCTGCGCAACTGTATTCTAATAACCGCAGAGCCTCTGGGACCACTGCAGACTGCAATCGTTAATTCTTGGGATGCTCATAAATTCTCTTCATTATGATATATTATAAAGAGCATGTGTTGGTGTAGCTTTTTGGTCTACTGTGTGGTAGAAGTTGACAACTGTTTTGAGCTGCTCTGTGGTGCTGGCTGGCCTGCTGTGCCATTGGTGGCTGTTCTGCCTCTGTGGCGGTGCTCGTTCTGGAGAGTAAACAAATTGACGTCCCCTTCTCTTGGTGCCTCAGCTTTGTGTAATTTGCCCAAACCTTGGTGTGTGTGTGTGTGTGTTTGTGTGTGTGTGCATGCATGTGTGTGTAATGTGAAGTGAAGTGAAGAGAGAGAGCGGCAAAGAGGTGGAGTGGCGAGGGAGAGACAGAGAAGTGACACAAATCAATGTGAGCACCCAAACCACCATCACCAGCAGCAGCAGCAGCCTCCCCGACCTCCATCACCTCTCTGCCTTTCCCTGGGAGAGACGGATAGAGACAGAGTCACAGGAAAGACAGTCTCCTTCGCCACACGGCATCCGGTAAGTTGTAACAGAGATAGAATTAGATCCCACCATATGCAAGTTGCAGAAGCGATGGCAGTAAGGGTGCGTTGGCAGTGTGACTCGTCTCTCCAAGGCGCAGAGCGCACAGAGCAGGGCAGACGTGGCTGGTACCTTTTTCTGCTTTTCCCCGTGCACCATCTCCTCTCTGCCTCTGTCACTGCTGCTGCTACTGCAGGAAAGAGAGAGCGGGGGAGAGAGAGAGAGAAGAAGCGAGAGCTCAGAACAGGACAGTGAGAGAGCTGTTGCCGGTCCTCCTCTATCCATATGTTTTAAAGCCTGCTGGGGATTAGGGATTGGATCGAGGGAAGCTTTTTTCCGCCAATCACTACCCTGCCTCCCGGAAAGCAAGAGAAAGCTGGTGGATGAGTAGAGGAGAGAGAGGGAAAGATAGTAGAGAGGTAGTTGTCTGAGACATGACATGAATTTTGCTTTAATAGTAATAAAAGAACTTTGTTTGTGGTATTCATTGCTGTTGCTTAAGTATTCATACATGCAATTAACTGTGTCCTTGGGATCTATCAGTGAGTTTAAGACACTGCTTATGCATTTATTAAAGGATGGTTAAGTAGAAGTAATGCTATAGTGTGATTGTCTCACATATACTGTGCATTCAGATCTACCCTTCCCAACACTTGACCATATTTATTACCTTTGGAAACGTTGGAGTCTTGATTAGCATTTAAAATGAAGTTCTGAAGTTTGAATGAGGATTAGTCAAACATGAAGTGTTGAAGATATTCAGTAGGACTGTGCACTTTACATTCCTGCCAGTGATTTTTTTGTAAGATAGATTTCTCATCTTCCAGCAAGCCACAGTTTTCCATTCCCTCAATCAACAAATCTTATTGTTTGCTTTTGCTGTTATGTCGGTCTAAATTTTGTGTTCTGTACAAAATGAATTCCTTGGCAGTCCTTGAATTCAGCTTTTATTGTACTATCACTACAATTGTTGCTTTGTTAAGCTGTGACAAAATGGCATACATACAGTCCTCTCACAAAACACAGTCGTTTTTTCTTTTTATCTAGTTATTCTACCATGAAACCCAGGTAATGTTTTTGGTACTTTTTTAAACTCTTCAGAATCTGAGCTGACTTGAAAGTTGTCGTTATTTGGTTTGGATAGTAATCTTTTTTTTGTTCAGTAGCATGAATCTCCTCAGCAAAGTGACTGAAGGGATGCAACTTTGATGGGCATACAGAGCATGTATTTAAGGCTGTTAAAACCCATGTAAGTGGGCTGTAAAGTATTTCCTGAGCTTTCATCTGGCATCACCATCATGTCAAAATATCAACCTGCCCTGTTCTTTAGTTTATGACCAGATACCTGCAAAACTCCCATCAGCTTCGCCTGTACTTTGTGTTGACTGCTGGTTGGTAAACGTTAAGACAAAATGGTGAACATGGTACCATTACACTTGCTTATCAGCAGCATGCTAGCATTGTCATTGTGAGCACATTGGCGCCCTGAAATTAGCATTTAGCTCAAACCACCGCCTAAGCACAGCCGCACAGAGACGTTATTGAGTTATAAGTAGGCTTTTTGTGTACTGCATAATATGGCCGTGAAAACACACAAGGTATAATCAACCTTTAAAATATAATTCATTATACGTGTTCATCTTTCATCTACATTTTAATGAAAGTGAAACACACTCACATCAGTCATACTTTTGTAGTATAGAGAAGATGTGTATATATTCATATCAGCCTTCAGTGCAGGATACATTTTTGAGGAAAAGTTTCATATTTTCTTCACATATGTTGTCATGAAATAGTCATCCAGTACACAGTCTTTCTGTATGTGTATGTGCCAGACTCTCGTCTCCTGCCGTTTCCTTTCTAACAAGCCTTACATGTCTCAGCTTCCTGCCAGCTAATGCCTGCCTTTATGGCTTGAGCGCAGTGTGTGTAAGTGTGTGCCTGTGTGACTTTGGCTGCGGGAACTTCCTTGAGCTGTGTGTCTTTCTCATTAAGAGTTTAGAGACAGACTTTTCTCTCCTTGCTCATCTGCATTTGAGGAATTGTAGAAGCCTGCCACTGTAAAAGTTGAAGCTGTTCAAGGCTGAAGAGATTTCACCGTAAAACTGTTGTGTTGGTGCAGAAAGTCTTCTCCTGTGTGATTGTAATCTGCTTTTCACTGCTAAAGCAAACTACTGAACCGTTTCTTTTATTGAGCGGTGCTGTCTTAGACCATTAGTAAGGGCTGAACAGACCTACAGAAAATTATTGAGGGAAAATAATTTTTCTCCATTAGAGAGATCTGCCTGTAATTTACACAGTATATAACAAATGGGAAAGATCAAGTAACTTAACTTTGATCTTTGACTGGGGGTGTGTGTGATCAGTCGACTAGCTAGTTTTTATTATTTTATCAATCTGTACATTTAAATTACAGAATAACTCAGTTCTGTTATTCAGTAATTACTGTTTTTAACCTAAATCTGTTAAAGTCTGACATGTTTTATTCCCATTTTAATTCTCATTTCTGCTTGAACTAAAATGATCCTTCTGTTTAACAACAAAGTCTGTCTCTGTAGGGATCCTTTCCATAATGATGTCAGACATAGAATAACAATCTGAGTGGTAAGATCAAACAGCTTTAGTGGATATAAAGTGACGGGCGCAATTGTCCCCAAGGATTGTGTTGCTGCCGGCTGCAGTGCTCTCGTTTAATACTGGACAATCTGTGTCCCCATTTGTCACTTACACACAAAAACATGGGTGAGAAGGTCTGTAAACTTAGGTGATATTTGACTGTAATTTCTCCCATTTGTCTGGGAAATTGAAAAAAATCCTGGCACCCTGATGTATGGTGCTATACATTTCAGCAGCATTTAAAGTGTGATTTGGTTATTGAAGAATGGTTTAAAATGGCTCTTGTAATATATGCATTATTTTTTTGGGCAAGATTAGAATGTGCTCAATTTTGGCTGTTTTCTGACTATTTTCTTACTTTTAAACTTCAGTTTAAAGGTCAGGGAAGTGAGTCGTCGTGAAGATCCTTATATCTGACATATTGCACTTATAGCTATGGATTATCTGACCTCTTCATTTCTGAGCTATTCAGTATGCAGACTCCTCCAACCTCTGTCCTCAAGTTATTGGAAGAGCCACTTGCAGTCTGTGCTGAGTCTTACTGTATCTGCACTGAATGTGAAGCGTGACTGCTATTTACAGTCATTCAGTTGCTACTGCTTGGCAGCGGTGGATCTTGTTATCAGGCTGTAGGATCAGGGATTGGTTTCCGCTCCATTTTGGACAGTTGAAAACTCAAACATGTACTGTACATAGACACAGTATGTGCTTGAGTGTGTTAGTGTGAGTTGTAGTCAGTGTGCACAACTCCTGAGGCCCACAGAGCGAGACACATTGTTAGATGCAGTTAAGAGTCAGACAGAGAAAGACATCTGTCAGTCCCTGAATCGTATTTTCCCAATGCGACTGATGAGGTGCTCTCTCTCTCTCTCTCTCTGTCTCTGTCTCTCTCTCTCTCTCTCACACACACACACGTATACACACATATACTCAGGGAGGGCTCAGGTGAGAAAGCCGTGTGTGTTTGAGTGTCAGTGCTTTAACGGGGTGTTGATCTCGTACAAGACAGGAAGCAGTAAACAATTCCCCCAACATGTGGCGGATTGCTGGGGCATATCCCTCACTTCTCTCTCTATTGGAGTATGTTTGCATGACTTGGCGTGGCGTAATGAAATATCACAGCCGAGTGAAAATTGGAGCAGTTCGTCAGTATCGCAGATATGTTAGTACACTTGAAACAGAGTTTATTTTGGTGAAAGAAATTGTGAAATAAACAACGATCAAAAAAACACTTACTGAATGTTTTAATAGGCTTACAAAATCAGCCTGCAAAACAATTGAGAAGTGGATGTTTTCGTCACTTATGCTTAATCCGACATGACCTCTCTGAAATAAACTGCGCATTAAGAACACAGTTTATCAAGGGTTGTCCAGATCTCTAGATCTCTGAGGGGGAGGACGGGGCGATAATTCAGTCTTAATCGTCTCTTGACTCTTAATGGACTTGTTTTATGACGATACTGTCATATCGTGTTATTATTTTACTAATTCCTGGAGCAGTGCGATCTGTTCATATGCCAGTTTGTCTTCATTTTGCAAAAATCAAAGAAAGCCTGCACACTAAAAGCTCCTGCTGTAAAAACTTCTCTTTGTTAATGCTGAGATTTCCCACACCATTACATATATCAGTTCTAGAAAACTATTACAAATAACATGCTTGCAGTTTCTTTTGAAGCTGAGAATGGCTTTGCTTGCAATTATTTTTTAATGATCATGACTTAATATATCTCGTCTCAAGAAAACAAAGAGAAAGCAAGATAATTTACCAGCAGATAGAAGAATGGAATAGAAAAACAGAGCTCACTTTCTCGTCTCAGCACACCTAGCCTGTTAATGTGGAGCGGAAGTGCTTGTTGGATTGCTCCAAAGTACTTTTAGTGATCAGAAACTCCGCACAGTGCCTTAACTAGCTAACTAAACTTGATGGTGTGAGTAGAGACGGTATCCTGTTTTCAGTGTCATGACATTAGATGATTTTTGTCGACATTGTTGTGATAGGCTTGATAGTGAGTTGCGCCACCTTTTATTTAATCCACCTCTCATTAGTAAAGAGATTGCTTTAAAGTTGGATTCATCTCATCAATGTACTTGATAAAAGCTGAGGAGTCTCCTTGTCTTTCTCTCCTTTGTAGTCTGTATCCCCATTTTGTTCTTTCTCTTTCTCTATCCATCTATCTAATGATCTATCGCTTGCTCTTTCTCAGAGTCTCTCTGCAGACTTTGGATGAGGCTGAGGAGTGCGCTGCCAAGACATATGAATTATTAGACTAATGGGCTTAAGTGGCTTGTCCCTACATTGTCTCCCTCTAGCACACAGTCATGCAGAGGCTTAGGAGAATACACAAAGCAAGAATAAAAAATGAGAATGAAACCAAAACACCAGCCCCCCTCCTCTCTGTTGTCTTTTTTTTATTTTTGAGGTCAGGATTAAAATTCATCAGAGGGAACCGTTAACCCCCCCCCCCAACCTCCTCCTGTGTCTCCTCTGTTGTGTAAGCGCGAAGTGATCCATTGTTATTAAATTGAGAGATGTGCGGTGTGCTTTCATTCCCCATGGAGGCTTTTAGTAAGTGAGCTGTTACAATATTTGACTTTAAAAGACGGCAAATCTCCTTAAAAATAGAGAATGAAACTGGGACAGGAGAACTGCAGTATATGTTGCAGGATGAGACACTGGTTGGGATGCCTGGTTGAAGGAGAAAAGGAGAGGAGGGGAGACCAGTCAGGAGAAAAGGAGAAAAGAGTGTGACATAACACTGAAGTCTCCATGAGCTTAGTAGGAGCTTTAGTCTTTGCTAGTTAGTGCTTTGAGTTGTCATTTAATGGCATGATGAGGGGGGTCCTAGGGAGAAAGAAAGCATTAGGGTGTGTGTTTTTGACCTCAAACTTTAAGTTAAGTCATCCTTTAAGATTATTTTCTCAAGTTGTGTTCACAGGTGACTATATAATGTCTAACATGTATGGAAGTTCTGTCTAACAATATCGATGTCTTGACAGTGTGTAAGCACCAGTCATACATCACTTTTATCTCACATAAACATGGTTTGCATTCAGTTAGCCCCCGGGATTGCAACTCAGTTGGGGCTGTCCTATAAATAAAACCATTGTTGAATGAATGAACGTGAATGAATGAATTGTTGACCTAATGCAGCAAACTATTCATAGGCCTTTCCTGTTTGCAGGTTGAAAGGCTGTGGGGTTGAGCATGAAACTTCCGTCACCCATTCCACATAGCAAACCACCAGCAGTCGACCTTTACGTACCTTTTCTCATCCACTCAGATCTTCATCTCCCTCCTCACGCTCCTGGAGTTCTGGAGAAAATTTGTTCTGAGTTTTAGCTCTATGTCAAGCAATATGTTCTGTCATGGTTCGTTCTTTATTTTGACAGATCACAAACTTCGATATCCGTGAGAGCACGGGCTGGATGGCGAGTAGTCTGCGGGCGTGCTGTGCTGTGCCTCACCTGTAAATTTTCCTGCAGTTTATCCTCTAGCTTCACGGGAATCTGACCTGTCACAGTTTTTGGTGTCAAGCAGGAAAGAAGCCAAGTGACTGCTGCCTCATGATTTCACAGCTCTCATTATTTTCAATTTTTGAGAAGAGACTTTTTGTCTATCTATCTGCTTGAGCTTCACGATATTAAAGGGTCAGCACAATTAGTTAACATTCCAGTGGAAATCTTCGGCCCTTTTTCCCCTTTTTTCAATGTAACAGACCATTTTTACACACATGCACACACTATGGAACCTTGTACACAATCGGTGGGTCAAGCAGTTCCGCCCTTAAAAACAAACAAACAAAAAATCCCCCCAAAATAAAAAAATAACAAAACAAGAACCGACAAAAAGAAGTACACCCCTTGAGGCCTTCCTAATGAACCGAAGTCCAAGTCGGACAGACGCAGCCTATTTCCAAACTTTTTTTTTCCTCCTTTTCCTTTGTGCATCAAACTCTTCAAAAAAACATAACAAGCTTCTTTCATGGATCAAACGAGAACGGCAGTGCTCATTGTGCCAAAGTGGGATTAAAAAAAAGGAGAGAGAGAGAGAGAGAGATACCTTATTATTGTTATCAAAGTAAAGCCAGCTCTTTTCCTGCTGCTCTTATGGGACCTCCCTGACTCTCTCTGCTCATAGACCCAGGGGGAATCTAAACATGACCCGCATACCCCCCCCATCACTCACACACACACACACACACACACACTCACACACACACACACACACACACACGGGCTTGTCTTGGTGCACGTCGTTTCGTTTTGTGAAATTAGTCCATTCTCTCTGACCCTGTCTTTTCATCAAGCGCGGTGGTGCATATTTTAGTCCCTTTCCTGCGCTTGTTTTACTAATTGGTGGCTATACTTTGCCCAACACTGATATCCTTTGATCATCTCAGATCATTACGTTTACCTCATTAATTTGCTCAATGTGATTTTTCTCCCCCCAAAAAATGTAAGGGTCTGTGCAAAATTGGATTAATAATAGATCATATGAGCCAAGAGAAAGTGTAATTCCTTTGTGATTTCTCCTCTACTTCTCTCACTCTTTCTCCTTCTTTCCTTCTCTGATTATTTTGTCTCATTGTCCCGCAGAAGGCGAGCCAGCTTTAAAGGAAAAGGTCAATATTTTGGGAAGTAGGCTGAGATGAATCTGCAGAAGCTGGAGTTCAGACGCCAGGATGCGTTTAGCCTAGCTTAGCTGTGGAGACAGGTAGACCAGTTTCACACCTACTGACACCTCTTTTCTTTTGTTCATGTTTCTTGTTTGTTTAATGCTAAGATCAGGCTACACACCATCAGCCTGATAATTACCTGACAGATGTTGGGTAACTGGAAGAAAAATGAACTTTTGATCCTACTTTGCCCCGTCTCGCTTAGTTTGCTAACTTCGGCATGTTCCATGACGTTGACCTGTAAGAACATAAAGTGTGTCTCCGCACACAGCTGTGAACATGAAGTGAAAGAGGAACAATGTTTTATTTAATTTCAGTGACCCTGTACCCATTCATCAGTCTTGAGGCGGGAGGATTATACTGAATAATCACACCTGTGTGTGTGTCACGTCACCTACAGTACTGAGCGTGACTAGAGAGGAAAAAGACAAACCGCTGTTAAAATGAATGACTCCCGCTCGGCTTTCATCTACAAAAACAATGATTACACTTGGAAACTTTTGCTGTTAGTGTTGTCAGCTGGAGCAGTAAAGTGGGCCTTTTGGTGTAGTCCGCCATGTCTATCTGCCAAGCCACGGCAAGATGTTACAACTCTAGTGACCATCTTAAAGTACAAAAATATTGTGTACTCTGATCTTGGCCTTAAAAAAAATGACTATTTGTGTGTAGGAGTTATTTCTTGAGGACTTTATCCATCCAACTATATACCACATTTCAGTTAGTTTGTTAGTTAGTTAGTTAGGCTAGCTGTTTCCCCAGTCTACATGCTAAGCTCAGCTAAACACATCCTGACTGCAGCTCTGTTCACCATACATAGATATGAGGTTGAAAAAAGAGTGTAAAACAAGCGTTCCCACAATGTTGAAATATTCCATTGAAGTTCAGTACACAGGCTTGTCGTACACACACATTCAAACTCACAGACATGAAAACACATGCACACACACACAGCAGGTGCAAACATCCTCTTTTACACCATTTTCCTACTTCTTGCTGCACGCAGAGTTGGTTCTATGTGTTCAAACATACATTAAACATTAGAGAGAAACGCTGTGATTCATCCAACCTGCATCAAGTCTTCAATCATACTCGCTCACACTCACCAGCTGAAATTCTAAAGACCGTCAGTACTTCCTGTATCACGCTGTCTCCTGTATTTCATCCCCCTTTCAGCATCAATATCTCCTCCACAGATATCTTCCCTCACAATAGGCTGTTGTCTGCGCTTTGTTGTTGACAGCTTCATTGTCAATCCACGCAACTCCAAATTGTGTCGCACATAAAGACGTGTATCTCCCTCTTCCTTTCTCTTTCCTCTCCCTGTTCTCTTTGGAGCAGATTACATCTCGGATCACTCTGTCTGCAGGCGTTGTTCGGCATTGTGATGCGTCTCTCTCTTGTTGTCACGTTGAGCTCTGCACCCTCCTATTATCATATAGATAAGTGAATGTTTTGTTGCGGCCAGACGGGAGAGCGCGGCTCTAATGTAGTGCATTGTGTACGTTGTTAAAATTGGCCCCTGTCGCCTCTGCCATTCAAGCAGCCCGCTCCTCTGTCCTGGTTGTAAACACAATCACTGAAGATTGTGAGTTTTATGAGCGTTGTGTCTGAGAAAAAGATGACACATGTTTGTGTGTTCTCTCAGTCACTTGGTTTTGAGATGGGAAGTGGGCCAGTTTGCGAGTGTGTACAGCACATGTGTGTATCTTTACGTGTGTACAGCCTGGAGTGGGTGTGTGGATGTGTGTGTGTGTACTATATTGTGGATGTCATTTCAAGATGAAGACAAAGGAAAAGTATTTGTACTGGTTTTAATATGATTACGTTGCACATGACATTCAAGATTCTCAGCAATGTATGTCATTGCATGCTTCATTTACAAATTGTGTGTTTGTATCTGCAAGAGAACAGGAGAAGTTCTTTGACAATGATAGTGAGTTTAGACAAGAGGAAAATCCTGTACAGCTCGGATCAAACAGCCTTCAGGTGCCACTTCTGTAGTCTGTGTGTGGGTATTTCTGTGTTTGTGTGTGTCTGTGAGTGTGTGTGTTTATGCGTATGTGTGTGTATGGTGGTGTATGCGAGACAGAAATAAGAACACACTAACTCTTAAATCCTCCTTCTTCCCAGGGCGTGCACACACACACACAGCCACACTCCTGAAAGCCAAATATTGACTGTAGCACCCAGAGCCTAAATTCACTGGTTAAACTGGACGATATCTCTTTGCTGGGCGAGTTAAGCCCAGTCCTGTCCTGTCCTGTCCTGTCCTGTCCTGTCCTGTCCTGTCCTGTCCAGTCCAGTGTAGTTCAGACTCGTCCACTCACTCTGATCTAGCTGGGCTCAGTTGACTTCTGTCAGTTTTAGCAGAACAGTGTGAACTCAACCAGAGGAGCTGCAGGCTGTGATATGATGACTCAGAGATGGAAGGAGACAATCTGTTCCCTTTTCAGCCCCAGGTGTGTGTGTGTGTGTGTGTGTGTGTGTGTGTGTGTGTGTGTGTGTGTGTGTGTACATGACACATGCAGTGTGTATATTAATGCAAATGCTCCTCAAAGATTGAATGTACTGATAGTGACAAAAGTCAAACCAGAAGTTGTGATTTATTTATATTGTTATGTTATTGACATTTTTGAATTTGTGATGTATGCAGACGGAATGGTGTCTGCTGAATTTCATTACCACAATTTCTCATATCTTCCTAAGTTTTGGAGGTTGAATAAAACAAGTCTCTTCAACACACAGTTAAATTTAAAGCCCATGGGGTGTCTGCACAACACCAGAATGGCCGAAGTTAAGAGAACTTTCTAAGACACATTCCTGAAAGAAATGTTAGCCGCCTCTGGTTTGGAGGATTCTGTTCCTCAATTAAAGGTTCAGCATCAGCTGAGTATAGTTAATATAGGCTAGGTGTCACTGCAGAGTGGTTACTACAAAAACATAACTGTTATTACCTCTCAGAATAGTAGTTGTCATTGTTAATGGTGGAGTCAGCCATTCCTGTGGATGAGGATTTCCCAGGAAATGCATTTATCTGGCATCACAGATAAATGCAGTTTATTTAACTGTTGTTCCTCAGAAATGTTTCTGCAAATGTGTCACTTTAAGATTTCAGCTTATCTTTAAAAAAGAATTATTTTGTATTGTAATGTATTGTGGTGTGCATTGTTCCATATGCCAGTGCCAAAGATGAATTTCCACTTTATATACGTTTAATGGACAATAAATGAATCTGAATCTGTGCAGACTTTTAAGTGTGCTACTACTGCCTCCCCACTTCTGTGAGGGCCACTCCAGCTCCGTTGAGTCATTCTTGGACAAGGTGTTTTCTTTTAAACCTGAATGCTGGAGACACGTTTGATTTGGGTTACATGGAGTCCAGAGTTCACTCTGTGAGTGCTTTCACTGTTTTCTGCAATTTATGGAGAAAATGTCTCATATGTATTTTTCTTTCTTCTTCTCTACTATGTAAAAAAGCAAAGACAATTAAAAGCCAGTTGACTGCACTCTGCTTTTGAAGACAAAAAAGATTTAAAGACTTAAAGTTGACATAACGATGTCCCCTGTAGAAAGACAGAATAACGGAACAGTTAGGGGCTGTTTAACTCTGCCATATGTTCAACAGAACAGGCGATTTCTTTGAATTGTTATGCACGTGTAAATTTGAGTGTGTGTGTGTGTGTGTGTTTTCTTGTTTGTCATCTCCACCTGTTATCTCCTCGCATACTTGTGCTGTCTTTTTACTGTATGCTCAGATTGTTAATGGGCATCCCTAATAGTGGGTCACAAAATACAATGTGTGTGCGCTTCCATGTTAAACGTGTGTGTCTGAAGCGGTGCATGTGCCAGACTGAGCACCACTTCCCTCTGATCCAACACCACCACCACCTCTCACACACACACACAAACACACGCACACACACACACACACACACACACACACACACACACACACACACACACACACACACACACACACTCTTCCTCCCTCCTCCATGCGTTCTTTTACTTTCAACATCCTTCCCTTTCTTATGGAAAAGAGCCAATTAGACTTGTGTCTGTTTGTTTTAAACAAAATGGCTTTTAATTAGCGCGATCAAAAAGGCTTCTTTCTGCAGGCCCCAGGATCCACTTTGTAGTTCCCCCTCCAGATCGCACATGGGTTTGATGCCACCTGATAGGACGCCAAGACAATCAGAACACTTTTATAATGAATACACACACGCACACATTACACTTTGTCTCCATCTATCGCTTGTTCTCTCTTAAAGTCTTTTGGTCTTTTGTTGTATTGTTATCACATTTCTTTCTGTTGCCCACATCCTCTTAAGTCTTCCTGTGTTGCCCCTTTCTTCTCTTTTGTTCTTTCTGTCTCTGATGTGTGTTGTTTTAATGACACGGCCCAGCATGGCCCACTGCTGGACATGAACATGTCCTCTGTCTTCCACTTTTACTGCATTCACTTTTCAAATTGCCAGTCAGCTTGTTTAATGACACTTGATTTGGATACCGAGATGCAACCTTTATCCCATGCTGCTATGATCTGCCGGTGATGTTTTTGGAGGAAGTATAGTTTTCCCAATTGTCATCTCATATAAAAGGCAATCAGAGTGCTCTAATAATCTTTAACAGTTCTGCTTCTGTGGCACAGCAAAGTTCTCGTAAGTCTCTGATTGCTCTGCATGCAGATATGGCTCAAACTTGTCTCTGTGAGCATGTTAGCATGCTGACTAGCATGGCTGTAGGCTCCTGGTCTTGTTTTATTGGCTCAGGGTGGATTTATTGTGGTAAATGCTACAGAATTGTAGCTGTGTCAAGCTAAAACTTCAGCAAAGGGGATTTCTGAATACAAGTTCTTCCAGACTTTGTACCTGTGGTTATACATGCTTTGGTTATTTTGCCAGATGCTGTCACACTGACAGAAACACTGCATATCTATGTGTGTGTTTGTCTCTTTCTTTGTCTGAGTGTCAGGTGATGTCCGCCGTATTGTCGGTCCATTGCTGACAGTTGCTGCAGGGAGTAAACATGTGACCCAATCAGCTCATCATTGCTCAGCTCACCATGGCTCCTAATTGACGTGTGTGTGCGCGTGTGCACACGCGTGTGTGTATGTGTCGGAGCTGAAATAGGTTCAACTGACAGCTGTCAGGTTGCTCGACTCAATCACGATCTTCTCTGTCTTGCTTTCTTCACATTTTCTGACATGCACACACACACATACACAATGAAATGACAAAGATACAATATTCAGTGATGTGGAGACCTTTTGGCAAAATGTTCATGTACCTTGTGTAATGGATTAAGAATTGATATTATGCTTCAAAGTATGACGTTTATTAATCTATTGGTTACCATTGGTAGGCAAAGATTGCAAAACTAGCAATTTTCAATATTTTTCATGGGTACTGGCTATCCATGACCTCCATAAAACCTATGTTGTTATAAAATGCTGTTGATCTTAAAGAGCAACTAGCTGGAAGTCTCAGATCGGGTGTGGTTGTTGTTGTTTGGTCAGAAGAATGTTGTATTTCACCTGTAATTATACACAACAGTGATGCCATGGTGTACTGACACACCCTGGGCTACGCATGTGCGTCACTGCAGGGTGAGAAGTGAAAGCACTGGAAGTCAACAAAAGCAACATCTGCTGTTGCTCATAAGTTGATGTATAAATTCAGACTTGATTCAACAAAGAACATGAATGATTTGATATAAAACATGCTCGATTTGACAAACACCATTACTGTCATCATAACAGGAAGTCCTGAAGACCAGCTGGCTTTGTTTTAATACCACTTGTCCGTCCACTTATCCTGTTTGCTAGTGAAACATGTCACAATCCATATTCTTCAGATATTTTTACAATCTAGCCATAATATTGTCATCCTAATTGTCCATACTGTATTTTACTATGTTGATTTAATCTGTCTGTCCGTCTTGGAAGAGGGATCCCTCCTCTCTGCTGCTCTTGACCTCACTTGATATCACATGGTCTGATGAGACATGTGCATCATTTCAAGTCCTAATAATAGAGTCTTTTAGAAGAGAGAGGTACTTTGTCTTCACAGTGCAAATGAATTAGCCATTTTTTTTTTATTACAGCGTAACTTTTCAACAACATAAGTGACCATATGTGATCAGTATAAAAAATGCTAACTTTACATAAAAAGTCTACAGCTGGCAGGGGGCTTAAAGTCAAAATGTAATATAAAATATGTGCAGCGTTATGAATCAGCTGTATGACTGGCTTGACAAGTTTGACAATAACATACAAAGTTTTCTATGCCAACAAGGAAGCAACTGTAACTATATTATTTTTCCTGGCGCTGTGACATGATATCTCTCCAACATTACAGTATGTTTCCTTGTGTGGTGACTCCTAAAGCCCACAGTGAGAGGAGGGAGCTGTGTCAGTGCGGTATGAGTAGGCATTCAGAGCTGAGCAGTCACAGTTTATGGATGATTCCCTAGACAAATGCCTGAGCACTATCCTGGCTTTAATGGCTGCACAGGCCTGATTTATTATATGAGTTAACCCTGACCCTAGTCTACCTCAAAGCATCACCTTCACCACTGTGTGTGCCTGTGCACACTCACTTACACGCGCACACACACACACACACACACACACACACACACACACACACACACACACACACACACACACACACACACACACACACACACTCTCATGCACAAGATTACAGCCCTGTGCACGTGTCAGAGCCTGATAAATGTACAGAAACAAAGTACGATAGGGACCAATAACAAGACAATACAGATGATATGTCAGCTTATGTCTGAGATATATCAGCGTGCGTTCGTGTGTGTGTGTGTGTGTGTGTGAGCTAGCTAGCCGCGCAGTCTCTTTATACTACAGTTACAACCTTATTGTTGATATGAGTAGCACTTAACGTAGACCCCATTTGCCTGTAACCTTCCCTCTCTTTACTTTCCTACAGCTCTCTGTCTCTACTCTGTCACAGTGAGTACTTGCCTTTGTGTGTGTATGTGTGTGTGTGTGTGTATGCATGTGTTTTAGCACTCTTAGCACAGAGCCCCCTGGTTTCCCTTCATTTCCATATAATTAGATTGTGTGTGAAAGGCTACTTCCAGTGCATTGATTAAGTGTCAGAGGAGAGGAGAGGAGAGGAGACAAGCATCTCTGGGCAGAAGAGGGACAGGAGGGGTTATGGCACTACAATGACCTGTCTCTCTCTCACACACACACACACATACACACACACTTTCACTTCTCTGTGCACGCTTACAAAGCCCATCCTCTCCTGTCCCCGTTATACATTGTGATGTCTTAGCTACTGAGAAAGGCACCAACAAAAGGATATGAAAGTGTGTTTGTAATAATGACCCATATTGTGTACAGTATGACATTGCCCCTGTTTGCTTTCTTTCTCCTTTTTGTTTTGTGTGACAGAATTGGAGCAGACAGTCTTAGCCTTGCATTTTCTCGGACTATCCCCCGGTTGTCTCAGTCTGAATTTATGTTTTTCTGTGGCTGAGTCTGACTTGCGTGTTATACGACCGTCCGCAAGCCTGCCCTATATAAGGACAAAACTACTGGACTGGGCTGAGCTGAGCTGTGCTGGGCTAATGGATTGCAGTCTTTCCACGACTGCGTGTCTACTGTACCTCAAGTCAGGGGACTAGAGAGAAAATCCTTCCTATATCTCTTGCTTGTTCATGGTTTTCTTTTTCTTTTCTTGCTTATCTTTCTTATTTGATCATTTTAGACTGACAGAACTGGTTCAGTCAGTCTGTTGGTCTGTACTGCTTTGGCTGAACTCCTCAAACCTTAGGAATTGAAGGTTATTGCCTTAAGTCACTGTAGAGTGACAAAACTCATGAGAAATGTCAGAGATGTGCTTTGTAGAACTGTTTCCACTGGAGGTTGAGGACTCATGGTGCAGCTGCTGTTGAATTAAACACAAAGGACTGAGGTCATTTCAGGTAAATCACGGTTCTGTTGATGCCAATTTGCAACGGTTTCCACACATGTTCAGCGCTGCCATGCTTTTTAGACTGTAATCAGATGTACTGGAGCAGTACTTGAAAAATGCCTTGCCAAAAACTGCCTCTGTGGTAGCTGTTCAGCGAACAGAGGGATTCTCTCATTCTTGTTAAGCCTGAAAAACTGACCTTTTAGTCTAAGCATTGGCTTGCTGCTGCCAGCAACTCTTTATCTTTGTGAAATAATGGGATCATCTATGCAGCTTTCAAAACAGAACTGGTGGCAAATTGGTCTGAAGGTGTTGCTAGAGGCCAGGTCAAAGGGGCACCAAAATCATTATTTGGTTTATTCTTCCATTTTTCCCAAATGGACCAGATGTGGAGCACAGAATAAGTTCAGGCTTGAATACTGAAGTAGTTTTTGCATCAGCTAATTGGAATCACTTGCTTTCGTTCATGCGTCACCATCACTTGCTCTTTCACCAATAGTTCAACCAACAGGTTGACTGCCAGCTGACCTGTTATGTCCAGTCATATTCATGGGGGTTCAGCTGATACAGTCGCCACCCTAGCCTCTTCCTTATAAGCTAAGCTTTTAATATTGTTAATGAACTAAGCTTAAATGGTTGCTGGTTTGATTCTTTTAGAATTCTCTTAAATAGTGGAGCCTTTCACACCAAATCTAACTTTATAACCATTTGCCATGAATTCTCAATACCTCAGGGCATATTTTGCCTTTATTTGCTAACTGACAACAGAGAGATGGTAGGGAGCAGGGAGAGAGAGAGAGGTTGGGGATGACCTGTAACAAAGGTTTATGTGGTGCACAAAGCTGTGTGGTGCTTTAAATTAAACCCTTATTTTTTGACTTTGTCATTGTCAATAGAGTTGGTTACTGGAAGAATCTGACTTACAGGTGCCGCTAGATAAAAGGTCAGAGGAGTCTCCACAATCACTATATGATCGTTTAGAGAAAATGAGTATCCATTTGAAAATTTAACGGCAATCTTGCCAGAAATGATCAAGATACTTTGCTCTGGACCAAAGTGTAGGTTTGTGGTCTTTGGTTTATGTTTGCAGTTGTTTGCGCCCTGCTGATCTTTGGATGGAGATCTTTCTCCACCACTTATTGTACTGCTGGATACCTGCTTGTAAGACCAGATTTGGGGGAAAGTGAACAGGATTGGACTTGGCAAGTCAAGTGGGGCTGCTTAAAGCCCCAGCTGAGTTTGGATAACAATCCCATCCACACACACACACACACACACACACACACACACACACACACACACACACACACACACACACACACACACACACACACACACACACACACACACACACACACACACACACACACGACTGTACTGTAGCTGCTCTCTGTGCTAAGCTCTAATTAGCAGAACAAAGCATCTGTTGTTCTTTTAAACACACGACAGTTAAATATTTCATCTATCCGCCTGTCTCCACCAATCCTCAGCTCCGCTGGAGGAGCAAAAAGAGGCAAGCTGACAGCACGCATGCACACACACGCACACGCACACACACACACACACACACACACACACACACACACACACACACACACACACACACACACACACACACACACACACCATTTTTGGGGACACTGCATAGACTTCCATTCATGTCCTGTAAACATACCCTAACTATAACCATAACCATTACTAGCCTAACCCTAACCCTAACTTTAACCTAAACCTAACCTTACCCCAAGACACAAACACACACGCATGCACCCACCCACGCACACATGCACACGCATATGCTGTAAATGTACATATGCATGCATTGCATACAAATGCATGCCTAAGCCAGCATACACAAAAATAGACATGCGGACGCACACACACAGGCCGCCTGTGCCCTCATGTGAGCTGACAGCAGCATCAGCATAATGTACCATATTAAAGTGAACAAGACCTTTACTATAACCACCATTCCCCCTCAGAGAGCTGGAGGTTTGGTCTGACAGAGACAGGGCCAGTGGCTAAGTGCTTATTACCCTGCCTCCCTCGATACTTACAAATATACACTTTGTTCTTCCACTGTCTGAGGTAGGGAAGAGGGGGTGATTAAGCAAGACGGAGAGAGAGAGAGAGAGAGAGAGAGAGAGAGAGAGAGAGAGAGAGATCACAACCTGGAGTGAAAAGAAAGGTTAAGTGAGCTGAATGATTTGAGATAGGAAAAAGACATATCTGATCTTCTGTCTGTCTCCTTCCCACCCTCGTCTTTTTCCTCTCCGTCTCCCCTCCTTTTTCTCCCTCCATCTCTGTCTCTCGTGGCTTGAAGAAGGAGTGTGGGGGCAGAGCGCTCTCGTCTTGTTAAACGGCTGGCAGATGACAAAAAAATTAGAGGCATTTCGCTCTTGACAGGTTGTTGTGTGTGCGCATTTTTTTTTCTTCCATTTTTTCTGCTTCAAATGTTTTTTGTCAGTTTGTTTTCAGTCAAGCTGTCTCGGCACCACAATAAGTGCAACCGTTGCATGCACGCACACACACACGCGCACACACACACATACTTAGAGTCACACACATGCAAAAACACATGTGCAGGTTTTTTTGTGTCCTCATAGGAGACAGATCTGATTTTGTGTTCTCAGATTGGTGGCAATGGGAGGAGGGAGAGGAGCCGTTCACTCACAAAGACGTCTTCCCCTCCGTTAATTATCGAGACAGGCTTTGATTGCCTGTTTGGAAACAGGTTTTCAAACAGCTGTAATGACGATGATTAGGCGGCGCTGCAAATTCTGTGCAGGCGGGGGGAGGAGTGCGCAGTCGTTCCGTCCAAACGTCTCGCCACCTCGCGTTAACGTGAAGGTGTATGTTTTTCGCAGCCGTGTTCGCATGTCATTTTGTAAAATTATTTTTACATTACAGTGCAGCCTTCATGTTCGTGCCTTTTCTTTTTGTCTGTAAGATGTCACTGCTGGAGCTGACAAAGCTGCCTTCAGGTATAACCACCACCTTTTCAAACAGTGGATATGGTAAAATTATTATTTTTATGCTTTTTAAGATAAAGTGTTGTGTTCGTGTTTTTCTGGTGGCCTAAAACTACTGGATACATTTTCTTACTTACTGTAGAAAACAATCAAATACAAAAGAAAAGCATCACTCAGACACATACTGACACTTGGAGGCAACTTAGAGAACACGGTAATAGTGACAATGCTATATCACATGCAGTGTGCATACATGAAAATGAAGACAAAAAGAAGATTAATGTTATTTGGCATACCAAGAAAAAAAACATCTTTGCAGATAGATCTGAAATTTGATGCACAGATTGAAGTCAGCCCAAAACTCACTTTCGCTTGTGAGATATTAGGCTTCCTAGTATGCTGCAGTCATCTGATGGTGGCAGCATAACTTCCAGGATGGCTTTTGTGGAAGTTTGCATTGCAAGTTGGGGATTTCTTCAGCTTTGGTGGAAATTTGCAGAGGAAAGCACAGAAAGCAAAATGAGCTGATGCTTGAATGAAGGGTCAAGATGTTTCTCCTCAAAGGAAAAACAAAGATGGCACGTGAGCAGCAATGTGGTTTTGCAATTGTCAGAAGCACTATCATGATTTATTAAGACTCCATTGTAATGCATCTAAAGTGACTCTTCTCCATTATGGTTGTTTTTGCAACATTCAATCAAATAATCAGCTTTCAAAATGAATGAAGATTTATTGTTGCAGTTGATATGGACAGCAGTCACGTGAAGGAACCCAAGATGTTTTCCAAGCTGTCTGACCCTCATTAGAGTGGGGGAAACATTTGAAATGCACACCAAACAACCTCACAGAGTGGCAGACAGCTTCTCATTGGAGAGAGAGAGGGAGAGAGAGAGAGAGAGAGAGAGAGAGGGAGAGAGAGAGGGAGATCCATGATTTGATTACTTCTGCCTAGACAGACAATGCAGTTCAAGTGATGAGAAGTCTTATTTGTTTCTCTTTGTGCGTGCACATATGTGTGAGTTGACGTGTGTGTGTTTTAGTCTCAGGCAGAGGCCTTTGATGTTAAGTGGGCTCCAGAGAATTTCTTTTGTGTGTGTATGTGTGTGTCTGCTTGTGTCTATGTATGAGAGAGAGACTCAGCGACATAGAGTGAGAAAGAAAGAGCAAGAATATTACACACATAATATGAATCAGCATATGTTTCTGTGTGTGTATCTTAAAGCTTGAATGGCTGTGTGTTTTAGGTCATTGATGTGGACAGATTGATCTGTGTAGGTTTAAGTTCAGACACACAGACGGCCTGCTCGTGTGACTGTGTGGAGTCAAATTTACATCCAAAAGTAGTGCAAACTTTCAGTTTAACCAAATTGTCAGAACAAGATGTAAATTCATGCTTGTTTGCATCCACTTCTGTTATATTCACATAACAGGAGCACAGGAAGAGGGCACAACAATGATGATGTAATTAAAAGAGCACCAGTCAAACCTCAAACAAATGAAAACCATGTGGAAAACATGATGGAAATATTTCAAATTGTTTCATTTTATTAATTTGAAAAATGTTGTAGTCCTGTCATTGCTCCCTAGATTGCATGTTTTTCTTTGCAGCTATTGTTACTGTCTCCAGGGTAGCGGACATTTAGGCCTCACTTCCTTAATGTACTTTAGGATTTAGTTGCTAAGCCTGTTTTCATTACAGTTTGTTGCATTTTCTTTTAATCAACTTTTCCACCTGAGTCAAGTGTGAAAACTTTTTGTGATATTTCTGGTGTTTCAATGTTCCGTGTGCATGGACTTAATTTAAATGCTCAAAGTGCTGAACTTAAGGCAGAAAACAAGTATAATACAGTAACTTGCAAAGAGAGTAGTGCCCTCATAGAATGATGGCTGTGCAGTGAAGGCTTCACTCCATTCGCTGACGCTTTGCCAACAGCGTGCTTTCTTTGGAGCTTTGTCTCTGCCAGTTGATTTGAAGCCTGAACCTGATGAAAGGCACCTCAAGATACCTAATTGAATAACCCTCAAAATAAATATATAGCATGATGTGGGAAGATAATTAAGCTTAACTAGTGAAGAGAGAAATGTTTGTGGAGTAGAGGAAACACAGTATCACTAAAAATATCGGTGTGAATCTCACGCTCTGCCTCAAACACATTAGTAATGGGAAATGTCTTCTGTTGCCTTTAATGTAGCCATCAACAGAAAACTTCCTATTTTACAGTTACTATGCTCTTTTTTGTACTGTGCTTCCCAGTCATCACCTATCAATCAAACTGGATGGGCGGGACTTCTGTGTCTTTTTGGCTTTTTTCCCTCTTGTAGCTTTATCATCTGTTCTTTATGCTAACTGCTAACTACTCATCTTGAGTAGTTACTCAACTTGAAAACAACTCCCTGTGGCTTCTACCAGAGATTTAAATCGCATCATTTCCTGTGCGACAGAAGACTCTCTTGCCTGACACTGCATGTTTAGAACAGCAAACGTAATCTCTTTCATGAACTGGATATGTCAGTCAACGATAAGCAGGCTGACATCAATGTTATCACTGTAAGGAAGAGGCCAGGGGGCACAGCTGCTGCTTTGGCCTACGGGAATATATCAGCATCCTTGCACCCACAGCGAACACACACGCACACACGTAAAGTAGAGCAGGTAGGAAAACACACACATAACTCACCGAGAATATAAAGACGTAGGTGAAGCAGACACACACATGTGGTTGTCTTGTGAACACCAATATGTGTTACGCCTGGGATTAGCTAGATGTTTGTGAGATCAAATGCTGTCCACCATCCCCCCCATCCTACTTCCTATTATCTCTAACATGGAGAATAATCCTCTTGTGGAATTAGTCTCATCTGAATAGCGTTTGTTACCATGCTGAGATAGAATTAAAGCTCTTGTTCCACTTCTGGGTGTGACTTACATGCGCGTTTATACTCTATTTGTGTATACGTGTGTGTGAGGGAGAGTGTTGAAGAAATATATGTGCAGTTGAAGTGTTTCTAAAAATTCTGTTATTTTGGGGGAGAAATTGGCCCATTAATTGCTAAAAACAAAATCGGTGGGTCAATTTATTGCATTTAGTTTTATCTTGGCCGATCTGTCAGTTTATCAGAGTTTGTTCTCGAGCTTTGATTCTCAGTCTGAGCCGGACTGGGCACAACAGTTCCCATTAGCTCAAGCTTTTATTTCTCTTAATTACCTTTGGCTTTAATCAGATCTGGTTTGATTTTACTCACTTCATTTATTGTTTTTTTCTGCATCAGTGCACAAGAAACATTAGTGGCCTGGTTTTTTCCAAGAGTAGAAACTATAGCCACAGTTACTAGCCGTATTTGCATCTATGTATTTTCATTTTGAAGTATCGCATTAGACAAGGTTGACGGAGATGGCAAAGTTTGAAAAAGGAGGTTTTTGCCTTTTTTGAAAAAAGTTGTGATATGCATATAATATAGTAGGTATTTTCCTGATACCTACTAATGACATTAGCACCAGCTTCTTTTCTACACACACACACACACAGTTAAATACCTCCCTGCTAGCATGTCTGTTGACTGTGAGTCTTGTTAAATAGTAATTTATTGTTGACATGATGGTAACCTTAACATCTACTACTGCTAGTGTGCACTAATAATTTCACTTTGTTAGCTTCAAATATTTTCCCTCCCTAATGACACAATTAAATGCCTTATATTTGGCATAGAAAGCTCATTGTTGTTGCTGTTCCGGCTAATTTGCTTGGCTGCCAGTCAGGTGGGTTCTGGTCTGATTGTCCACAATGATGCGTTCAGCAGTTCAACCAGCTGAGCTGTCATGGTTTGAGCCAGCAGAACCATAACATGGTCTTTGTCTGTCTTCAGAGGGCAGACCAGGACACTGACCCACACAAACGATATTTCTTTCCTTAATGTCGTTGTTTAACTTGGAACAGTTAATCACATTAAAGCATTAAGCAACACATCTGGTACGTATGTCCTCTCAGACAGCTTCAGACACTGGTTTTGTGTTTGAGTGGGGGAGATAGCGAGACAGCGACAACATGCCAAACATGTGTCTTTGTTGTTGTCTGTCTCTCAGACAGAGGTGAGCGAGACAGAGAGAAAGGAAAAGGGAGTTAGACAGGAAGAGGGAGAGCTGTAATTTAGCTGGCTGACAGAGGAAGTGAGATCTCTTGGGGGTGTGCGAGTGTGACAGTCCAAATGAATAGAGACATCAGTGAGTGTGCGTGTTTGTGTGGACATGAGGAGGGATCTGTGCTTGGTGTGTTTTACTCACCCTGTCAAATCCAAGACAGCCTTAAGTGTTTTTATCAACCTTCCTCCTCCTTTCTGCTCCCTGTCACAGCTTTGTGGGGTGAAGTGTGTGTGTCCATGTGTGTCTAGTGACTGCCAAAAGGGAAATGTGCAACAGGTAGGTGGTTGTGACACAACATAGTGCGTCCTTTCCTTCTTTTTGTCTCCATGATGTTTCCCTCCGAGTCTCGTCTATGTTCCTCTGGGATTGCAGCAAGCAATACAGACTGTCCAGAGCACCTGAACTGACAGCCACTGGCTTCAAGCATTAATAAGCTTTTTTTTTTTTTTTTTCATTTTAAACACCTTAAACCCTTTACTTACTGTGATTCATTTCTTGTAAGAAGTTAAACAAGTGTTTAAAAAACTGAGTACTGATTGCATTGGACTGTGTTGGCTATTTCTGGAAAGAGATACTTTTTTAAAACATTTTGTTGCCGAAACAAAGCTGCACCTTGTCTCTGTCAAGTTCATTTCAAGTTTTATAATGACAAATTATGCAGATTCTTCACTTTTTTTTCTAAGCTGAGCAGTTGCATCACTGTTCAAATGCACTTCAGTATGTGCATCAGCACAGCTGCGAAAGAGTGGCTCATACAGTTTCCTTAAGTAAAAGTAGAACCACTCAAAATACTCATGAAAGCACTTGGTGTGGAGATTAGTCTCTTTCAGACTTGCATTATTATATATATCATGTTATTGGAGTATTATTATTGATCAATTAACATAACATTTTAGTGTTGCAGCTGGTGGAGGCGGAGCTCATTTTAGCTATTTGATTTTGCTAATTTAATGTATAACACTGCATCATGTTTTATAAATTGCTCATATGCGTAAAATCTTGAAATGCAAAGTACAAATAACTATAGCTGTTTCATAAATGCAGTGGAGAAGATAAAAGAACTTGAGTAAATACACTTTCCACTTGTGCATCAGTAAGCGAATGCATCATTATTCATAACACAGTGACATGATTCTGACTGTCTTCACTCCAGTGGTACATTCAATCTGTTGCTCGTTCAACTTGTTACATTATGTTCAGTGCAAAATCTATACGAGCAAAAGATTGATGGCTTCATGGTCCTTTCTGTGGATTTTGTGACGTTTTGATAGACTTTTAACAAGGAAGTAGCAGCCTGTGTTTCACTGCCGATCTGACAATGGTGCTCTCAGTCACCAGTAAGTGGAGCTCCACAGCTAAAAGCTACAGCCAGCGACAATGGTGGTTCAGTAGAGTCTGTTCACATTGAACATTCATCTTCTTGGGCCATAGATATCCACACTAAATTGAATGGAAAACATTCAGCTATCAACTTTAATGACCTTGTGGTTTTGTTTGGTGCCCCAAGCTTGGTGGTGCTCCAAGTTTGGTGCTCCAAGTTTAAATAGTGTTCAAAAAGGAAAGCGTTCATCCATTTCGAGCATCATGCAACATATTCGTGGCTTTTTTAGCCTGATGAAAGTGCTACAGGGAAGTTTATGTGTGGACCACAATTATCTGCATCAAATTTGATAGAAATCTGGAAGTTTTTAAGTTACCTTCTCTTAAGTCAAAGTGTTTCGCAATGGAAAAAAATTCTCCACCTGTCCTCTTCTACTGTACCTAAAGCAGAAATTGTAGTTTTTGTCCAACATAATGTATAACTCTCCCTGATTGAGTCAAAAGGGCAAATCTGCAGTGCATCCCGGCCTCCACAAATCCATAGTTCACGCTCTGTATCCCTGAGAGCTCTCACTGGACCCTGCAGTAAGTGTGTGTGTGCGTGTGTCTGCCCACAGCTGTCAAAAGCAAACTCAAATACAAACAGTAAAGTCTAGTGAGTACAAACAAGTGCTTCCCACAACTGATACCCTCCACGGTGACTGCTGAGTACATGTATCGTTATAGACCAAACCGAGCAGAGATATCAGAATTCAGCAGTGAAAGGTTTCTCCCTTTCAAATGCCTTGTCCAAACTCCTGGTTTACTGTGTTAAAAGAAGAGACTTTAAAGGTATAATAATAGCGGTTGTGTCATGTTTTGGAGTTTGAGTGTGGGTGTTTCAAGAGAGCATCTCACAACCACTGGTGTGAATGCAACTCTGTCTTTGTTTCTGTGACACTCTGAGTGTGTCATTTCTCAGAAACATAACTTAAAATCACATTTTCGTGTCTTGTCTTCAATTCCTTCCTCTTCTTTTAAAGGCTTGCCTTTGTGTCATGCCCTCTTTTGCTTCCCTTTTCTTCTGAAAGAGGTTTCTCATTCTCAACATCTTTTATTTTAGGACAGTGGAGCAGAAGGTGGCGATGAGGGGGTGGTTAGTGTTTTTAACTACTGCTTTTACATTGTTCTCATAAATGCCCACTTTTTTACCAATAAGTAAAAAACATTTCAATTATGCAACTGTTTTGGATGTCAGTCACAAAAGTAAAGATTAGATATGGATGTTGTGCACCGACCATTTGTAGGTGACATGGTGTCGCATGACACTTTCATTTCCCTTAATAAATCACCCTTTATTAACAGAGTAAATACGTCATATTTATGCAGGAGCTATTTTTGGACAATAGCCTTCAAACATTCCTGACCAAAGATCAACTCTGCTGTGTAATCTAGAGATTTTATGTCCCTCAGATCTTAGATAAAAGTGCATTCAGCATCTAACCAGTAGTTGTCTTAACCATGCGATCTGTTTTTTTTCCTCTCCTGGGGCCAGGGCCTCAATTAGATGAATAAGCTGTCCAGTGTGCAGTTGTATTGAAGTGGTTGCTAGCCTTTGTCTGTACAAAGGCTTTTGTTTGGTCTGGACATCAAGAGGTTTACAGGAGGGTTTCATCAGATAGACAGACGGTTAAAAAGAATGCGCCATGTATGTGCTGGTTGGTGGTAACACTATTATATTATGAGAAAGATGGTGCCAGTCCACAGTTCTGATTGAAGTGTCATGATCGCACTAGAAATATTTTTACTGTGAAGTAATTTGTATTATCCTTCCATTCCTATATTGTTAATGTGTTTTAGTGTGCATCATAATAACATAGGTCCTCACACAACTGTACTGCTGAGCTGAACTGAATGATGCTGCAACTGCTGCCACTGCTAAGAAAGCCTCTGTCCATCATGCCCCAAAGCTGCATGTCTTGTATAAAAGGTGCTGTACAAATGCAGGTTACTATTAATATATTATTATTAAAAACAAAATTGCCATGCAGTCAAAATGCATATATAGATGAGATGTAGGGTGATCTCATCTCACAAATAAAGGTATATTGAATTGAATTGAATGTTCCTTTTTATACTCAGCTGCTTGTGACACACTCACACCATAGACACATGCAAACTAAGAAACACTTGAGGGGTGTGTATGCTTTCAGTAAGAGTTTGTTCACACTGGCTTTTGTGTTGGGCTTTGTTTAGGGTCCATTTGATTGTGTGGTAATGCACTAAGGCTGAGCAAGAATCATGTGTGCATCCTAGAAAAAAAAGTATCACCACAAACAAGTTAGTGGCATTTCCTTGTGCACATGACCCCCTCAAAAAATGGCCTTGAAATGATGCAACAATTTGCTGCAGGACACCAATTCATTCATCCAGTGTGTTCCCATTAGCCAGATGACGCAGACAGTTGGGATGAATCAGCCCTTCAGCAGACAGATCTGATCTCAGACTAGTTATCAACCCTCCTACATGTGGCACACATGAATCTCTCTGATGAAGGCTGATCCCAGATCTGAGCCAGGAGGGGTCCGAGTACCCCTAAACAGGAAGTGGATGAGATCAAACGCACCAATCAGATTGTGGTGTGGGGAGACTAAACATCATCACCCCACAGGAAGGAAGTAGCTATGTCTGAATTACACAGACTACCATGAGTGTGTATGCGTGTGTGTGTGTGTGTGTGTGTGTGTGTGTGTGTGTGTGTGTGTGTGTGTGTGTGTGTGTGTGTGTCTGATTTACACAGACCAACGTTTACATCCCACACCCAAATATTTACCTCTGTGCAACTGCCACCCTCTAACACAAAGCTATGATTAAGCAGAGGTGAGTGTGTATTATGTGTGTTTGTCTGGCGGCCTACTAACTCTGTGTATGTTTGAATCTGTGAACATGCTGTATATGTGTGTGTGTGTGTGTGTGTGTGTGTGTGTGTGTGTGTATGTGTATGTATGAGCGTGTGTGCATGCATACATGCACTTGAGTAAAGGGGTAGGATTGGAGGTGCTGCAGGGACCACCTTGGTGAACAATGGCTCTTTTATTCCACTGGAGCGTTTGACTGGACTCTGTGTCTCAGAGCAGCCACACACAAAAACACAGAACCAGACAGGAAACACACATATCCGTACACACGCACACAGCTTCACACAAATGTGCACGCATTAATTCAGTAACTCTTTGGGGGTATCCAGTGGGGTCAGTTTTTGCTTAGACTAGACCTATGTGTGTTTTTCTGTCCATGTGTAGTTAGTCAGGTAATTTGGCCGACTGGGCTGCAGCTTCAGACACTGAGGAATGTGGTAATGGTAGCTGGTTACACTTATGGTTTGAGGGGGCAGGGCAAAGGGGACAAAACCAGGGTAAACCCCTGTGGTAGTAGTAGCAGTATCCTTTTTTTATCTTCGGATTATCCTTAGCGGGTTCATGTTTTGTTATGACATCGTTAAAATGTTGGCCCAATACTCCATACCAGAATAAAAGGTGACAGCAATGACAAATAATCACTTTTTTTCCATTCAAAACTAACACATAATGTGTAATTTTACCACAGCTTATCAATCCACATGTAAAATGAATGAAAAAAATAAAATTTAAAATTGTTTTTAGACATTAGCAAGTCTTGGATTTGGTTTGAGAAGTTAATAGCAATAGACAACTCAGGTCTCAAAACTCAAATTATCTCCACTCCCGGCTGCCATGAAATATTCTCAGGGTAACGCCAGTGTTGGCAGCATTTCCTCCAGCAGATGGGAAAATGGGAAAGTATTAAAGTGTATAACACAGTGAGCTCGAAAGAACAAAATCATCTATGGCCAAACACTCTTGGTGTATTTCAATCTGCGGATCATCACCTGAAAGCCACCTGTAAAGACAATGACGATGGTGTCTGTTCTCCGTTGTGTGCATGCACAAAACTCCAGCCAAGAGCCTCATGTGTGATTTTGACAATGCTGATACCTTCTGGTCGGATGGTTGATGGGTTAGTCCATATGCTCTTGCCTGATCAGATTCTCATTGGTTGGACGATCACTGGTGTTACTTTAGAAAAGTGCTTTCTTTGCATGTGTTCCTTTTGCCAGTCTGTGGCGTAGTAGCCTTCAGTGATGATAAGAGTGGTGCTTACAGACAAAAGCCATTTTCTCATATGATCTCCAGATAATGTCTTGAGAGTCAGGTCAGGACATTGTCCGGAGTTGCCCTTTCACATATGTAGCACACATTGGGAGACTGTTTGTGTCAAGCGTGTTCCTACCTACTGGGAATACTCCAGTTGGTTTGGGCGAGAGGTGTCATCAACGTCATCAACACGCCCACTCTCCTGTGAATTCCCTGGACAATGACTCGCTCTACTCACATACGGGCTCACTTCCACAGAGTAAAGTCTGTTTAATATCCAGTCCAACTGATTCGGGCATTTGTGTCCTCAGGGTAATGTCATCTTGAGATAAGGCACAGATGTTTTTCCCCACTGACCAATCAATTGGTTGAAGAGTAGGTAGAATTTCAAACTCTCTGCTGCTCCACTGATACAGAGAATGAGTCACTGAAGCTCTGGCAGTCTCAGGGGGGAAGAGTTCACTTTAAGTTACGACATAAAACTGCTGAAAAGTGAAACTGATTTTGACTCTGGAGCTTAGGAAGCATGCACTGTGTCCTCATGTAGATGTAGGTGGGAATCTGTCCATCTGCACTCCAAAGATTCATTGCTGGTCAGTGAGAAATGAAGTAGTTCCATCCATGCTATGGCCTTTTGAAAGCTATCGAGCTTTAAATGTAGTGCATTGTTTGTTGTTTCTGGCAGTGTGAGCTAGTGCTGTGCGATATGGACAAAAATTTAGATCCCGATATAGGTAATTTTATATCCCGATAACGATATATATCCCGATATAGTATTTTTACTTAAAATGATATATATACACACATGAAATGAATGCCAATTCCTCTGATCTTTTCTCCTTTTATTTATAAAACACATATTAGTCCCTCTCTCTGTTACTACTTTCTGTTTTGTTACTAGACAATGAAAAAACAATTAAAATAAAATAAATAAAACACAAATATCAAATGGACAAATACCATTCAAAAATATCTGGTAGTGCAATCAGTTTCATCACGTCGTGGTTTAACTTTAGTAGTTTGTTGCATTTCAACGCTGTCTCTGTACTGTTCTTCATGCCGTGTCTTTAAGTGATAGAAAAGATTAGACGTGTTCGAGTCGCTAGTGACGACTTGTTGGCGGCATGTTTTGCAGATTACCGTTTTTTGGTCGGTGTCTGCCTTTTTAAATCCAAAACAGTGCCAAACAATGGAGTATCTATTCCCTCTTTTCAGCACCAATTCCTTTTTGGGTTCTGTTGGTTCAGCGTCCACTGTGCTCTCCATCCCTGATACATCTATGTTTAGGTCTATGCACCTGCTGGCTCTCACATGCATGGCTGAAAAGCAGTTCCTAGGGCTGGGTGATAAAAACGATAGCGATATGTCTCGCACGTCATCAATATCGATAAAAAATGCGTTCGATAAAACATTCGATAATTTTTTTTTCTCTGTCAGAAGAAACCTGAAGTTGCGAAGTGAGATTGGTTGCATGAACAAAGGCTCTCGCTCTCAGGTAACCGAGCAACGTAGGGAGTAATCGCTAATCAGTGAGAGAGACACGATAACACGTCAATCATGTAACATTATCAAGTTCAGTTGCGCCATGTCGTTGTCTCATGTTTGATGCTTTGCGAGGAGTGAGATGAGAAATAGAAAGCGCTGCAGCAGGCGAAGAAATTGTCGATAAAACAGGGAAAGTCAGCTCGCCAGTATGGCAGTTTTTTGGATTTTATAAGTCAGACCGTAGTTAGACCAATGTGGTCTGTAACTTATGCAAGACTGTCGTCCCCACCAAGACCAGTAATACCACAAACTTATTTAACCACCTTAGCCGCGCTCACTCTTTGGAGCGCAGCCGTATTCGCCAACGTCCAACAACATCTACAACCACAGCACCACCGTACAAGCAGCTGACCACCATGCAGAGGTATCTGCTTCAGTGCCTGATGACAAATCATCTAAAAGGCACAAAGACATAGCGGAGGCAGCAGCATATTGTATAGCTAAAGGCATGCTTCCGCTGAGCACTGTGGAGAAGCCAGGTTACAAACATCCCTTACATGTGCTATTTTCTTTCTTTTTTTTTTTTTTAAAAACACACTTGCAATAAAAATATAATTGAATAGTTCATGTATGTTTAGAGTAAGAAGAATGACTAAAGTTGTTCATATGTCTAGGCTGGTTGTATAGTTCAATCAAGTCCACCTCATTTTCTGCTATGTTTCCAAAACTCTGCACATATCTGAAAACATTTTATTCAGCAGAAGGTGAATCAGCTTGTGAACTTCCTGCACCAAACCTGCAGGAAAAAAGTTCTCAGGTTTCTCTCTGTTTACATTTTTACACTTTTTTTTTACATTTATTATTTGAGTGTTTTCCATGGTTGTGTTGACATTTCCTTTCCTTTCTGCCTTGATAGCTGAGGGGATTATAATCAGAAGAGGGTTCAATTTAAAATAAAAATGTTTAAATTGAATGTATTTTTCTCCTGGTCCTTATTTTAAATAGGTCATAAAAAATATCAATAATTATCAATATCGACCAATATAAAACACTTATATCGCAATAGAGTTTTTAGCCATATCGCCCAGCCCAGGAAGTGCCGTAACGGAGTTCTTGCAAGTGATGTAAACTGCTACAGTTACATTAGCCGAGCTAACCACAGCCCACATGTTAAAATTACGATATAAACAATAGAGGATTATATCGTACGGTAGACAGTTTTCTGTCGCACTAAGACATATATTGTAATATTGCACAGCACTAGTGTGAGCTCATAGTGACTGAAGCAGGGTGGCCTGTGAACCTCAGTGTTGTTCATATCCCTCTGTCTGCGTCTCTGTTGCCTAAAACAGATAATTACTATAGGTTTGCCATCTGCAACTGTCCCAATCCCTCTTCTTGATTGCATTGAGCCCCAAATGACCAGATGTTTCATCACTATTATGGCATTAGAGCTGAGCTCAATAGGCAGATGTGTGTCTCTCTCAGCTGACTGTTGTCATGATAGAGAATAGTCTGATTACCTCCTCTGATTAGGCCAATGGGCCGCTAATCCTCCCACAGCCGCAACAGATCCAGTGTGTCAGCCCTGCCCTGCATCTCTGAGAATGGGAGCAGGTTATACAACTAACACATCCCCTCAAAGGTACACACAACAGCAGTGCACATGCCAAGGACAAATACCCAGACAGATGTTTGAAATAGCGGTGAGGCTACATTCACTAGATACATACAGGCAAATGTGCACTGCTCTTTCAGGTTGACTGACAGGAGGACACACATGCAAGTAAGCACACGCGCGCGCACCCACACACACACACACACACACACACACACACACACACACACACACACACACATGAATTTTCCATAACTTCAGATGATTTAGACCTAACATTAATTTCCTGGAGACTTAACCCTGACCCTTAGCCTAACCTTATCCTAACCTTAACCCAGGTCACCTTAAAATTTTGTGATTTACATTTGAATATTTCAAGAAACACATTTATGTCCCCACAATATGAGTAATATACGTCCACACACAGACACAGACACAGACACACACACACACACACACACACACACACACACACACACACACAGATCTGATGTCAGGGTTTATAACTTGAGCTTGGGTAGTCATCCCAAATGTCATGTTTATCTGATCGGTATTAAAGACCCTGTGACAATGGAACAGATGGGGCTGCCTGTACTGCAAGTGCACATAAGACACACGCGCGCACACACACACACACACACACACACACACACACACACACACACACACACACACACACACACACACACACACACACACGCACGCGTATATGTATATACCCATGGAGGCTCTCTCTCTCTCTCTCTCTCTCTCTCTCTCTCTCTCTCTCTCTCTCTCTCTCTCGCTCTCTCTCTCTCGCTCTCTCGCTCTCTCTCTCTCTCTCTCTCTCTCTCTCTCTCTCTCTCTCTCTCTCCATCTCTCAGTGGGCCATTTGAGTGGGGTTGAGGTTGTGTGATTGTGTTTAGCCAAGCAGAGTGATAGTGCTCTACAGGGGAGCCAGTCTGCTCTCACCATGCCAGACGGACAACATAACACACACACACGCACACACAAACATACACAGCCTCTGCAACTACTGCACAATATTTTTTTTAAATATCCCTTGTTGGCTTTGCTGTCCTAAAAAAAGCAACTGAAGTCAGAAGTTTTCATCAGGTTTATGCTTGTTAGTATCTTAATACCTCTCTCTTCAGTAGCCACTGGCATGCAATTGGCTATCTGCTTCAGAAGTTCTGGCTCTTTGGTGGGCGAATTCTTTGATCTAATTACTGTTGTGTGACCGGCACATGCTTCCTGCTTCCTGTGTCTAATTCATGAATGCTAATTCTGTCCAACTGATTGCAGTTTTCTTGCAAACAAAAAAAAAGTAATGTTTACGTTCAGTGTTACTCACCAAAATGCATCTTGAGGTCCGACAAATGTATCAAGTGCAATTTGCTTTTGCTTTCTCATAAAGCATTTGCAAACCTGATTATTTAAAGTATTTTGAAACCATTATTGTTACCATCCATGTTTACTAGTTTGCAGTTCTTCCCTACCTTTGCCGGCATATTGCTGCATATTTTTACATGTTATCTCCACCTGTTGATCACTGTAGTAGTAGTATGAAACCACTGGATGTATATGCATCCTCATGCATGTGCACAAAACATGTGTTACTAAGTACAACTCCTACATAGCCCCATCTGAATTCAAAATGTCCTATTTCCCAGCATTAGCACGTATTAACAGCCCAGAATCCAGTCGGTATTTTCCAAGGTCACTCACTCAAGAGCCAAATCCTTTATTAATCATCGTCATATTAGTTGGATCAATGGTGAAACTCATTACAGCTCAGAAACTTGTCATGCCCTGATCACATCAAAACAATCTATGCTGGTATATTTTGGAAGAAAACTACTGTACCTACCATCAAAATGTGGCTCGGTGGATGAAATGATTCCACACATTAAGAGACAATACATTTTAGAAAACGACCCCAAGGGGCAACAATGAATCCGTTCCAGACAGGGCGACCCCTGGCTCTATACGACAACTGAAGCAGTATCATCTGTATGTGAAGTAAGCTGCTCGATAGAAATATATGTTATACAACCACACACGTGCTCAAAATGTTCAGAAAATTCAATCCGTGACCTACTCTGCTTTACCCACAGCCACTGTAATTCCTGCTTATGTTTCCCCTCATGAAACTGATCAGAAGTCTTTGCATTAGCACAGCACCTAGGCAACTGAAGCCTGCATTTGGCCCTCAGTGGTGTGTGAAATGTAATGGATGCATTGTTCTCCAGGTGGGAATGAGAGAAGACATTAAGCTCGCCATGTCATCACTCCCTCATGCCTGCCTTTGTGCACAAATGCTGCCCTGACTCAGTGTGTGTGTGTGTGTGTGTGTGAGTCTGTCTATATGTGCACATGTGTATTTATGCAAATATGTTTAAGTTAATATTTAACTGTACTCAGATGTCATATACTGTATGTGTGTATTTTATTGGGTGTACTGTATGCATGTGTATGTGTATGTGTATGTGTATGTGTATGTGTATGTGTGCTCGTCTCAGTTTTTTGTGTTTTTTTTTCTTTGTTTGTGTTGGTGTGTGCATAAGTGGCCATTGTGCAAACACAGTGTAGGAGTGGAGGACCAGTGAGCAGCATAAAGCCACCAGTCAAGCTCAGAGGCTCCACCAGCAACTAGCCAGCCCCACTCGGCATGCACCTGGCGTCCCCTCACACACACCACCATTATTAATTGCTAATACATATTTATGTGGCACAAATTTGCCATTTGTTTATGCATAAAATTATCAATAGCGCGGGGCGCTTAGCCAGAGAAAACGGTGACCTTTTTAAAGAGTAATAAATGGAACTGTGTGTGTGTGTGTGTGTGTGTGTGTGTGTGTGTGTGTGTGTGTGTGTGTGTGTTTATCTAATGGCTGATGTTTAAGAGGGAGGTGTTGGGATGGAACAAGGGGAGGAGGGTGGTGGTTTTGCGGCTGGACGTGGCAGAAAGACAGCTGAGGCCTGCCAAGAGGCGATCCACTGATCTGGATGTTTACCCACAGTCTGTGTTTCACACAGGCAATGTTCTGTCTTTGTCCTCAGCTTCATTAGCTGTGTGTCCGCGTTCACCGTACTGCACTGGATGTGCCTTTGAGTGTGTGAGGATAAATTTTTACATATGAGTATCTGAGCATATTTTTTTCCATCTAAAAACGTGCACAAGTTTGTGAGCACCTGACTCCTTCTGTCAGGTGAATCACAGTGGCCACACCCAGTATCACTCTACAATATAAGACCTTAATCCACCCACTTTATATTTAATTATGTATTTATATGATCACAGCTAATTGCTTGGCTTTTTCCTCTGAATCTTACGCATGACTGGCTAGTTTTAAAGAGAGCTGAATCAGATAGGATTTTGATTGTCCCCAGACTGGGACAAACTGAGCCAGACTATAGTGGTCCAATCTAAACAATGCATGACTTGGCCATATGATACCTGACCTACATGGACTGAACAGATCTGTACTGACAATGGTTGCAGATCGATACAACTTTCATGTCTTTGGAATAAGTAGGAAGCTACAGCTAGCAGCCGTTTAGCTTATCTTAGCTTAGCACAAAGACCAGAAATAGTGGGAAACAGCTAGTCTGGCTCTGTCTGAAGGAAACAAAATCCCCTCCAAAGCTCACTCATTAATGTGTTGTGCAAAAACGACAATTTGTGGGTTTATGGGGGATTATGAGCTCGACTACTTCTTGGCTTGGTGCAGTGACTTCCTGGAGTCTTCGCTGTCATCGCGAGGTTTCCAGGCAACCAGCAGAGACTCCCACCTGTTTTTAGACTTTGTGCTAAGCTAACCTGCTAACCCTCTCATCTAACTTGTGGGAAGAAAGTAAATAAGTGCATTTCTAAAAAGAATTGTTACTTGCTCTGCAAAGTAACGTTTAAATGAATTATTTTCTTATTGAGCAAGTTCCGTTGCTCCTTTTGTTCTCCTGCACAATGAACAATGAAAACAAGCATAAAAACAGAACAAATACCGACATTAACCAGCGTTATTCTCAGATCTGGACAAGGACGGGCTAGGGTTTTAAACAGCCTCCTTCAAAAAGGGAACCTCTTGAACAGATTCCTTAGTGGAAAGATTCATTCTGCACTGCACACTTCACACAGAAGACATGACAAGAACAAACATTTTTAAATAGTGTTCATTTGTTCAAAGTGCTGGCTTCTGACTTACACACATACTGTATTAATTCATGCTTTTGTACCTAGGTCTTCCTCTTTCCTCTTTGCTTCCACTCACACTAGAGTTCCACCTCCCTCACTGCTCAGTTCTTTTTATATCTCCACACTGTTCATGGGCATAATGCTGCCCTATTCTCATGAATGATTTCAAGAACACCTGAAGGCAATTTCATTACATCTGACACAAATGTCCATTTGGACTCAAGGATGAACTGAATTGAATATGGTGGTAAATGGTTCACTGGGACCTCACAACACACATTTTTGCCCTAAACTTAAGAATTAATATATATAAAATTATGACAACATGTCTCAAAGGATAAAGCAATGACATTTTATATCCAAAAGGTCAAAGGGCAATTTCACTTTGACATCATAATGATGCAGAAAAACACTTTTCTGGCCTTTATTTAGCACCATAACTCAGGAACAGGAGAGATTATGACCATATTTCACATTTGGTCAGATGAATAAGTGACACTAATCTTGGTGTCCACCTTGAAACTGGGCTGATTGTTTAGATCTTCTGTGTTGCTGGGGTGAAGATGTGAGTGAGGCATCAATGTGTTACAGTTTTCTTTGCAGCAACATCCATGTTTGAAGCACCGTATTCCACCAGAAGCTCACTGGTTCTGCTGATATTGCGCTTCAGCTGGTTATTGTTGTTGCACCATGTGATGAAGCTCTCTGAAGTCCTGAGTCCTCTGAACCCCTCTGTAAAAATAGTCTATAAGTGAAGTTCTCACTGGACATTATTCACTGGAATAATACACCTCAGTATAGTGATAACATAAAAAGACACTTAATACCTTTTATTGAATTTCTTCAAAGTCTTCACTACATATATTCTATGAGTCTGACAGACTGGATATAAAGTGCAACTTGACTGGTTGGTGGAGGCATACAACCGCAAGGTGGTAATTCTAGTTCTCTTTATTCCTCATTCCCGTTCTCATCTTTAGGAGTTCATGTCTCTTCTTTTCTCCTCTTATAGTCATTGATTTTCCTGTTGTTGGTTCATCTCTGCTTTGCTCTCCACTGTCCTTCAGTCTTTCTGAGAGTCTTGCCGGCTCCACACTTTTTTCTTCTTTTTTTTCTCTTTTCTCCTCTCTTTCTCTAATATCTGACTAGCAGTGTTTTGTCTGCATGGTGTATGCGTGTGCATCTCACAGTGTTATTGTTGGCAGGGCTGGTTCTCTAAGTGTGGAATCCAGCTAAAACTCTCTCTCTTTTCTTTACCAGGGTCGGTCATCTCTCTGATGGGTATCCACTCTGCAGTAGAGCCACCTCTCCGGGGACGCTTGTAGGTCAGCTGCTATTTTCATACCCCCGCGCGCGCACGCATACACACACACACACACACACACACACACACACACACACACACACACACACACACACACACATATAGACTTACTGTACTTAAGTATGTAAGTGCTCATGGGACTATTTCATACAAACTCACATTGCAGTTGAGTTTTTAGTCTCAGTCGTGCTCTCTCTCTCTCTCACATTCAAATTTAAAGGGGCTTTATTGGCAGGGGAAACAGATGTTTACTTTGCAAAAGCAAGTGTGAAATGAAAATGAGGGAAAAAAATGACATAAACAAAAGAATAGTGATTTGTTGTTAGAAATGATGACAATGATCAGATTTTATATATCTACATAAATTTATATGTATGTGTGTGCTTGTGTTTATTCATATTTATACACACACACACACACACACACACACAAATATGTATGTGAAAAAATACAAATACACACTTTCTCTTTCTCTTTCTCTTTCTCTTTCTTTTTCTCTTTCTCTCACTCTCTCTCTCACATGCACACACATACATATGGACACTTTCCCTCTCTCTCCCTCTGTAACCCAGCTTTTATGTGGCCTTCATGAGGTGACACACAGGGCTCAAGTCAGTTTCCATGACTACACAGTCAGCATCCAACCAATCGGCATTCTCAGCTGGCCTCCAAAGGGCCAGTGGGCATCGAGTAAGCATCATATCTGTACATTTGACATGGAGGGTATGGGGAGGGGAGGGTGTGTGTGTTTGTGATTGTGTGTATGTGTGAAGGAGGGGAATCAGTGCAGTAGCCTCTAATGTGTCTTATTAGACCCACTGACAACATTTTTTTCTGAGAAGCATTGGGGAAAAAATCACAGCTGTACACATCTCAAAAGTGCTAATATGAGCTGGAAATGGCATTTGAGAATACTATACAAAATGCATTTCTCCTCTGGAGAAATGGGAGTCACAATGAGTCGACAGCACAGGAAACTCCTTGGGAACTGAGACTAACAACCCAGATACAGACATGAAAAATAAAAGAACAAACCTCATTGGTCTTGACATCAGACAGTGTCCCGAGAGACAGAGAGCAACATGACCTCTGTTTTATTCACCAACTTTAAAGCTGAGCAACTTTCCACCTTCCTCTTTCTCCATATGGCTCTGCACAACCAGTAGAGCATTGAGAACAACAGCTTTCTCCTTGCAGATGAGACATTAAAGTCAGAAATCAAAATAAATCAGAGCGCGACTGTTTGTAGTGAACACGTTCATGTTTAGAAGTTATGCATTGATGAACAGCTCACTGAATGCTAAATGTGAAGTAAAGAGATTGTTGCAATGCTCTGATTTTGCAGCCTTGCAACAAAAGTAATTAAAAATGAAAATAGGAAAAAAAAAGTTGGTGCAGCAGATGTAAAAATGTGATTTGAACTGGATCTGGCTCCAAGGCCAGTAATTTGTCCCTGCTTTACTTTGCTTCCAAGTAGAGTTTTGGGGATGTTAGTTAGACCGACTCATTTATTCTCAAGCAACACCATACAGAGGTTAACCAATACGCGTATGTGCTGTCTTCTCTCTGCTGCTATGTTGCTCAGATGTTCTGTGTATTTTGCTGTATTCCCTGTTTTCCTTGAACTAGTGAATAGGGAACTGTGAGTGTGAGGGGTTAGAGGGCCAGAAAGGTGAATGGTCAGAGAAACAGCATATGGAGGGTGGGGACAGTGGGATTGTTTGTTTGGGGGAAATGAAAGCCGTGGGAGATGAAGACAGCAAAGGACAGCTGAGACAAAAGAGACATATGGAGCTTTGACACAGAGTCTGTTTTATTTTTTTTTAG